>NC_136970.1:28628566-28706066 GCF_032717465.1 Coenobita brevimanus | reverse complement strand
ATACAATAGGCGCTCACAGTATGCGAGTATATGGGCGGCAGAGGACATCGCATACTAGGAATTGGCGTACTCTGAATACATAAACTTATGGGAAAAATTACATATGGGCGGCACCCCCGTTCATGGGCAACCCTTGAGACTCCTTTCAGACAAAAGTATTGTACTGTACAGGGAAACCATCTAAGACATATTACCTAAGATAAAGTAAACCAACAGGAGTATGGCTTTACTAAATCAACAAGAATATGGCTTAACTAAACCAACAAGAATATGGCTGCTCATCTTAACCCAAGAGGACAACAAGCTTAATGGAGGTAAGAATGGGATCCAAAGCAGGGTGAGGCACCTAGTGTGGGTTTCAGGAGATTTCGCCATCAAGTCAATTCGCCATCATAACAAAAACAAGACAATTCACCGTCATTAATGAAGAGAGCTATGGGTGATGCTAGAATATTTTTTCAAAGGCAACTACTGAGAGAAACAAGTTAATTATTGTCTGACGGCGAACTGACTTGATGGCGAATTTTCTTGGAACCCTAGCGTGCACCTGCACCACCTGCCAGACCACCTGACACACCACTCCTGTCACAAGCACTTTTGACACGTTCACTAGCTAATGCACTCGCTTCGTTCATAAACCCTTCAAAGTGAAGTCATCACTTCCTCCACTCACAACTGACAGTGTTCTTGAATTCTTCCTTGAATTTATGTAGGGCACACAGTACCCGGCTGAGCTCCATCATCAACATGTCTCCACTCTCCATCACTAGTGGTTGGTGTTTCTTGGGGTGGCAATATCGCGTGCTCAGAGTAAACCCCGGATTTGGGCCACTCTTCGCTGCTGTCTTGCCTACAAAGAGTTAAATTTGCGTACTATTTAAAAATACACTAAAAATCGGAAAATAGGTCCTCGCGTACAATGGCAATTGCGTACCCTGAACTCACGTACTGTGAGTGCCTACTGTATATATATATAGTGTATATATATATATCTATATATATATATATATATATATATATATATATATATATATATATATTATATATATAATATATATATATATATATATATATATATATATATATATATATATGCCTTATCTAGTAGAACTCGGCTCAGAGTTTTCTTTACTCCCATGTGCCAACTAGTGATCTGGTTATGAGAGTCATCCAAGATCTCAGACCTCATTTTCTTTGGAATCACCAGTTGCCAATACTTTCCGAGCCCGTTGGGTGTCTCCCACTGACGGTTCAGTAGTCAGTTGTTCAAATGAAGAAGGTCCCACTGACTTCAGTAGCTCTTGATCGCATGACTTAACCCAAAAACTTCTTCCCGAGATGGTCGCCCTATACTCTGCTGCAGCCACTCTACCGTAGCATTGGTTGTAAATCTGCATCCTCTGTCTGCATCCTCTTTTCGTAGGTCTTCTTCATCTGACGCTGGCCCTGTCACTGCAGTACAGCTGCATTTCCCACTATGATCTTTTTTATTACACTGCCGGCACTCTGGGTCATAAGGCCGATGGCTCAGACTGCCAGCACTGCCATGTACCCGCCCAGGACAGTGCTGCACCTCATAATTGTGCTGGTCCAGCTTCACAAGCCAGCATGCCAGTTGTCCTTCTGGATTCTTTAATATTTTCAGCCACTTCAGTGCCACATGGTCTGTCCTGATGATGAAGCAGGACCCATACAAGTAGAGATGGAAGAAATCAAGGCTCTTCATCACTGCCAAGAGCTCCTTATGGGTCACACAGTAGTTCCACTCTGGTGGGTTGAGCTTCTTGTTGTAATAAGCCACCACATACTCTTTGTCACCGTTCTTCTGCGAAAGGACTCCACCAGTACCATGGTCACCAGCATCACAGTCAAAGATAAATGGCTGACTCTGATCAGGGTACGGCAACACTGGAGAGCTTGCCAACACATGCTTGAGTTCGTCAAATGCCTTGTGAGTCATTGTAGTCCATGTAAATTTTTGTCTCCTCCCCAACAACTTGTGCAGAGGTGCAGTTATCCTTAAAAGGCCTTGACAAACCGTCAATAGTGGGTGCACAAGCCCAGGATACTCCGTAGCTCTTTCACACAAGTTGGAACTGGCCAGTTTTCCACAGCTGCCACCTACTATGGATCAGTACGAATGCTGCTTTCACCTACAATGTGTCCCAGGTACTTCACCTCCTTCTGAAACAAGTAGCACTTCCTGGGGTTCAGCTTGAGGTGCGCTGCTTGGATCCTGTTGAACACCTCTGACAGCCTCTCTAGTTCCTGACTGAAAGTCCGTCCAAACGCAATTACATGGTCCAGATAGATGACAGCCATCTGCCAGTGCAGGCCTTCCAGTAGGCGATCCATTAGACGCTCAAAAGTAGCTGGAAACTGCAATAAACCCTGCCTGTACGAAAAGACTGTTTTCTCCTTGTCCTTCCCTGCAGCCTTGACCTGGTGGTATCATGCCTTCGAGTCTAGGGTGGACAACCACTTGGCACCTGACAGAGCATCCAGGGTGTCATCAATTCTTGACAAGGAGTATAAATCCTTCACTGTCACTTTATTTAGGGCTCGATAATCAACATAGCACCTTAGTGTACCATCCGTTTTCCTTACCAGAACCACTGCTGATGCCCAAGAACCGCTGGACTAATCTATCACTCTTTGACTTTACATATTCTCCATCACCTTCTCCATTTCTTGCCATCCTCCACGCTGGCTGTTTAATTGGGTGATGATCCGCAGTATTTATGCAATGCTCCACCAGATCAGTGCACCCCAGGTCTAGGTCTCCGGTGGAGAAGACATCAGCAAACTTCATCAGCAGCTGCCTCAACTTCAGCACTTGTAAGCCATCCAGGCACTGGCAGCTCCTTGAAAACAGGTCTTGTAAGTGGTCTGGCAGGTACCCATCTTTCTTGGCTATGCTCCTTTTACAGGCCTTCCTCTGATGCCACTCAGGATCCACTGCCTGGCAGTCCCAGAATTTCTCCATTGTTGATTTTCTGTGGCTCACAGGAGAAATTGGCCACCACAACCAGCACTTCACCTGCACCTGTTTCCACCAAAGTTCTCTCCACCATAACTCTGGCCTTTGTCTTGCACCATACATCAGGCTCCACTACCCCTAGACAGCTGTCAAAAGAGCTGCTCACCTTACACTGAAGCAGTAGTTCTGACCTTGAGGGTATCATTGTAGTGCATTGTGGTGTCACCACTCCACCAGAACTCGTATGTCTCACTGCCATGACAGGAACTGACTTTCCTCGAACCTTCAACTTCATAGAGCAGAAGTCCACCTCACATCCCATGGACATAGTCCAGATAGTCTAGACCAAGAAGGCAAGGATCTTCAATGTCGGCCATTTAGACTGGAAGTGTAGCCTCTTGCCCTGTCACTTCAGTCCGGACACCCAAGGGTCTCCTCAGTTCTGTGAAGTGCCCAGTTACGCCAGACGATTGTTCTGATGACTCAGGCAGATACTGATGATGTAACACATCAGGCCTCATAAAAGTCTGCTCGGATGCCAAGTCTCACCAGGGAACAATTCTTTCCGTCTATTCTTCCGTCTGTTCACAAACTGTTGATCGCAGTTCTCTTGCATTTTATCGGTGCTGGGGCTTCTTGGGAAACGTTGGCTGGTGGTTGCCCTTTAACACCAGTCTCCATTATTTTCCACTTCTTTCTGGTCTTCTGCAGCCTTCTTCTTATCCTCCTTTTTCTTTCTTAGACACTCAGAACTGAAGTGCCCCACCTCACTACATGTCTAACAGGCTTTTGTTACAATTGAAGATTTCCTTGCACTGCTCTGTTCTTGCTCCTTCTTCCATTTGTAAAATCCTCCTTCTTGTGTCCCAGCTCCCTGCAGAACCAGCAACCTCCTCCGGTATTCTCCTGTTTTCTCTTCTACTTGTAGCAGTCCTTCTTTCTATGTCCTGACTTTTCAAAGTACCAGCGACTTCCTTCAAATTTTTCCACCTCATGTACCTGCCCCTTTTCTTGCCTTGAATTGTGCAGTACAACAGGCCTGGTAAGTGGATGTACTGGACCTGACATAGGACTAAAATTCTAAAGCCCTGGCTAATGTTTCTTACATGCTTCTGGGTTGTTACTGCTTCACTTGCATTTTCAACTCTAAACTGTCCAGAGCTTTGATGACCTGGTCGCCCAGAAGAATAGCCACAGGTTAGGTGCTGCTCCAGGGTATACCTTGTATGCCATACTCTCCAGGTCATGAGCAAGCTGCTGTAAGGATTCACCTTGATCCTGTACACAGCTCTAGAATCTTGCGCTGTAAACCTCAGTCTGGTACATGGTCCCATATCTAAGCTCCAATACTTCTGCTAGGGACTTATAACTTCCTACCCACCACTGACATTTGGCCAAGAATCTCCATTGCAGCACCCTTTAGGCTAGTAGCCAGTTGCACTACCTTCTGCTTATCACTCCAACCATTCTGATCAGCATGTAACAAACTGTACATGGTAAGCCTCACAAGAGACTTTGCCATCAAATTCCTGAGGTTTCTTTTTAATTTGGACCCCCATTATAGCCATGCACTTCACTGGTTTGAGGCCTAAAAACTGGGATATCATATCCGAGTCCAAGACATAAGAATTCTACATTCTGACTATTCAGCCCTGTAATGCTATTGTACCTTTAGATGCCTGGGATCCATCAAGATTCACCATACACCGTCCATTCTTTTCATATGCACCCTGTACACTAGCCTGAGGTTCAGGAGTGCAATATTTCTCTACAGCCTCAATTTTCTTGCTAATTATCTTCACACGGTCGACTACATGCTTCAGCTGGTTATCTACGTGCTGTCTGCACTCCTTCACTACTCCTTCATTAATCTTCAGCTGGTTGTCTACATGCTGCCTGCACTCTGTCATTATTCCCTCATATTCCCTCACTAATCTTCAGCTGGTTGTCTACATGATGTTGGCACTTCATCACATTATTGCTTACCTCATCTTCCTGCTGCTATAGCTTGGCATCTACTTCCTCCTAAAACTGTTGTTGTTCTACATTCATTTCCCCGATGAAAACATTTAGTTGTCCTTGCATCCTCAGTTGTAATTCCCTCTGTTGCTCCTGTGTTGCCTCATGAAATTGTTCATATCGTTTTTTTTTTTTCCCATGTTGTGCCTCTAGTTGTTCACTCTTTGCTTGCAACTGTACACTTTGTTTCGTTTTTCGTTTCGTTTTTAAAGGCTCCAACATGCTTTCATGCGTCGGCCTTGTCACCTAATGGCGGCTCTCCACGCTGCACGATCCATTGCAGCCTCCCTGTTCAGTCTCTTAACCCTAAGGTCACACTTAATGACCTCGTCCCATGTCTTTCTCGGTCTACCCCTCATAACCCCACCCCCAATATTAACACTTCTCACCTTCCTCACCCAATTATCATCCCTCATCCTCTCCACATGTCCAAATCACCTCAATCTACCTCTCCTCATCACAACACCAATACACTCCAGTCCCATCCTACCTCTCAACTCTTCCATCGTAAACCCAGCCCCTCCAGGCCTTGGACGCAGGGACGCACCGCACATCCACCTAATCATTGTCATTTCTGTACGTCTGAGCCGGCGAATATCTTCCTCTTTCACTGCCCAGGTCTCACTACCATACAGCATTACACTCCTAACACATGCTGCATACAAAGACCCCTTAGCACGTAGGGAGAGCCCTCTCAATGTCAGGAGAGGCAAGAGCTCCTTGAACTTCTTCCAACCACTTCTCACCCTAGCCACAGAGCTAACTCCAGCCCCACCTCCAGCACACAACATGTCTCCCAAATAACAAAACTCTTCCACACACTCAAGAGATTCACCAGCAAGTTCAACCCTTTCACGTCTGACAATCTCCACCTGCTCATCCCGGCACGCCGTACACATAAAATCAGCATTATCTCGCAGTCTACCTCTGATACCACTACATCTCTTATGCACCCATTTATCACACACACCGCACAAGATGGAATTACTTCCCACACCCTTGTGGCAAACTGCACATGGCTACTCTCCCTCGTCTTTGACAGTACCGCCTCCAACCCTAGATATCATCACTTTTGTTTTATCTGTATTTACCCTTAAACCCTTTTGCCCCATATCATCTCTCCACTTCCTAAACCTTTCCTCCGCCTCCCTTTCGTTCTCTGCAATCAACACCAAATCATCAGCATACAACAACTTCCATGGAAGTCCGTTTCTAAAGTCACGTGAAGGGGCTTCGAGTACCATGATAAACAACATGGGACTCAAGACTGACCCCTGATGCACACCAACATTCACGGAAAACTCATCACTCAAATCTCCATTCACTCTCACCTGGGTGTGAGCACCCACAAACATGGCCATAACCACCCTAACCAGCCACTCCTCCAAGCCAAGCTTTCTCATTGCCCACTTCACCACCTCTCTAGGGAGGACTCTGTCAAAGGCCTTTTCCAAATCGACAAAAACAAAATAAAGATCCCTTCTCCTACCAATATATTTTTCCTGAAGCTGTCGAACAATGAATATGGCATCAGTGGTCCCCCTACCTGGCATAAACCCAAACTGCATCTCATCAATATTCACTCTTTCTCTAATCATACCTTCTAAAACTCTCTCCATTACCTTCATTATCTGATCTAAAAGCTTTATACCTCTATAATTTCCTCTTTCCAGGGCATCACCCTTCCCTTTATACACATTTGCAATTACACTCTTCAGCCAATCATCTGGGACAACACACTCATAAATAATCCTATTTATTAGGTCAGTGACTAAACTCACCCCTATATCGCCTGAGGCCTTCAACATTTCGGCAGTCAACCCAGACACACCTGCTGCCTTCCCCACCTTCATCCTGCCTATTGCCTCACTCACAGTAGCAGTATCAATCAAATGCAAAGGGCCAGACACTGGATCTGCTGGCTCCAAACCTTCCCTGTCCCAGTCAAACTCCTCATTCAACAACCGGTTATAATGCTCTCTCCATGCATCTTTAATATCCTCACTGTTCACCACTACCCTTCCTTCATCATTCTTCACACACTGCTCACCTATAATATCCCGATTATCCCTCTTCACCTGACCTGCCACCCTAAATATATTTTTTCTTTCCCCATGATTTAGGTTATCAAGTAATTGTCTCTGTGACTCAGACTTTGCCCTGTATACCTCTCTTCTAGCCCTACACTTGGCAGCCAAATATTCCTCTTTGCTACCACCCTTCTTCCATTCCCGGAAAAGCCTTCTTTTCTCCTTAACTGCAGCTTCTACACCCTCATCCCACCGCCAAGTTACTTTATGTCTTGGTGGTCCTCTTGTCCAACTGCATGTTACATCAGTAACTCTCAAGAAGTTGTTCTTGAGGGCTCTGTACTGTTCATTAACGCCTCTGTCTACATTTTCCTGTTCAGCCACCACTCTCCTCAACTCGCTATAGAAGGCATCCCTTACTACTTGGTTTTTCAGCTTTCATATTTTCCTCCTAGGTACATAAGTCCTCTTTTTCTTCACTTGTTCTTTAAGCTCCATATCACAAATCAATAGTTTGTGCTGCTGCACACACTTCTCACTTCCTATAACTTTAACATCCCTCACTAACCTCCTATCGGCCCTCCTAACCAGAAAATAATCTATCTGACTGCTGTTTCCCCCAGACTCATACGTAATTAACCTACTGTCTCTTTTCCTAAAATATGTGTTGCACACAATCATGTCCGTTGCCTCCCCAAACTCAAGTATCCTTTCCCCTTCTGCATTCCTTAGACCATACGCACATCCCCCATGCACTCCTTCATAACCTTGTGCTGCTTCACCTACGTGACCATTTAAGTCCCCTCCCAAAATCACTATCTCATCATCCCGCATACCACCTACTACACGTATTAAATCATCCCAAAATCTATGTTTCTCTGATTCATCCAATCCTGCCTGTGGAGCATATGCCGATATAATCGCAGCTATCTTTCTTCCCAACAGAATTTTCACTACCAATATCCTATCGCTTACTCTCAAAACATTCATAACATATTCCACCCATTTCTCCGCAACCATCACACCAACACCTCCATATCCGTCTGCTCCCCCTGCCAAAACAACTTATAGCAACAGTCCTTCCCAACAATCTTTCTGGCTGATCCACCCCTGTACTGGACTACCTGCAAACACGCCACATCCACCCACCTCCTACTGAATGCCTCAACGACTTCCCCCGCTCTTCCCCTCAAACTTCCCACATTCCATGAACCCACCCTCATCCCCATGGGTGATTTACTGTCCTCAGGCTTGCTTTGAAACTTATTTTGTTTTGTCATCTTCAGTATTAATAAAGGGGGACAGACACAGCACAGGTCCCACTCACTGCATAGTCCCAGGTCCAGGCAATGGATCTGGGACCCCTAGCCCACCAGCTTACCTGTGGCTGTGGTAGTGGCCTCGGGGCACCCTGCCAGGACAGCTGCAGGGACACCCTCCAAGCGCGTCTTGGCACTGCAACTATCCTGCCATTATACACCCACTGATAGGGCAGCCTCCTGGGGCGCTACTCCCAGGTTCGAGCCCCTCTCTATTGGGCGGAAGCAGCAGCCTGGGAACCGCAATGCCTTGTACTCTCTAGCACAGGCCTGAGCCCCATCTCGCCCTGGACCCACGATCTATGCCTGCGGAACCCCCGCCACGTCTCCCCCCAGAAGTCCGCCACTAGGTAGCGGGGGCAAAGTTTTCTGGCCGCATGCCCTTGCTGGCGCCAACCCCTGTAACGTAGTGGGATACTTTGTGTGAAATGTAAAGTGCATGTGGTGTAGTGCATAGATAGTTAGAGGAAATGTTTGGGAGAGTATGCTGGTCTACTCTCCTTGTTACTGTCACACTGAAAAGGTCAGCAAAGGGGGATGGTTAGATAGCTAGTGAAACAGGAGCTCCAGCTCTCCCTATCACCAGCATTCCCATTCCCCTCGGGAGTACTACCCTGTTCGGCCCATGCTACGGCCTCCTCCTTTGTGCCTGAAATTATTCTTTGTGTTCTTTCTGTCCCTTCTGTGCCTGTAATTGTTCTTTGAGTTCTTTATGTCCTTCTTTTTGTGCTTGTAGTTGCACACTTTGTGCTTTTAAATGTTCTTTAAGTTCACTGAAGCTTGTAATAACTTTATAATTGCAGCCAGGGACACCTCCTCCTGCCCAGCTCGGCTCCTTGTCTGCTAACCCTCTTGCTCAGTGTCGAAGATTAGACTCAATGCAACATTTTCTAAAAATCCACACTCCTCACACCCGTGTTACTTCCCCATCCCACACTGACACAGGCTCCAACAGCAGTAGTTCAGTACAGATAGGACATTGCCCAGTGAGTTGTTCTTCCTATTGTCTGCTCTTCGGTGTACAGCACACAAGATCAGCTGAGGTGATGTAAATAGACACTGGCTACAATAGTTCACTATCTTAGTTTTCCAAATGATTACACTTGACCCTTTCCAACTTCACTATTTTCTCAAGCACCGAAGATATACAAACTACAGCAACACTTCACTCTTTGCCAACAACACTATTTTCACTAGTACCGAATATATACAAACTGCACTGCACTGATACTGAACTACATTCAAGCTGAACTGAAACTGACTGAACTTTCTGTAGTCTCTTCCTCATCCTTATATAAGCTTCCTATATTCTAGAGTGTTCTATTACTACAAAGTTCTCGTGTAATCCCAAGGAAGTACAGTTACAACAGTTACCAGCATCCAAAACATGCCAGAGTTTTCTTACACTGCATAATACTCTAAATTATTTAGCATACAAACTTAAATTAAATTACAATTTAACAAGCAATCACATAAGTAAAACACTATTGAGAAACAGAGGTTAAAAATTAATGTACAACTTACGAAATAACTACGCTTACAATAGCAGGCTAACTGGCACGTCTGACAAGCAATGGTAAAATACCAGAAACATTGAGAAACGTCCAGACTACCTACCTAGCAAATCCCGTTTCTCAACATACTGTAATATATATATATATATATATATATATATATATATATATATATATCTATATATGTATATATATATATATTGTAGGGAGGGTAAATTAGTGGGATCTGTCTAGCATGGGCCTATTGGCCTACTGCAGTTATCCTTTTTTCTTAATCTTCAAGGTAGGTCCTAAGTTAGATTAGGTTAGATTAGGTTGGTTAGGTTAGCTTGGTTTGGAATAATAAAACAAAGTAATTTCCGACAGAAATGCGTACGGTATGAGATTCAAATTAATCACACTATAAAACATTAAAAAATGATTTTTTTAAGTTTCAGGGTGAGTTGGATGTAATTATGGACATTTACCAAAAAATTTACTTGTTTTGGAAATTTCAGTAATTATAGGGCTAGATATATACACACAGCCTATATGATGTATGTTTAGTTTTACATAAAATCCATAACTGATAGTATATGCCAAAACTGTCAAAATTACTCGAAGTTAACTTTTACATTACAACAGAAACATAACAATGGCTATGTATGTGGGTGCTTACACCCAGGTAAGAGTGAATGGAGATTTGAGTGATGAGTTTTCCGTGAATGTTGGTGTGCATCAGGGGTCAGTTTTGAGTCCCATGTTGTTTATCATGATACTTGAAGCCTTTTCACGTGAATTTAGAAACGGACTCCCGTGGCAGTTGTTGTATGCTGATGATTTGGTGTTGATTGCAAAGAGTGAAAGGGAGGCGGAGGAAAGGTTTAGGAAGTGGAGAGATGGTATGGGGCACAATGGCTTAAAGGTAAATGCAGATAAAACAAAAGTGATGATATCTTGGGTTGGTGGCGGTACTGTCAAAGACGAGGGAGAGTTGCCATGTGCAGTTTGCCACAAGGGCGTGGGAAGTAATTCCATCTTGTGCGGTGTTTGTGATAAATGGGTGCATAAGAGATGCAGTGGTATCAGAGGTAGACTGCGAGATAATGCTGATTTTATGTGTACAGTGTGTCGGGGAGAGCAGGTGGAGATTGTCAGACGTGAAAGGATTGAATTTGCTGGTGACTCTCTTGAGTGTGTGGAAGAGTTTTGTTATTTGGGAGACATGTTGTGTGCTGGAGGTGGGGCTGGAGCTAGCTCTGTGGCTAGGGTGAGGAGTGGTTGGAAGAAATTCGGGGAGCTCTTGCCTCTCCTGACATTCAGAGGACTCTCCCTACGTGCTAAGGGGTCTTTGTATGCAGCATGTGTTAGGAGTGTAATGCTGTATGGTAGTGAGACCTGGGCAGTGAAGGAGGACGATATTCGTCGGCTCAGACGTACAGAAATGACAATGATTAGGTGGATGTGTAGTGCGTCCCTACATCCAAGGTCTGGGGGGGGGGGGCTGGATTTACGATGGAAGAGTTAAGGGGTAGGATGGGACTGGAGTATATTGGTGTTGTGATAAGGAAAGGTAGATTGAGATAGTTTGAACATGTGGAGTGGATGGGGGATGGTAATTGGGTGAGGAAGGTGAGAAGTGTTAATATTGGGGGCGGGGTTATGAGGGGTAGACCGAGAAAGACATGGGACGAGGTCATTATGTGAGACCTCAGGGTTAAGGGACTGAACAGGGAGGCTGCAACTGATCGTGCAGCGTGGAGAGCCGCCATTAGGTGAAGCATGCAAGCATGTTGGAGCCTTTAAAAATGAAACGAAACGATGAAACGAATTTATTTCATGTTGATGAGTACCACAACATAAAACTAAAAGACTTCAACAATATAGTTTTAATGATTTTACATTTTATATTAACAAAATCTTAGTAGCTACGTACCTGGTAAAAGATAAATATAGAGGGCTGTTGATATAAGTACATTATTTATCCTCTTATTTGTAATTAAAGTATTTTTGTACTGAGACATGTATATTCAACTGGAGCATGTATATTTTGATAGTTTTGCCTTCTGTGGACCAACGCTAATTTCTAAATAAAATAGAAAATGTAAAAAAGTAGTATTAGTAATTATGCTTTAACTGTATTTGATACACTGTTTAGAAAACAGGCTCGCAGTGGTATATAACAGTTTTATACTGGAATGTTGAACAATGTTCTGTACTGCACTATTATTAAAATCATCCACTATGACACAAATATCAGTTTCAAATGAATCACACGGAAAAACATTGAAACAATAAAAATATAAGCTTTAACCATCCTAACCTAACTTAACCTAACTTCCTTACCTAACCTGACCTAACTTTAAATATGACCTAACCTTTAATTTAATCGGCTTTACTTACGCATCTAACATTCTTGAGCATCACTGCTATGTCTGATTTGGTTTGGGTGGACCCTCCACCTCTTTTTCCACGCACACACATGGCCGTGTGGGTCTTTTGCTTAATGACATTAATATAATTAGGATATCTCATGACACCTACAACTGCTAAGAATGGTAAATATGTCCCTATCTGCTCACAAATCATCGGCTCACCTGATATGAAATGCTTGCTACAGAGGCGGGAGTAGGCCGTCGGCTGCCAATTCTCCCTCATCATGGCATCTATTCACTAGTGTTGCCAACCTCTAAAATTTCTTCGCCCTAGACAGACACTGAAAACGCCTTACATTTCCCTTCATCGCCCAACGGCTCAGGATGAAAATATTACTCTTCAAGTTGGTAGTTTATATATATCTATATTTATATCTATCTATCTATCTATCTATCTATATATATATATATATATATAATCTATCTATCTATCTATCTATATCTATATATATCTATATATATATATATATATATATATATATATATATACTGTATAATGGCATACAGCTATTATAGTTTCTGTTATTTAGTGTAGGACTAGACCTACACCTTGTCTTCCTGTAAAAATAATTCTAATATATTAGTTATGAGTGTGTGCATTGTGTGAGCGCCTTGTCATGGCTACCCCCATCTTGGGGAAGTTAGCAAGGTATATGTATATGTATGTGATCATATCCTGTCCTATTCCTGTTCACTTTACAGTCACACCAGCGGCCCAGCAGCTCATGCCCTGTCAGCTGCCAGATTCACTTATTAGTTATCATTTAACCAGTTTTTCTAGAGGGTAATAGAGAATATTAAAAACTAAGACCTTTTTTGAACATATTTCCTTTCCACTTACATCATTTATCTTTTGCTGCAAAGTAAATATAACTCATAAAAAAATTTCAAAATCGCCCTACGTTTTGCTCTGTTTCTGTAAAATCGCCCTACGGCCCAACAGTCCATGATATGATGCTTAATCGCCCTACACGTAGGGCGATCGCCCTACAGTTGGCAACACTGCTATTCACTTCTGTCGCCTTTCCCCATTGGCTAGAAACCGGTAGAAGTGTACCCCACTTCCAGTTTTCTACCTTGCCTTACAGCCGAAGGCACAACAGTGGGATACCACTGTGGATTCTGCAATTCTCTCTCTTTAGACGTCCGACAATTTGACGTCCAATATGGCGCCGTAAACAAAAGTCACATGACTCGTGACGTCACATGGAAACGATTTCTCCGAGTGCTGTCAACTTGTTAGGTTTGTTTTGTTCTGATTTTCACCGGGCCACGAAATTCTGGCCGCGCATGTACGATCAATCTCTGACAGTTGCTTCTCCACCTGAGCTTCAGTTTCTAAGTAAATAATTCACCCTCTGTCCCCCTCCTTCCATTCGACTGGCAGCATGTCAGCATTCTCGTGCTTTCCTTGTCCATCACACTTCCTATGCTTCTTTAACTTCTTCTCTCATATGCCCACTCCACATTCACCTTTCTGTAGTCGGTTTTTACCTGATGGAGCGGGGCCACTCCCACCACTTGAAAACGAAGTCATGGTTACATGAAATCCGATAAACCTTCATTTTGACTTACTAAACTCCTTGGTTACTAATCAGTTCGATCCTCTGCTTGATATTAGCATCCTCGACTGGAATATGGGATTGTTGTCAGATTACAAAATACCCCTGAAGTCAATCTCACTCCCATTTCTGTCCACATATTTTCAGGCGTTTCATAGGAAGTTCAGTCAGCATGATCTCACCATCATCCTTACCAAGATACTCCCCCACCTGATCATTCCAAATTACTTTCCCTCATACACCTTCCCAGTAAATCTCTTACCCCTCCACATTTTATGTACGTCTCCCTCTCCTTTATATCTCCCCAGTGAAATTAGACCTGTGTGCATGGCCTCGCCCACATTCTTCCCTTTTTTTTCTTCATAATCATCATCATCATCATCTAGTTCAGTCTGGGTAATCTCACCTCAGCTTTTCCCAGTGTGTGAGTTTTGTTTTTTCATCATCATCATCATCATAACAATCCAAGTTCATACACGATCACAATAACTTATCTTCCACGTGTTCCTCATCTATAATTCACCTCAGTAAAGTAGTACAATTTGCAGAACCTCACCCTCAGGCAAGTAGGGTTGGGAGGCATCCACA
Source organism: Coenobita brevimanus (assembly GCF_032717465.1). Taxonomy (NCBI): domain Eukaryota; kingdom Metazoa; phylum Arthropoda; class Malacostraca; order Decapoda; family Coenobitidae; genus Coenobita; species Coenobita brevimanus. The sequence goes on along the minus strand of NC_136970.1, from coordinate 28,691,640 downwards.
GTGATTGACTTATCACTATGAGTTTTCTCTCGGCATTATGTAACTATCCCCATCCTCTCTCTCTCTCTCTCTCTATGTGCGCGCGCGTGTGTGTGTGTGTGTGTGTGTGTGTGTGTGTGTGTGTGTGTGTGTGTGTGTTCTTACCTAATTGTTCTTACCTAATTGTATCTTTACAGGAATGAGTCAAGCTTGTACTGTCCCGTGTCTTAAACCATATTTATCGTACATATCCTTAAATTTGTGAATTGTTTTGGCACACACTATTTCATTCGGTAGTGCATTCCATTGATCAATTGCTCTGTTTGGGAAACTGAATTTCCTTACGTCTTTATCACCTCTCTTCTTATGCAGTTTTTTTGCAGTGTCCTCTTGCTGATGCTTCTCCATACGTTAAGTAATCATTTATGTCTATTTTCTCCTTTCCTGATATGCACTTATATAGCATTATCATGTCACCTCTTTTCCTTCTCTCCTGTAGTGTTGGTAGATTCAGTTTATTTAGTCTTTCTTTGTAGCTTAGGTCCCTTAAGCTTGGTATCCATCTTGTAGCGGCCCTTTGAACTTTTTCAATCTTGTCTATATGCTTTTTGAGATGAGGACTCCAGACTACTGATGCATATTCCAGGGTTGGTCTAATGAATGATGTTATTATCCTTCCTAGCATGTCTTCATTTATGTATGTGAATGCTATTCTCATATTTGCAAGCAGTGTATACATGTTCCGTACCTTCTCACTGATGTGGTCAGCCGGAGATAGTCTGTTATTGATAATCACACCTAGGTCTTTCTCTCTTTCTGATGTGTATAGGGTTTTATTTCCTAACTTATAATCCCAATCAGGTCTTTTTCCACTTTTACCAAACTTGATTACATGACACTTGTCCACATTGAATTCCATTTGCCATGTACTACTCCATTCATGAAGTTTATTTAATTCTTCTTGTAGCTCTTTACAAGAGTCTGTGTTAGTAATTCTCCTTTGTATTTTTGCATCATCTGCAAACATATTCAGATAGCTCTCATTTCCAGTGTTACTGTTTATATCATTTATATACACTAAAAACATGATTGGTGCCAGCACTGAACCCTGTGGTACTCCACTAGTCACTTCTTTCCATGATGAGTAGTTTCCTCTTAGTACTGTCCTCATTTCTCTTTTTATGAGAAAGTCTTGCATCCAACAAAACAGTTTGCCTCGAATTCCTCCTTGATGGTACAGTTTCCATAAAAGTCTTTGGTGTGGTACTGTGTCAAAAGCTTTCTTGAAATCTAAATAGATACTGTCCACCCATCCTTCCCTTTCCTGTATTGTGTTTGTTACTCTGTCATAGTAGCTCAACAGATTAGTAACAAATGATTTTCCTTTTCTGAAACCAAACTGTCTTTCTGTTATCATACTGTGTTCTTCTAGATGATTTACCCAAGCTTTTCTTATAAGTTTTTCCAATAACTTGCCTACAACACTGGTCAGTGATACTGGTCGGTAGTTGAGTGGATTTTGTCTATTTCCTTTCTTGAATAAGGGGACAATATTTGCTTTTTTCCAAATATCAGGTAGTTTACCTTGACTCAAGGATTTCTTGAAAATTAAAAATAATGGTTTACTTAACTCCTTTGCACATTCTCGTAATACCCAACATGAAATTTCATCAGGACCACTTGCTTTTCCTCTGTCTAATCTACTTAACTCCTCCTGTATTACTTTTTCTGCTATTTGTATATCTGGTAGTATGTGTGGACATGCGTGTTCCACATAGTCCCTCTCAAAAATTTTTTCTTCTGTAAAAACTAATTGGAAATTCTTATTTAGTGCTTCACAAATATCTTTCTCTTGTGTATAAGTGATTCCCTCGTCCGTAATGGATTGTATTATATCTTTTACTTTGGTTTTGCTTCTGATATAGCTGTAAAACAGCTTTGGTTGATCACTACTTTTATTTATTATATCCTCCTCAAACTATTTTTGGGCTTCCCTCCTTATTCTTGTATAGTTGTTTCTTGCCTGTTTGTAATTATTATACGCCCTTTCACTATTGTGTCTTCTGTATCTATTCCACAACAAATCTCTTCTTTCTTTTGATTTTTTACATTCTGTATTGAACCATTTCTGTATTTTCTTATCTGCTTTTTTGTACTGTGGGATGTACTTCTGGACTCCTATTTCATAAAATTCACAAAATTTTTTATATACAGCATTTAAATCTTGTCCTCTAAGCTCATTTTCCCAATCAACTTCTAAGAAATACTTCTTTAGGTCTTGATAATTTCCCTTTTTATAGTTTAGGCTCTTTTTGTACCTGTCATTGCTGTTCACTATGTCATATGCTATCCTGAAGTTATAATTTAGTACTGCATGATCGCTTTTGCCGAGTGGAGGGTGATATATTAAACTGTCAATATCATTTTCTTGCCTAGTAAATATTAGATCTAGCACTGAAGGTACATCAAGTCCTCTTTTTCTGGTGGTTTCCCTCACATGTTGTGTTAAGAAAAACTCTTGTACGAGATCCAGGACCTTTTGGTCCCAACAGCTTTCTTGGCTATTTATATCTAGAGTATTCCAATTTATATTTGTATTGAAGTCCCCAGTTAATATAATTCTTTCCGATTTCTCTTCCATTTTATGTAGTAATGATCTTATCTCTTTGTGTGTGTGTGTGTGTGTGTGTGTGTGTGTGTGTGTGTGTGTTTGTGTGTGTGTGTGTGTGTGTGTGTGTGTGTGTGTGTGTGTGTTTTGTTTACTTTTTTGTCTGTTATTTGTTGATAGTTGCCACTTTTCTCTCCTGTTTATTCTGTCAGTCTGTCTGTATATCTGTCAGTTCGTCCTCTTCATCTTTTTCCTACTGTCTTTACCATTCATATTTTCCATTTTTCACGTACGTTTCACCACTTTCTATTCGCTGCCGCTTCCATCAAAAATTTCTCTGATGTCACTGTCTTCGGTCCTTCCGTTTCCTTTCTCTGTCTCTTCATTTTAATTTTTCTTCTTCCTTTCCATATTACTTTCGGTAATAAATTTCATGTCTTTCCTATTTATCTCTTTGTTTTTCTTTTCTCATATCCTCTTCCACCTTTGCATCGAAAATATTGTTAAACATCCTTTTACCAGTCTCCAGACGATCCTTTCAGCTTTGACAAGACATTCAAACTGAAGAGGTTATAGCCTCATATTTATTTCTTCATTATGCTGTAGGAGAAGGCAGGGGTCGTCTGACTTTAGCCAAAATATACTGAGAAATTAGATCCTTTCTCTAAAGGGGTTGATGAGGTTGACAACTTATATATGGTAAAAGATGAAAAAGTTATCAGACTTAGTTTATATATATATATATATATATATATATATATATATATATATATATATATATATATATATATATATATATATATATATATATATATCTCCCATTGGATCCCCGGGGATTGGATCCCCGGGGTGCTGGGCGAGGCATGGCGCTGGCTGTGTACTAAGCGTACCACCCTCCGCCTATCGGCTCATAGTCGCGAAGCTCATAGGTCCCTACCCGGGGGTTCTCTACTTTATAAAGACTTGAAGAATCCCAGTTCTGTCCAATATTCTGGACACCGGGCTCCAATGGGTTATATATATATATATATATATATATATATATATATATATATATATATATATATATATATATATATATATATATATATATATATATATATATATGAGAGAGAGAGAGAGAGAGAAAGTCAATCCATAGAGCGTATGTCTCCTCAAAAATACATGATTTTTTATATATAAGAAAGAAGGAACCAAGGGCAAAGATCCAGCAAGATTGTTCCCTCCAGTAAAACACAAAAGATAACTGAGATCCAAATTCAAGATCCGATCATTTCGATATGCCTGGATACACTCCGTTAGAAAGACTGCAGATCAGAGGCAGTAGGAAATACAGACAGAGGGAGACAGTTCCAGAGCTGACCTATTGCATACATGAACGAGTGGGAGTAACTGTTAACTCTTGCATCAGAGAGATACACAAAAAAGGGATGGAGTTTGTTGCTAGACGGGTGGTACACACGCGCCGTAATGGTGCAGGGATGCAACCAGACAGTTCAGAGGAGCAGTGATCATTGAAGTAGCAAAAGAAAAGAAATAAAGATGCAACAGTGCAGCGAAGACGCAGAGGTTAAAGGGAAACAGTAAGAGGAGGAAAGTTAATAAGACGGAAAGTCTTTCACTCTACCTTATTGAGATGAGCTGTATGTTTAGAGCCTCCCCACACATGAGAGTTGTACTCTACGCAGGGGCAAATAAAGCCCACGTGTAAAGTCAGCAACTTTGCAGGGGGTAAAGAAGGCACGCAGTCGGCTTAGCATACTTAAGATCTTGGAAACAGATTTTATAAGAGAGATAATATGATCTTTCCAAGATAAATCCCGATAGAATAAAACTCTAAGTATATTTATAGATGATGGAGGATTGAGTTGAACTGTGTAAAAAATTAGAGAATACTCTTGCAGAAGATTTTTTGGGGTTGAAAGATGTAAGAACTGAGTTTTTGACACATAAAAAAAAAAAAAAATACCCCAATCGGAGTTTTGAGCTAAGTCGCATATTAGGTGTGGCATTGCTTTATCCCTTGCTTGTTGAAGTAGCTGCTGAGATGACGCTTTTGGAAGTAAATAGATAGGTGAAGGGTGGAGTCATCAGCGTATGAGTGGATTGTGTTAGATGTACAGCTTAGAAGGTCATTGATGAATAAAAAGAAGAGAGTTTGTGATAGGACAGAGTCCTGAGGAACACCACTATTGTTAGCTCTAGCAGAGGAAAGGTGGCTGCCTACAACAGCAGTTATAGAACGACCACAAAGGAAGCTATAGATGAAGGCATAGGCAGAATGATACAAACCATAAAAGAACAGTTTGGAAATTGAAGACCTTTGCCCGTCTAGATCGAAAGCCTTTGAGATGTCAAGTGCTAGCTTTCACCAAATTCCCGAAAGGAGAATGACCAGGAATCTGAAAGGTAGGTGAGATCTTCAGTGAAGCATCCCTGGCAGAACCCATACTGACGATCTGAAACAAGGTTGTGATAGGAAAGATGCTTTAAAATTTTGTTGTTAGGAATAGACTCAAAAACCTATGAAATACAGGATGTTAAAGCAATTGGACGATAGTTACAGGGCTGGGAATGGTCACCTTTTTGGGGACTGGCTGAATGAGAGCAAACTTCCAGCAGGAAGGAAGGTAAAAGTTGACAAAGGCAAAAGAGTTTACCTAGGTAGAATGCAAGCACAGAAACACATTTCTTCAGGACAACAGAGGAGACCCCATGAGGCCGTTATGTCTTGTTAGTACTGAGGCCAGTGATGGCAGAAAATACATCAACTGAAGAAATTTTAATTTCAGCCATGAGGATGTCAGGAGGGGGAAGTGATGGAGGAACAGCACTGGAATCGTCTAAGGGGGAACTGGAGGAGAAAGTATGTGCTAAGAGTTCTGCATTATCAATTGATCAGATAGCTGCTGAGCCATCAGAGTGGAAAAGAGGAGGGAAAGATGTTGAGGTAAAGCTATTAGAAAAGTTTTTGGCAAGCTGCCAGAAGAAACTGGAAGAATTCGAGTTGGAGAGTTCAGAGTATTAGTACGAATGAAATTATTTTTAGCAGAGCGAAGAACAGACTTAGAACGATTCTGGGCAGAAGCAAAAAAGGATGAGATTCGGGGGTGTTTTGGCTCTGGTACCTTTTATAGGCCCTCTACTTGTTGTGGACTGTATTAGAACAAGCATGGTTGAACCAAGTTTTTTCTGCATTTGTCAAAGGATATGAGAATGGAATGTATGCTTGCATGTCCAAGAGCATAACCTCCGTAATGTGCAAGACACACTCAGATGGCTCTCGCCCATGGAAACAATAAATATTCCATGGAAAATCAAAGTAGTACTGCTTGAGGGCCTCCCAATCAGCTTCTCCCAAGTGCCTCAACTGCCGCTTTTTGGGAGGGTCCACAGACTTTGCTGGAGCAATAGGAAAGGTTAAGGTGGTAAGGTTTTGATGGGAGGAGCCCGACAGAGAGAAAAGATTAACAGTGTAAGCAGAAGGAATAGAGGTGTGGAAGAGGTCAAGTATGTTTTAACCCTTTCCAAGGGGTCAAGGATATGAGTAGGGTGCTGTACAACCTGCACTAGATCATTATGGATAAAAAAGAAATAGGATTTTTCACCAGGTGGATGAGTGAAAGGAGAGGAGAGCCAGAGGTGGTGGTGAACGTTGAAATCACCATGAATGGAGATTTCAAAGAAATGAGAAGTTGATAGGATGTGTTCCATCTTAAAAGCAAGGTAGTCAAAATTCTTTTCATAGTCAGAAAAATTAGCAGATGAGTACACACTACAGATAGATTTGGTCAGAGAATGACAAGAAAACCAGTGACAGAGAGAAGATAATTCAGAAGATTCTACAGTAGTTCAGGAACATGAGAGCAAGATATTTCATTGCATACCTGTACACAACAGCCACCTTTGGCTCGGAAATTAGTTTAGAGAAAGTAGGAGGATACAGAGAAGGGTTTGCTATTAGTTGCCTCGGATGCTGAGTCTCAGTGAGGAAGCGAGGAGGAGAGGTGGTGTTCAACAGAGAGAAAGTTAAAAGATATGCTGCGAATGTTGTAGAGATGAAGAAGTGAGTCAGACAGTGGTTACAGGCATCTTTCTTGGTCGTCACTGGGAGAGGGGCAGCTTTAAATATGTTGCAATAAACTCACCATTGGAACCAATACGGTACTGCAGGCATTAGTCAGGTAGTTTTATACAACGTCTGTTGTCAAAAATGGCGGGAGATTGTTCCTAGGCTGCGAAAGGGAACAGTTTGATGAACAGAATATTGCTTTACCAAACTTTATTTATTGTCCACAAAATTCATTGACATGTCACAAAAATATATAGATGCATTCAATATGGTTGGTGGGAACTTGCATCAAAGTCTTGGCAAAAGAATGTGAGTCTGTCACGTTGAAGAATTGGTGAGAGTCACGGATCGGACTGCTTACTCTAGCGGCCCAAAGTCAGAGAGAAAAAAAATATTATCCTTGAGGTTTCAGTGTGTGTGTGTGTGTGTGTGTGTGTGTGTGTGTGTGTGTGTGTGTGTGTGTGAGTGTGTGTGTGTGTGTGTGTTTTACCGGTATCAATCTTGACCCTGTTGCTCTCATGTATCAGCTTCCATTTTATCGTATATATACTGTGAGTGCGCCACATCCATCTGACTACGCATAGTCACCTCTTTCTGTCAAACACTAATACAAGAGTCTATTATTTTGTACTCTCGGCATTTCATATATGCAACTTGCCATCCTTAGTACATGCTTTGTTTCAAGGCATCTGCAAGTAAAAGGAATCTGATTATGCATTTGTTTATGTTCAACTTCATTTAGAGGCAACAAGCAGGGAGCCGGTTCCTCATTTTACTTTTCATACACTGCCTTGAATAAGAAAATGGAAGAATATACGAGAAACAAACGAACTGTGTTCTTGAACAAATAAATACTCAGTAGTTATGTAGATTAAAACTATTAAACACAATTTTTCAAAATTGTGGACATATGAGCAATACTTAAATTGCATCAAAGAGCAGTTTAAAAATATAAGGAAAGTAAAACATAAATATTGTCTCCAGCCTCCCAAGCTAAGTTGTGTACCGGTATATTTATATGACAACTTGTGCAGGTTTTCTGCGACTGAACCACGTAAATTATTATTAACTTCGTTACGGCGATATTTAAGTTTTCCTATAACCATTTTTATTTTTTCATCATATGTAAGATTGTCTTTATATTCTGGAATTACGTACAGCAGCCACAATCCTCTCACTAACATAGCTCTCTAAACTGACTAAAATTATCCGGAGGAAGCAAATCCAAATAAAATCCTTGACATCGGACTGAAGAGCCAAGTGTGTGTGTGTGTGTGTGTGTGTGTGTGTGTGTGTGTGTGTGTGTCTGTCTGTCTGTCTGTCTGTCTCTGCGAATCTTCATTTCTTTCACGAGGACGGTAGTAGATATCGACATTTTTTTTTATCTTTTTGCATTAGATCGGGTTAAATCCAGTGTCAAAAAAAAAAAAAAAATAGCGATCACCCAAGAATGTCTGTCTGTGCATTTGTTCTTTTCTTTCACGAGAACGGTAATTGATGTTGACCAAATTCTTTTTGTCTTTGGTCGGAGTTCCACCAGGGGGTGTCAGAAAAATACCAAACAAATATTCTGGCGATTCCAGGCCACGCAATGTCACGAAATTGTCAAGTATCTATCTATCTGTCTGTTTATCTATCATCTATCTATCTCTATACATATACATATTATATACTCGTATTTATAGGGGAGGCGGTGGCTCAATCGGTAAAGAGGTGGCCCACAGTCCTAACGGACCCCTGTTCAAATCCCTGTTGTGGCAGGGAACAGTTTATGGATTTGAATTTCATACAAAGTAGATTTTACTGATCTATCAGAAGACCTTCCGACATTTCGTAAAAACATCCCCACTAATACCAATACACCAGTCCTATACGAGACACCCCAAGCGTGTACACCAGTCCTGTATGAGACAGCCCTAGCCTTGGGCATATGCCATGGGGATAGGCCCTGATGCCTCTGCCCAGAGTCGAACACATCTAGAGAGAGAGAGAGAGAGACAGAGCATAGTTTTTTTTTTTTTCATGAATTGTTTGCATATGCCATTATCTTTGTTTTGGTGCTTGTATTGAGCCCACAGTTATCAGTTCTAGCCATAAAGTCGAAAAAAATATTATTTTCGTACGTTTTTAAGTGTTGCGATTTCCGACAGTTTAGTGCCGTTGCGTCGCGGGTGATAACCATTTTTTTTACTCTCCTAACACTTCCTGGACTTTCCAAGGCTTAATGCAAAAAGAATTAGTCGATATTTATTACAGTTCTTGTGAAGGAAATGAACAAACGCTGAGACAGACATTTTCGCTAGCTGGAAGTATAGACATTTTCGCGCTGTTTCATTGCGCGCAATCACCATTATTTTATCTGAAATTCCCTGGTCTTATATGGACATTACTTTTTACAATAACAGGACAGAGGAAGGAAAAACAAATGAATTAAATAAAAAAAAAATCCATACACCAGATTACAGACGTCCACTGTTCATTAAAAATCTGTTACTGTTGGACTTGAACAGTCACAGGTTGAAGTATAGGGGAAACCACTCTCAGTGAGTTCCAAAGAGATGCAGTTCAAAGAATAAAATAATTTTGATAAACAGAAATTATGCAATATAGCAATGTCACAGTCCATTCATGAGTGCTGCCAGATGCCGTTGTAGCACGGGGGAAAGAGTGGAGAGGTGGCACAATGGATGCAATGTTGTCTGAACATTTGCCATCATATTATCTGTAAAATAATGCAAAAGTGGCAACATCCCTTCTTACTTGTAAGGGAGGTAGTTCATTTGTAATTGTAAGGTTGTTCATATTTCTAACAGCTTTGTTCTGAATTTTGTCCAGTTGTTTTCGTGCAGCCTCTCCACATTCATTCCACAAGGGTAAGCAATACTCTAGCTGAGAGCGCATATGACTCTTGTAAATTAAAGTTAACTGCTCGTCAATGAAGAAGTTACGGACTTTGTACAGTAATCCAAGTTTCTTTGAAGCAGTTTTTGCATGTGATCTAACATCCAGCTGAGAGCAGTGCTAAGTGAAACACCAAGAATTTCAATACAGTACTTGTAGAGATAGGAGTATTAGTTGCACTGAAGGTAATACAGGAATCAGGAAATATCAGTCTTTTAGTAAATTGTATATATTTAGTTTTCCTAGCATTCAATGAGACAATGTTGTTTTGTCTTCAGTGATCTTAAGGAAGTCTTGATTTATGGAGACTGCTGTACTGAGGTGTGAGTTAGAGATATTAAACTTTGAGAATGGGTGCTTAAGTGTAAATGGAATGTAAAGTGTACAGTCATTTGCATGTGAATGAATGGAATTATGGGTGACAGATAAGAGATCATTAATATGAAGTAGGGAAAAGGTTGGAGCTAGAACTAATCCTTATGGTACGCCCACATTAATTGAGTGGAAATGGGCATATACATAATCTATTTCTACTCCTATCTTTCTGTTGTTGAGATATGAGGAAATTAGAGGAACAAAATGTATAGACTGGCAATGGAGTTTTGATAGCAAAGAACCGTACCACACTGTCAAAACTTTGGAAATATCAGGGGCAACTGCATGGGTTTATCCATGCTAGTCAGTTGACTGATGGATGGTATGAGTCAGGAGACTGAACATATCAACAGTGGATCTTTCGTGGGGAAAACCATACTGTCTGTCATTAATTAGGTTGTTCGATTCAAGATGCCTATCCATGTGCTTATTACTCATTACCTCAAATACTTTACCAATAGAAGATGTGATAGCTATTGGGCTATAATCAGAGGGGTTAGAGGAGCTTCTTTTCTTCGTAATTGGGAAGATTTGGGTTTCTTTCCAAGAATTAGGGAATGAAGAAGTACGTACGCACCGTCTGAATAATTTAGCTAGAAGAGGAGCCACTTCTGGGGAAAACATATTCAAAACAGAGGAATTCCATCTGGAGCTGGAGCTTTGTTAGCTGGTAAATTATCTATGATGGATTTTACGGATCTAGTCAGTATCATAAGTGGAGCAATTTCGGGAGGGTCAAGATTTAGTGCAGGGATGTTCTGGCTGACTTCTTCTAAGGTAGAATTTCTGGCAAATGTACTAACAACGATGTTCGCTGTACCATGTATTGGTCATTTATAGCTTTACTATCTGAACGTTTTTGTCGGGGAATGTTATTATTGAGAGAATTGAGAGTGGACCAGAATATTCTATTGCCATTAGGATTATATAATAATTTGATGCTTGGTTGTGAAGAAAGTTTGATTTAGCGATATTTGTTACTGTTTTGAATGGTTTCTACCAAATTTTAATTGACTGAATGACTCAGATGTTTTTTTTACTTTCAGTAAAAGTTATAGGGTAAGGATTTGGGGGTCGTTGCTGTAGCACACTTGCTACTAAACCGTTTTGGAGGGTTCGATTTCTTAATGAATTGTTGCCTGGGTATGAACAATTCCATACCAGTTTGTACTAAGTCATTGATGTGGGACTGGATAGAATTCTTGTCACTGGAGAAGAAAGACTCCCATGGAATATTAGCAAGATAGTTTCTAAATCTGTCCCAGTCTGCAGTATCAAAGTGCCATCTTGACAGGTTCAGAACGGATAGGTTTGGGGCAACTGACTACTGAGGAGAATGTGGTCGGAGGATCCAAGTAGTGACAGAACCTTTATCATGTACTGATCTGAGTTATTATTCAGGAATAAGTCCAAAAGATAAGCATTATGATCAGAATTATCTGTTACTCAGGTTGGTTGTTTTACCAACTTCATGAAATTAAAACAGCACTCTAGGCCAGTATCATCAGTACAGGCAGAATGCAATAATCATTTTATACTATGAACGTTAAAATCACCAAAAGCAGTGATGTCGGTGGCAGAGGTGAGGTTAAGGTTGGTATATATATATATATATATATATATATATATATATGTGTGTGTGTGTGTGTGTGTGTGTGTGTGTGTGTGTGTGTATGTGTGTGTGTGTGTGTGTGTGTGTGTGTGTGTGTGTGTATGTGTGTGTGTGTGTGTTTTATATATATATATATATATATATATATATATATATATATATATATATATATATGAGAAATAGGGGCGTGGAAGAAGTTGAGAGGCAGAAGAGAGAGTTATATGTAGAAAGAAAGAGAGAGGTGAAAAGATTAGTAAGAGAGAGTAAGAAGAGAGTGGATGAAGAATTTGGAAGGAATTTGAGTGTAAAGTGGACGGACTGTAAGAAAATGTTCTGGAAAGAGATGAAAAGAATAAGACAGTGTGGAAATGAAGTTAGCAGGGGAGTGAAAGATAAATATGGTAGATTACTAGTGGAGAAGGGAGAAAAAGTGAGCAGATGGAGAGAACACTTTAAGGAATTGTTGAACATAGGGGATGGAAGTAATGCGAGTATAAGTGGCTGGGGAATGGCTGGGAGAAGGAGGGAGGTGAGAAGACAGGAAGAAATCAGTAGGATAGAAGTTGTGGAAGCAATGAAGAAAGTTAAATCGGGGAAAGCCCCAGGAATTGATGGAGTATGTGGTGAAATGCTGAAGCATGGGGGAGAGAGTGTAGTAGAATGGATGTGGAAGATGTGCAGATTGGCCTGGGAGGAAGGTAGAGTCCCGGAGGATTGGAAGTCAGGTATAATTATTCCCTTGTACAAAGGAAAAGGGGAAAAAGAAGTGTGTGGTAATCATAGGGGCATTTGTCTTCTTAGTATAATAGGAAAAGTGTATGGTAGGATACTTATTGACAGACTTAGAGAAAGAACAGAGAAATTAGTTGGAGAAGAACAGGGAGGCTTTAGGAAGGGAAGAGGTTGTGTACATCAGATATTCATTCTTAGATCTTTAGTGGAAAAGTTTATACAGAAGGGAAAGAAGTTGTATGCTGCTTTCATGGATTTGGAGAAAGCATATGACAGAGTGGATAGACAAGGATGATGGAAAGTATTAAGAATATAAGGAGTAGATGGGAATTTGTTGAATGTTGTGAAGAGTATATACGATGGTGCTAAGGCTGCAGTGCGTGTGGATGGTGAACTAAGTGAATTTTTCTCTTTGAAAGTTGGGTTGAAACAGGGATGTGTCATGTCGCCATGGTTGTTCAATCTGTACATGGATGGGGTTATAAAAGAGGTACAAGGTAGGGTAGTGGATGTTGGAGTGGCCCTGGTGAGAGATGATAGTGTTTGGAAACTCCCTGTACTGTTGTTTGCAGATGATACTGTGTTGTTGAGTGAAGACGAAGGGGAGCTGCAAGGCTTGGTGGATGAGTTTGGGAGAGTGTGTAAGAAACGGAATCTAAAGGTGAATGTCGGGAAGAGTAAAGTGATGGTCTTTGAGAGACGTGAAGTCAGTGAATGTACAGCGATGTTGGATGGTGAGGAATTGGATAATGTGAGTACGTTTAAGTACTTGGGTAGTGTGATGAGTAAGGATGGAGGTTTGGAGGGTGAAGTGCTTGAAAGGGTACATCAGGGAAGAAAGGTTACTGGTTCTTTGAAAGCAGTGATAAGAAACAGGAAAGTGAGCATGGAAGTGAAAAAGTTACTACATGACAGTATTGTGATACCAACTCTAACGTATGGAAGTGAAGTTTGGACGTTGTTGGAAGGACACAAGTCAAGAGTGAGAGCAGTGGAAATGAGTTATTTAAGAGGAGCCTGTGGAGTCACATGGAGAGACAGGCTGACGAATGAGGATAAAAAGGAGCGTTGTGGTGTGGATGTGATAGGAAGCGTTATGAGGAACACACTGAGGTGGTTTGGCCATGTGGAGAGGATGGAGGGTGAAAGACTGACGAAGGGAGTGTATGTGAGTGAGGTGGAGGGGGGAATGGGGAGGAGGAGGCCGAGGATGAGATGGAGGGATGGGGTGGAGAGGTATACGAGAGAGGGGGGTGTGAGTTGGTAGCAGGGCAGTGCTCTGTGCTTGGGCTAGAAAAAACAAGAGGAATCCTGTTCTTCAATGCTTTAGCATTTCGAGGCAAAGGAAAAAACTCTGCTTGAAAAACTTGGAATGTGAATAATCAGGCCACAACAGTCTTCTAGAAACTTAGCCGACATCCACCAGTCAGCAGATTTGCAGGCTTTAGAGAAGTATGTAGTCACCATGTATGACAGGTCCAGTACTGATGTAGGAGTTAACGAGACACGACTGGACTTGTTTGCAAGAAAACAAAGGACATATAACCCAATTCCACCAACTAAAGATGTCTGTCTTCAACAAGCAAAACGTGCTGCCTTCCAGGCAGGATGCATATGGAGTCAAGCAACTGTACAGTATGTAGGCCAAAGTACCTGAATCCTAGTGACTGGACGTGGTCAAAGCATGTCGAGGGATGGAAAGTTTGCTGGAAGACTCTCCAACCTACTGCAAAGTGTTGCCAACAGCTGACAAAATGCAGATGTAAGGCCGAATGCCATGGAAAATGCAATTACTGTCGGTCTGGCCTGAGCTACACTGCACTCTGTAGCTGTGTGTGCCAGTTCTAAGGTTCGATAAATACACAAAGATTCATCCAGATGCATAACTACCATGAAAACTGAATCATTAAGTAAAATATCAGGCAACTGAGACATAAAATGTCTTAACTCTTCAAAAGATGATGAATTAATCCATCCTACAAACCCAGACGCTACGATAATATAAAATCTATGTTTCAAAATTTAGGAATTCATCCCTGAAAGATTGATTCTGGACAATTTGTTTTGATTATTAGACGACAATTGCATGCAATACCCATAATTGGGTGGCCATCTTGAAAAATGGCGGTCATATTGGATTTTCGTTTGACTAACGTTAGTTTCTTAATGAGCAGCCTAAAGATGAATCACATGCAAAACTCCATGCTTGTATCACCATCTGAACGATTTTGCAGTCAGCTACCCCACTAAAATTGGTGGAGTGGATAGAAATGAGAGTCGGGATGGGCGGTGATAGTGGCATGAGTGGGAGAGTGGGGAAGAGGTAGTATCCCCTCTGAAAATGGGCATAGTGGATTGGTCGAACACTCAACTGGTGACCTGAAATGACCCAGATCTGAATTTTTACCCCCCTTAAAACCTTCCTTCGGTCATAAGCATTCCAAATATGTACGTTAAGGCCAGGTAAAATGACACTTGAGAGAGTAGTTCGTGAACAAACAGACAGTCAGACAGAAAGTGCCCTTTATATAGTAGAGAGAGAGAGAGAGAGAGAGAGAGAATGATGAAAATTTCCCTGAAAAACCTATTGAACTACAAATTTTCAACTCGCAGACCACCCTAAGGCACTTTAGTTGTCCTATATTGTCAGCATGGCTAATGGTAAACGCATAGTAAATATTCAAGGGCAATATAGGAAAACGAAGTGCCTGATGATGGTCTGTGCTGGACCGAAAATCGTAGTTCTATATATTTCTCAGAATATATTCAACCTTTACTGCTCTGACAATTGCAGTGCTTGAGTCCTCCAGCAGATGCGTTTGTTTATATATAGATAGAATACTTCTCCAGTATTCCTTGCTTGTCGTAAGAGGCGACTAAAGGGACACTTTTATGTACATTCTTTTTGCTCTATTTCTTTCCTTTGTACTTTGTCTGTCCAAACTCTCTGCATTTTACTTTCATTTAGTTAGTTTCCTCTCTCCACTGTCTGGTTCCTGCGAGCCACTGGCATTTGCCTAAGAAATCTTGATGAACTCTAGTGACGAAGCAATGGCCCTCAGTTCCGTGCAGCCCATAAGTGGGCAGGGGGTGCTAAGAATCCCACGGTATAGAAATAAGTTTATACATCCAAAAAGAACCTTAAGAATAGGAAACTGGAATGTTCGAACTCTCAATCAGGCTGATAAAATGGAAGAGCTTATTTCAGTGTTCAAAGAATACAAGATTGATATTTGTGCTCTTACAGAAACGAGGTTGCTTGGAGTTGATAAAATGAATTTGGAAGATGGTATTACTATGTTGGTTTCTGGTAGGAGTGATGGAAATCATTACCAAGGAGTAGGCTTATTGCTGAGCAGAGATGCTTGTAAGGCAGTATGTGAGTTTGAACCAATTAATGAGCGCTTGCTTTATGCTCGTTTAAAATCTGACCATGGTAATATCAGTATGGTTGTAGGGTACGCTCCGACAAATGAGGCTGCTGATGAAATGAAGGATGACTTTTATGAGAAGCTGCAGGATGTAGTGAACAGAGTGGCAAGACATGATGTGTTAGTTTGCATTGGTGATTTTAATGCGATTGTTGGCAGTAGTAGGGATGGCTTTGAAGATTGTATGGGTAAGGAGGGTGTTGGTATAAGAAACGAAAATGGGGTGCGACTTGCAAGCTTTTGTTTGGCATATGACCTTATAATTGGTGGAACTATCTTTGAGCATAAAAAAATACATAAGACTACTTTGATTTCACCATGCGGTAAATGTTGTAACCAGATTGACCACATTGCAATTAGCAGAAGGCATAGGAGTTATTTGCAAGATGTTTTCGTAAGGAGGGGGGCAGATGTAGGTAGTGATCATCAACTTGTTGTGCCAAAGATTAAAGTAAAACTTAAGAGAAACGTTAATGGTAATCGTACAGGAGGTAATAATTATCATTTTGATGACTTGAGAGATGATGAGAACACGAAGGAAAAGTTTCGGTGGGACTGTAGGAACAGGTTTCTAGTCCTGAGACTTTGATGGAATCTGAAGACAATGATATTAATCAAATGTGGAGAGAGGTAAAAGAGGTTTTGCATGAGAGTGCTAAGGTTACTATTAAGAAAAAAGGGAAAAGCGAGAAGGAAAAAGTGGATGTCAGATGAAACATGGCATGCAATTCAGAAAAGGAAAAAGGCTAAGTTATGAAGTGAAGAACAACATGTTGATGGCCAGGTAGTTGAAGTACTTAGAGCAAAGTACTGGAGTTTACATTCTGAAGTAAAAATACTCGTTAGACGTGATAAGAGGAGGCAATATGATGAAAAGGCAACAGAGACAGAGATTAAATTAAGTAAAAATGACGGTCAGAGCACAAGAGCAGCGTATCAGGCCATAAAGGAGTTAACTGGGACTGAAAAGAGAAGGAAGGAAATACATGTACGAGATAGAAATGGTAATTTGATGACTAAAGATTTGGATATAAAGGGAAGGTGGAAAGAGCACTTTGAATCTGTTCTAAATAGACCAATCCCAGCTGAAGAGGACATTTTGCCAGCCAAGAGAGATTTGCAGACAGAAACAGGGGATATAACCTTGGAAGAGGTAGCAAAATCTATAAAGGAGTTAAAGAATTTGAAGGCTCCAGGAGAGGATGGAATATTTCCTGAAATGCTTAAGGTGGATAATGACGAGTTGATGAATGCGCTTTGGAAACTTTTTAATGTGGCTTGGGATAATGGTGGAATTCCAGAAGAGTGGAAAAATGGAGTGATTATAAAAATATCAAAAAAGGGAGATTTAAGCGTGTGTGGCAATTGGAGGGGGATAACTTTGACACCTGTAGTTGCAGAAGTCTTTTCCAAAATCTTGTTGAACAGAATAGAGCCAGTAATTGATAAAATTTTAAGAGAAGAACAAACGGGATTTAGAAGGGGTCGAGGTTGTAATGATCAGATTTTTATTGTAAGGCATCTAATGCAACAAGCTAATGAGATGAAAATGCCACTTAGTATGTGTTTTGTGGATTTTGAAAAGACGTTTGATAGTGTTTCACGTGGAGCTGTGTTGAAAATTATGAGATTGTCTGGTATACCAGAAAAGTTTGTAAATATTATTAGAAGCCTGCATGAAGGTACTTTTTGTAAGGTAATGGTGGGTGGTTCTTTGAGTGATCCATTTCAAGTTAGGTCAGGAGTGATTCAAGGAGGAGTTCTTTCGCCATTGCTGTTTGTTTTGGTTATGATTTACGTTATGAGAAAGGTTGTAAGGAGAACAGGTGCAGGAATTAACTGGAAAGAAAATAAGAAGCTGATGGATTTGGACTAGGCTGATGATATTCTACTGATTTGCGGAGGTATGTACGAGATGCAGAGGGTGCTTCATTGTCTGGTGGAGAAAGGAGAAAAAGTGGGATTGGTAATAAATTGTGGAAAGACTGAAATTATTAATATGGACATGGAGAACCAAATCGATTGTGTAATTGGGAATAATGTGGTGAAGAATGTAGAAAACTTTAAATATCTGGGAACTATTGTATCATCTAGTGGATCATTAAACAATGAAACTAGGAGAGGATTAGACAGGCTTGGCGAGCTGTTGGAATGTTGAAATCTGTTTGGAATAATAGTATGCTTTCGGTACATACTAAAGTGAAAATTTACAATTCCATGGTTAGACCAATTTTAATTTATGGGCATGAGTCATGGTACAGTACAATTATTGCAACAGATCGGAAAGTATTAGGATCTGAGAATAAAATACTGAGAAGGATTCTTGGGGTAAAGTGGCAAGACAGAGTTACAAATGAAAGAGTAAGGGATATTACGAGAGTGGAACCAGTTAATAAATATGTGAGACTGTCTCGCTGGAAGTGTCTGGGGCACATATACAGAAAAGAAGGCAGTTTAATACAGGATGTGCCAGAGTGGACTGCTAGAGGAAGAAGAGGTAGAGGTAGGGCGAGGGAAACCTGGTTGAGGACAATGAAAAGAGAAGCAGGAGAGGAGTGTTGGTGGAACCTGAAGGAGATGGCAAGAAACAAATACTGGTGGAGAGAGTTCATCGAGGCCCTATGCATCCCGTGGGGTGCCACAGGAAATGATAGAGAGAGAGAGAGAGAGAGAGAGAGAGATGGATAGATAGATATAGAAATAGATACAGATATAGATAGATAGACAGATATTTAGACAGATAGATAATTAGATAGGGTTTCGAGGAAGAAAAGGTCATAACTTAGGGAAACGATAGGTAAAGTACTTTCAATTAAAAAAAAAGCATGTTATGTAAAAATCGATCCACATCTCAGTCGCCACGGAGATCTAATTACTCCTGAGTTTTTGAGTCAAAATGGTCTGCCTCATATCTCGCCCAACAGGTTAATAATAACTTTAACTCCACAACGGCTTAAAACTGGACATACGTTGATGTACCATATGTGCTCAGATTATCTGATCTGTCATTTCCCAATGCCGAGCCCTCTCCTCCCAAGACATCCTCTCTCTCTCTCTCTCTCTCTCTCTCTCTCTCTCTCTCTCTCTCTCTCTATATATATATATATATATATATATATATATATATCATCATCAACAGCCGTTTGAGTATCCACTGCAGGACCGGCCTATCCTGAGCGAAGTCGGGACGATACAGCCAATGTATCTCTACCATATGGCTTAGGCTGTCTGGTAGAGATTGTATGTAGAGTGAGAAGTGCTTGTAAGTGTAATTGTAGTGGTGTAGTCGCTTTGGTTGTGTGCTTAGTCTGTGAACCAAGTGTAATCAGCCCACGCAAGCCGACTGGGTTCAAACATACTTTATAGTAAGCGACACTGGTTCAACCACAGCACCCCTTGTGTCCGCCAATGCAGTACTTGGCCGGGTGAACACCCCCAAAGTTTATTTTCCTGGCGGGGCGCAAACCCTGGTCCACAGTGTACGAAACACACAACACACACTCTACCACTGTACCACAGAGGCTCCTCTCTCTCTCTCTCTCTCTCTCTCTCTCTCTCTCTCTCTCTCTCTGTATGTATATATATATATATATATATATATATATATATATATATATATATGACTGAGATGTAGACATATAGATAGATAGATGGGTGGATGGATGGATGGATGGATGGATGGATGGATGGATAGATAGATTCAGACAGCTAATATGGTAAAGCCCGAATTTAATCAACAACAAAAGATACCTTTTTACAAACCTTACATCTCCGGCAGTATTGCCTAAGCAGACCTACTTGTATCATGGCAGACTAAGGAAAACCTGAAATACAGGTGTAGTGTGTTTAAAACTTAGTTTGTTGAAGAACTCAGTCAAAACTTGTTTCTAAATTTTGTGTTAGAAAAGAGAATGTTTTTAGTATTTACCTGTTATACACCGTAGGAGAAACTAGGTAGACTTGTTAAAGGTATTCAGTTGTGTTAAGTTACACCATTAGCTCATTTACCAAATTCTATTCATGTAAAAGTATTGTAAGGTGAATGTACTCAAATAAGAGCAATGAAGTATTGTGTTAAAACACTACTCAAGTTCAACAAGTAAAAGGTAACCACTTGTTTGTTGGGAAGTCCGTGTTATAAACAAATTAATTAATTGGAGCCAGAAATGCGACACTGACAAAAGTCACGAATGCTGTGAAGCGGTTGAAAAGGAAGGCATTATGTAGAGATGATTAACTATAGTGGGGAGTGTGCAATGAAGTGTCAGTTGGAAATATGAAAGAACACTTGACTAAATTGTACTGCAATAATGCAGTGAACCGGGTGGCTGGGGAAAAAAATAGTTGATGATGAGGTATTGCGGAGAGTGTTCAATGAAGTGTTGCCTAAATGTGTTATAAAGCTTCCATGTGTTGCATTGGACCAATAGAGTGAGAAAAGGTTGTGACTCTGCCTTTGTTATATATATATATATATATATATATATATATATATATATATATATATATATATATATATATATATATATATATATATATATATATATATATATATATATATATATATATATATATATAAAGAGACCTAATAAAATGACAAATTTATCGTGGTATAAGGCTCCTGTGCACTGCAGGGAATTTGATGGAAGATAATAATTGAGACGATAAGGAATGCATCACAATGTCTGGTGAGTAATGAACAGCATGACTTGAGCAGTAAGGGGATATATGAAACAAATGGTTTCAGAGAGAAAGCGAATAAAGCTTGTGGAAAGGACTGTGCTCGTAAGGTATTGAAGGCATTTATGGACTGAAAAAAGTGCTTGTCAAGGTAAAAAGTAAAGGATTGTGGAAGACTGTCCATATGTATCGTACGGACGGAATGTTGCTGAATGTTGTTGAGATTAGATGGTAGTAAAGAATGCGTAAAGGTAGGGTGACGTCTGATTGAGTGGATTAAGATCAGTGATTAGGGAGAGAAGATATGTGATGTGCGATGGCTATTCAGTATATACATTTAGAGAAGAGAAGTAAAAAAATCGAGCTATGGAAACAGAGAGAGAGAGAGAGAGAGAGATTATAATGCATAATGAAGAGTGGAAAATATCTAATGAGATGTTGTCTTTAATGCATCTAAGACTCAGTTCTTACACCTGTCAACCCGACAAAATCTTCCACAGGTATACCCACTAATGTTTAATAATATTCAGCTTAATCCTGCATCATCCTTGAACATGCTTGGGGTTTCATTTACTCGGGACTTATCTTGGAAAGATCATATTACATCTCTTGTAAAATCTGCTTCCAAGATTTTGGGTGTGCTAAGCCGACTCCGCTCTTTCTTTACCCCTGCACAATTGTTGACTCTATACAGGGGTTTTATCCGCCCCTGTGTGGAGTACAACTCTCATGTGTGGGGAGGCTCCCCACATACAGCTCTTCTCAATAGGGTGGAGTCAAAGGCTTTTCGTCTCATTAACTCTCCTCCTCTTACTGACTCCCTTCAACCTCTGTCTCTTCGCCGCACTGTTGCATCTTTATCTCTTTTCTATCGCTACTTTAATGGTCACTGCTCCTCTGAACTGTCTGCTTGCATTCCTCCACCTCTACGACGGGCGCGTAGCACCCGTCTGGCAGCAAACTCTCATCCCTTTTCTGTCCAACTCTCTAATGCAAGAGTTAACCGTTACTTCCAGTCTTTCATTTATGCAACAGGTCAGCTCTGGAACTGTCTCCCTCTGTCTGTATTTCCTCCTGCCTATGATCTCCAGTCTTTCAAACGTAGTGTGTCCAGGCATCTCAAAATGATCGGATCTTGAATTTGGCTCTCTATTGTATTTTGTTTTTCTCTTGGAGGGAACTGTTACTGCGGGCTCTTGGCCTTTGGTTCCTTCTTCCTCGCATTTAAAAAAAAAAAAAAAAAAAAAAAAAAAAAACTCAGACGCGTGTTGCTTGCTGATAATGAACAAGATATTTGTAGATTGCAGCAGAGTTCTGGTGATGTCTGAGAGCGTTAATAAGTGTTGATGAGAACAATGTCATGGTTGTTCAGGGAGAAGTTGATTCCCAATGTGATGTGACGGTGAATGGTGAAAGACTTGAACTGGAAAGGGAACTTACATACTATAACCTACCTGGGTGCAGTAACGAAAGAGTGTGGTAATGTGCAATGGATGTGGAACGTATAGTGGATAAAAGAAGAAAGTGGCTGGTGCTTTGAAAGCATTGATTCTAAACAGCTGTCAAGAGTATGGAGGCTGCAAGAGGATTAGATAAAGTTGTGTTAGTTCCCACATTATCATGTATATGTGAGACTATGATGTGGCAGGCAAACGAAAAGACAAAATTAAGCACAGCAGAAATTAATTTATTGAGGAACGTCTGTTGACTAAGTAAAGTAGAGTGGATAAGATAAGGAATAGTGATTTGTGAAAGATGTGGAGTCTGTTCACAGTAGGGCTGAAGAAAGTGTACTTATACGGTATGGCCATCTAGAGACAAAGAATGTAAACGGAGATGAAAATGATATAACAAGTGAGTTTGTAGATGGGAAAAGGAGTGGGTAGGCTGAAAAGAAGGTAGGTATGGTAAATGAGAAGAACGGTATGGAGACTAAGACAGAGCAACTGACGGGATAGTTAGTTGGTCGGATGTGGTATATACTGGACTGAACCTATGATGAAGGTTTGGCGCCTTCTTAGTTTGATATTAGTTGTACTGACTATTGGTTAAAGGGAACCGCATTTATTAACAAAAATGCCAAAAATGTTGCACATGGTCATACAGTAGAGGTGACACCAGGATTTTGGTGGCTTAAATGGCGAGGTATGAGCATGTATCTCATTGCACTGGGCATGCTACTGAATAGTTCTACCACTGTCGTGCTTTTCACATTCTGGATCGTACCTCACCACATCCTTAAGTATGAAAAAAGTGGTCGGGATTATGATGAAATGTGCTGCTGCTGATGACGATGATGATGGCACGAGAGACCTAAGGAAAAAAGGCACATGAAATAACGCAAGTGCTTGGTCCTAATATGAACAGCTGATTGTGATTGGCCAGTGTCCATGTCTGCACTTTTCTGGTGTTACTGGCCAGTGGTCATACTCAGACTCCGGTAGTCAGTGTAACAAGTAATTTGTTGGTAACTTTCAAATGTATTGGAGTAAAAGTTTTTGAAAGTCATACTTAAAGTAAAACTAACGAAAAAACGGTGTACTTCTTAAAATGTAGATATTCACAGAAAATACCTAAGTACAGTACCCAAATATATTTACTTCATTACATTACAACCTTGGAACTAGGTTCCATGGCAGTAAATGTGTGATGCATTTCATGAAAGTAAGCTATTTCTTTTAGCTGGCCACAGAGTTGGGACAAACTATGGCTGTCTTATCCATATACCGTACTTCCTGTGCCATACGACGCATTTTTTCCCCACAAAAATTACCATACAAATCACCCAGCGTCTTACGACACGGGCCTGCACCTGCACACGAAGATATTCGACCTCTAGGTGGGTTTATTGAGAATTTATTCAAATATATATACAAGACCATAAAATATTCAGAATACTACGGAAAAGCCCGGTATGGTCGTCTCACTTGGCTGTTTGTTTACTTTTGGATCGGTTAAACTCAGTTTCGTTGTTGTTGTTGTGTGGCTCAGCTCAGCAGACGACGATCATGACACTAAGTTTTATTATGTGAATAAAAGAATACATCTTTTAATATGTGTGCTTTACTCACCATTATCTTGGAATAATTCAGTGGTCAGTGGGTGACGAAAACTCCGATGATTTGAAATCTCCACAGGCCACACAACAAAGTCGGGTGACATGGTAAGCGTGTGTTTAAACGTTCATTCATTCATTGCCAGACGCCATGTATCCCAAACGGGGTGACCAAGGCTTAGAGTTAATTGTTTTACAGGGAGGGGCACTACTCCTCCACCAACCCCACTTGACACGTAGGGAGAACGTTATGCCAACAGCATTTTTCCAGGCGGTCACCCATTCAAGTACTAACCAGACCCAACGTTGCTTAACTTCGCTGATCGGACGGGAAGCGGTGTACTCAACGTGGTATGGCCGTTACATTTTTTTTTTAAATCTGTATTATAGTTTGCTATGGGTGTGTTATTATAATACCAGGTAATGAAGTGGACAATAGCTAATACATTGGAAGAATGACTAAATATGTTCATAGATAATAAGTGGCAAGAGTATGAAGGTAGTAAACGTAGTAGTGGATTCATGAGTCGTCTTTGCTGATGTTCCTTGATTATTTCCTTCCTATAATTTTCTGGATATTGCCTTGTCTGTATAGGGAGCGTCCAATGTCAAGGGGCGTCCTGACACGAGAAGTACGGTAATAAGATAAGGAAGGCATCATTACCGTGTATTTAATCGACCATGGTGTTGTGTAATAAAATATTTTAATGACCATTACTGTAGTTACTCGACGATCACATTATCCGTCATTACCGGCAACCATAATCTTCTCATGGCACCTTTCATTTGATTCCGACTTCCGTATCTGCAAACCTCAGTTACCGTGGCAATTATGTGATGTAGGTTGTGTGCTGTCAATCAGGTGTGAAGTGTCAAAATGACACGATTATATTCATGATTCCAATGACATGATAATCTAAAGAATTGCAATTATCAGGAGGCCTCACCACCCCACTGAACAGAGAGGTAAACAGTGAATGGAAGAAGGTTTTACAAACCATACAAAGTTGAGACGAGAGAAAATACCTGTGATCCCATTAAAGCATTACTAGACATGACAAGTATGCTTTGTATTTCCAGAAGGTGATCACTAAAACTGTCGAAAAGAAAATTACTCTCAAGGACAGAACTCTAAAGTGCACTGATGGTATTGAGTCTGGTTGTGCTCTGAAACTGATTGCAAAAAAGTAACTTTAACTATTAACCATTAAAATGCTCACCGAGGCTCAGAAATGAGTTTTATTGAGTCTTGCATGCTCGTGTACAGGCATAGCCGCTCTCATGCTCACCACATACGTGAGAGAAAGCCGTTTTCTGTGTAAGGTATACCCAGGTATTTATGTTGGGGAGGTATAGCAATGTTCAGTACACTTTTCTGATCACTTATTACTTAAGCATCTATCACAATTTCCTTGTCTTTCTCACTGTGAATGCATTATCTTACACTTACTTGAAGTTATGTACAACCTGACTTCATTACATACAGTCCTGGCACTTACAAGAAGGTATTTACAACTTCTATCTATCTATCTATTGCCAGACGCCATAATCCCGTAAGGGGTGGCCGTTTGACTTTAAGTTACTTGTTTTACGGAGAGAGGCACTAACCCTCCACCAACCCACTTGTTGACACGTAGGGAGCACGTATGGTTTGGTTATATGGTTACCATCCAGCGTTGTAAATGATTTCTTGGCTTACAGGAAACCATTTGGCTTGTCACTCAATGTAAAGCCACCTGTAAAGGAAATTCACTTCACTATATAGTCCTTACACGTACAAGAAAATATTTACAACTTACCGGTACACTTACATTAAAAAATTTACAAAATGCCTTCACTATGTACAACACTGGGTGAGGCACACAGGCAGAGTAAGACAGAGCGAGCGTGAGGGGGAGAGCGAGTGTATGGCCTTGACAGCCTGGGGGATGGTAGAGGAACAGTTACCTTACATGCCTGCCAATTTTTACCCGCGAATCTTGAAGAATGCGGTCACAGTGAAGTTTTTAAATTTAGACCATTTTAAAACAGCACTGGCACTGGCCGCGGCATTATGTCAGATCATTTTAAAACGGCACTGACACGCGGCGGGTTAAATAAATAAGAAAACAAAAAACTTTTTTCTAAGTCCTTTTTCCCAGAGATATTTTCACATGCTATCGCAGTGGCCATTTGCTAAATCTAGTTTCGTAATACAAAACTGCTGAAATGAGTTTCGACTGAAAATTTCTCCAAACTTCACGTATCGATTTTAACCCACCAACTTCAGCTGCAAGTAGCTATGACTAAGTGACATTAGGTGCACATTAGTACACTGGTTCTGCCTAGTTTAGCTAGGACTCACCAACATCTTGTTGTAATTGTAATGCACACACAAACACACACACACACACACACACACACACACATATATATATATATATATATATATATATATATATATATATATATATTATATATATATATATATATATATAATTATATATATATATAATTATATATATATATATATATATATATATATATATATGATTATATATATATATATATATAATATACAGTATATATATATATATATATATATATATATATATATATATATATATATATATATATGTATATTGTTACATAGCCTATGATTTCATCATCCTTTGTGTAATTTTAACGCTCAGTATGCTGCATGTTTGATCACGAGCGTGTTCTGCCTCAGTTCCCCCCTTCTACCGTTATAGTAGAGTAAGTCGTCATTTCTGGAGTTCAGAGCAGGATTGTCAACTCTTTGTCCCCATGGCTTCATTTGTTGGGCCCTTCTTACAAGTTGTATCAAGCTCTGCCGGCCCCTATATAATGAGCTCAGTCTCTGCATCATTGCCACTTAGATCTGCTCCCCATTTTGTTCACATCTCTGTCCTCCCCTGTAAAGTTATTATTATTGTGAGTGCTCAAGAAATCTCCAAACATCTAGCAGCTGTGTGTAATTTGAGTATAACTGTTGTATTTTTTCTTGTACTGTGTAGCATGGGGTTGGTTCTTGGGCCTGGTGAGGTTTTTGATTACTGTTGGGTTTTGTGTCAGTCATTTTTGATAACAGTTTGTATCTGTAATTATTTATCTTGCATTAACTGAGCATTACCCAGTGTTTTCATTTCATCAGGGCTGACTTAGATAAATCTACTCATGCTAATTTCGTGTTAATAGAGGCTATTGCAGTTAACCATATATTAAACCTGTTTTTGCCATTACATTATCCTTATGAGTCCTGAATGTTTTGTTGTTAGTTTGAGCATTAAACTTTAACTTGTAATTTTACCTAACTCTTTTGTTTTGAACATGGAACTTTACGGGACAGTAGTGATTTTTAGTAGTCTCACTTAAAGTGTACATTATCTTTCTCTGTTCCGTAACATAAATTTGGCGACCTCTCATCAGGATATTCAGGATATTATCATAAGGATATTGCTCGATATTTTGTTACTGTTACTTATTCATTATGTCTACTATTACTACACTTGATGAAGCCAAAGATTTTTTGTCAAATGTGCAAACAGTGTGTGATGTAGAAAACAGAACAAAGAATGAACTTAAGCTTGTTGCTCAACAATTGGGAATTGCTGTTACTGCCTCCTCATCATTCTAAAGATCAAATTGTTGACATGATTAATGAAAGCTTGTTTAATGTAACTCCTCCAAATGAGCAAACGCAGATTGAATTAGCTAAGTTACAGCTAGCCCTGCAGGAGGCTAAGGCTAAGGAGGCGGAGTCTCGTGTTAAGGAGGCTGAATTTCAGGCCCGTTCTAAGGAGGCTGAGGCACAAGTTGAAATTGCTAGGATTCAGGCAGACCATGAGTATCGCATGAAACAAGGTGGAACTGGATCATCTAGCTCTGATGATTTTGATGTGGCTAAAAATGTTAAACTTGTCCCTCCTTTTAATGAATCTGATTTAACAAAGTATTTTCAGTTGTTTGAGAGGGTAGCTACAGGTTTTAGTTGGCCTAAAAAGTATTGGCCAGTACTCCTTCAAACTGTTCTCACCGGTAAAGCTCAAGTAACTTATGCATCTTTGCCTCAGGATCAGTCTGATAATTATGATGTAGTTAAGAGCTTGATTCTTAAGGCCTATGAGCTTGTTCCTGAAGCCTATAGAGTAAAATTTAGGACAACTTACAAGCAAGATAAGCAATCCCATGTTGAGTATGCAAAAATCAAAGAAGATCTGTTAGAGCAGTGGTTAAATTCTAAGAATGTGGATTCTGATTTTGGTAAATTTAAGCAGATGATTTTGCTGGAGGACTTCAAAAGGTGTATTTATAAAGATGTAAGCCTATATCTTGATGAGAAAAGAATAGATAATTTGTCTGATGCTGCAGTTTTAGCTGATGAATATCTTCTCACTCACAAGAGATATTCTAGAGAAAAAAGGAAAGCTGAGAGTAAATACGTTCCCTCTACTCAGAGTACAGGTAACAGGAATGAGAATAAAGATGATGTTTCTCAGGAAATAAATACCAGCTTCACCTCTAAATTTCAGAAAAGTAAATGTACTTATTGTAGTAAGCTTGGTCATACTACGGAGAAATGTTTCAGGAGACAGCGTGATGTGAACAAAAAGGAGTCTTTAAATATTCAGTCAATTGGTCTAGTGTCCACCCTTGAGAGTTCCCAGAATTCTTTAACTGAGTTAACTGAACCTGCTTTGAGGGGTAACTTAAATTATCATGATGGAGCTCCTCTTTTGAGCAGTAAAGTGGGTGACACTCTCAAGAGTTCATGTGCTAATTTCCTGTCTGATGGTTTTGTCAGTCCTCTGGACAGTAATGATAGGAAATCAGTTCAAATATATCGTGATACAGGTGCTTGCCAATCCCTTATGCTGACCAGTGTTCTAGGCTCTAATGTTAATTCCTCTGATGAAACTGTAATCTTACAAGGTGTAGGGAATAATTACTTCTCTGTCCCTCTGTGCAGAGTGAATTTAGAGTCTGGTTTTGTTAATGGTTCTGTTATGGTTGGGTTAGTTGAGACACTCCCAATGTCAGGTGTAACTTTCTTACTTGGAAATGATATTGGTGGAAGTCAAGTGTGTCCAGCTCCTCAGTTGTCTAGTGAGCCAGTGGCTGTGTCCCAGGATTGTGATGTCCCTAATGTGTTCCCTGCATGTGCTGTCACTAGGGCTAAGTCTAAAGTTACTGGTGATTTAGAGGATAATGATGATGATGATGTTATCCTAGCTGACACTTTTCTTGCTAATTTGGACCACTCACCAGATGAGGCAGTACCTGTAGTGTTGATAATTTGTCTCTGTCAAGAGTTGGTTGAGTTGCAGGTTGCTGACCCTGAGTTGGAAAGGTCTAGCTAACTCTGCTTACAGTGAAGAAGAGTCAGCCGGTGCTTCTACTTGTTATTATGTAAAGTCAGGAGTACTTATGAGGAAGTGGAGACCCCCAACAGCATCAGCCGACTGTGAATGGGAGGTTGTACATCAAGTTGTCATCCCTCGTGTTTGTAGGCAGGATATCATTAGAGTGGCTCATGATTCCTTAGTTTTGGCAGGACACCTTGGAGTGAGGAAGACTGTGGCACGCATTTTGAAACACTTCTACTGGCCAGGTATCTTCAGGGATGTTTCCTGGTATTGTAAGTCTTGTCACACCTGTCAAGTTGTGGGGAAGTGTAATCAGACCGAAAAGGTTGCACCTTTAGTTCCCATTCCTCCTTTTGAGGCGCCTTTCACCCGTGTGTTGGTGGATATTGTAGGCCCTCTTCCTAAGACTTCTTCAGGATTTTCTTATGTGTTGAACATGATTGATATGGCTACTCGTTATCCTGAAGCCATTCCACTTAGAAACATCTCAGCAAAGAACGTGGTTAAGGAAATCCTAGGGTTCTTCACAAAGTTTGGTCTGCCCAAGGAGGTACAGTCCGACCGGGGAAGTAATTTCATGCCAAACGTTTTCAAGCAGTCTCTGAAAGAGTTGGGCATCACCCAGATCACGTCTTCAGCTTACCATCCCCAGACCCAAGGAGCGTTGGAGAGATATCATCAAACACTCAAATCGATGCTCAAGAAATACTGTTTGGAACATCAGAAAGACTGGGATAAAGGTCTTCCATTCGTTGTGTTTGCCGCAAGAGAATCTCCAAATGAATCACTGGGCTTCTCACCTTTTGAACTACTGTTTGGCCATGAAGTGAGGACCCTTAAGTTACTCAAGGAATGCTGGCTGTCGGAGGAAGATGACGTCAACCTGCTGGAGTATGTGATGAAGTTCAAAGAATGGCTGTCCACTGCTTTACAGCTGGCGAGAGAGAATTTAGGAGCTGCTCAGGAGAAGATGAAGACTTGGTATGATAAGAAGTCCAGGTTGCGCCACTTTCAGCCAGGAGATCAGGTTCTGATTCTGCT
This sequence comes from Coenobita brevimanus, assembly GCF_032717465.1. Lineage (NCBI taxonomy): Eukaryota > Metazoa > Arthropoda > Malacostraca > Decapoda > Coenobitidae > Coenobita > Coenobita brevimanus. The sequence goes on along the minus strand of NC_136970.1, from coordinate 28,661,788 downwards.
ACCAGTTCATGGGCAACCTCTTCAAGCCAAGTTTAGTGGTCCTTATTTCGTGGAGAAGAAACTCAGTGATGTCAACTATGTCATCGCCACACCAGATCGTAGAAAGAACAAGCAACTATGTCACATCAACATGCTAAAGTTATATCACAGGCGGGACGAAAATAATCCAGTCTGCACTGTAGCTGTTCCACCCGAGTCTGCAAGTGAAGTTCTCCCATGCAGTATGAGCCTGAGTGATAGTTTGGGGAAGAATACTGATATCATGAATGATCTCCAGACTAAGATTTCTCATCTACAACCCAAGGAAATGCAGTAGTTTTAGGCATTACTGCAGGAGTACCCGCAAGTGTTCGCGTGCTACTCCAGGAAGAACCACTGTGTTGATGCATGATGTCGATGTTGGAGACGCAAAGCCAATTAAATTGCCTCCTTACCGTGTGAACCCAGTGAAAGTTCCTCTCATCCAGAAGGAGCTTGGCTACCTGTTGGACCACAAGATGATTGAGCCCTGTCAGAGCGAGTGGAGTTCTCCTGTCACTCTAGTCCCTAAGCCAGGTGGGTCACAGCGGCTTTGCATCGACTACAGACGTGTTAATCAGATAACCAAAACAGACACCCTCTCCCTCGCGTGGAAGATTGCATAGACAAGATCGGAAAGGTAGGTACATAAGTAATTTTTATTTGTTAAAGTGATAATTTATAGTACCTATGACTGAACGTGCTAGGGAGATCTCATGTTTTGTAACACTAGGAAATACTTTTGCATGTTCGGTAATGCCATATGGTATGAAGAATGCACCAGCCACATTTCAGAAGCTCATGAATGTTGTAACAGAGGGTTTGGCAGGGTGTGTTGTTTATATTGATGATGTATTAATCTTCAGTGACAACTGGAAAGATCACCTATGCCATGTCAGTAAATTTCTGACTGTTTGGCTCAGAGGCAGAAGATATCGTTTAGTTCATGCTAATCTTGTAGCTAATTTATCAAAGTGTGAGTTTGGTCAAGCTAAAGTTCAGTACGTTGGGTATGTAATTGGTGATGGACATGTTGCACCACCAGGAGCTAAGGTTCAGGTTATAAGTGATCTTCCCAGACCTAAAAGTAGGAAAGAGCTACAAAGATTTTTGGGAATGGTAGGTTATTACAGGAGATTTGTTCTTAACTTTTCTATTCTTGTATCACCACTTACAGACCTACTGAAAAAGGGAGTTAAATTTGTCTGGACCGATAACTGTGAATCCTCTTTCAACAAACTTAAAGCTATTCTATTAAGTCAGCCAGTGCTCGCTACTCCAAATTTTGCTAAGCCTTTTAAGATGTCTGTTGATGCAAGTGATACAGGAGCTGGGGCTGTTTTGCTGCAAGAGGATGATCAGGGTATTGAACATCCTGTATCTTATTACAGTAAGAAGTTCACTTCACCTCAAAAGAACTACTCAACTATTGAGAAAGAGCTTTTGGCCTTGATTTTGGGTTTACAGCATTTTTCATTTTATTTGTGTTCTGGTTTTGACCCCATAGTCATTTATACCGATCATAACCCACTGAAATTCCTTAGTAAGTTTAAAGATAAAAATCAGAGATTGACAAGATGGAGTCTACTTCTTCAGGAGTATTCTTTAGACATACAACATGTCAAGGGGAAAGAAAAATTTATTGCAGATTGCTTATCTAGACTTTAGACAGATTGTTTTAGAGTAATAAGAAATTTCCTTATGTAAATTTCTTTTACTTTGTGGGGAGGTGTTACATAGCCTATGATTTCATCATCCTTTGTGTAATTTTAACGCTCAGTATGCTGCATGTTTGATCACGAGCGTGTTCTGCCTCAGTTCCCCCCTTCTACCGTTATAGTAGAGTAAGTCGTCATTTCTGGAGTTCAGAGCAGGATTGTCAACTCTTTGTCCCCATGGCTTCATTTGTGCGTCCTTCTTACAAGTTGTATCAAGCTCTGCCGGCCCCTATATAATGAGCTCAGTCTCTGCATCATTGCCACTTAGATCTGCTCCTCATTTTGTTCACATCTCTGTCCTCCCCTGTACAGTTATTATTATTGTGAGTGCTCAAGAAATCTCCAAACATCTAGCAGCTGTGTGTAATTTGAGTATAACTGTTGTATTTTTTCTTGTACTGTGTAGCATGGGGTTGGTTCTTGGGCCTGGTGAGGTTTTTGATTACTGTTGGGTTTTGTGTCAGTCATTTTTGATAACAGTTTGTATCTGTAATTATTTATCTTGCATTAACTGAGCATTACCCAGTGTTTTCATTTCATCAGGGCTGACTTAGATAAATCTACTCATGCTAATTTCGTGTTAATAGAGGCTATTGCAGTTAACCATATATTTAACCTGTTTTTGCCATTACATTATCCTTATGAGTCCTGAATGTTTTGTTGTTAATTTGAGCATTAAACTTTAACTTGTAATTTTACCTAACTCTTTTGTTTTGAACCTGGAACTTTACGGGACAGTAGTGATTTTTAGTAGTCTCACTTTAAGTGTACATTATTTTTCTCTCTGTTCCGTAACAATATATATACAGTATATATATATATATATATATATATATATATATATATATATATATATATATATATATATATATATATATATATATATATATATATATATAATATTTCCGAAATAAAAACCATCCTCCCCTGGTGCCTTATTATTCTTTAACTGTTTTACTGCTTTCTCCACCTCTGCAAGCCTCAACTCTCCTGTTTCTATATTTAAATCTTCCTGAGCAGACGGTAATCCTCTTCTGGTAGTATTGGTCTATTAAGAACTGTCTCAAAATGCTCTTTCCATCTATTTTTAATATCTCCATCTTTGGTCAATAAATTTCCTTCCCTGTCTCTAACTGGTATTTCAACGCGTTTACCTGCATTACCACTCAGTTCTCTAATCGATTCATATGCTATTCTTTGACTCTGTCCATCATTTTTGTTTATTAGGATTTCAGTCTCTGCAACCTTTTCATCCACACATCTTCTTTTATCTCTCCTAGCTAACCTTCTTACTTCTGAATTCAAACTCCAGTACGCAGCTCTTGCTAATTCAATCTCTCGTTCATCAACGCATTGCATCTCACTCCTCAGTTTAGCCTCACCTCTCTTTTTTATCATATCCCACGTTTCCTCTGATATCCATTTCTTTCTCCTGAATCTATGTCTCCTTCCAATCGTACATTCAGCAGTCTCATGCAAAACTTTGTTCACATCCTCCCACATCTCATCTACACTTCTCTCCCCCTCTTCCAACGTTTCCAACACCAAAAACCTATTTCTGCATTCTAATCTGAATTCCTCCTTTTCTTCTCCTTCCCTTCTAAGCTTAACAATATCGTATCTACCAACACCAGATTTTTCCTTCTTCTGATTTTTAAGTTTAAATTGGAGGGGGATAGATTAATATTGATCTTGACCAAGCTATTCAATAAGATATGGGTGACGGGGTTACTACCATCAGTTTGGAAGAATGGTGTAATTGTTAAAGTTCCGAAGAAGGGAGACCTGAGTGAATGTGGTAATTGGAGGGGAATCTCTTTGTCACCGATTGCTTTGAAAGTTTTCAGTAGAGTGTTGTTAAATAGGTTGGAGCCGGTGGTTGAGGGTATTCTGAGGGATGAACAGGCTGGTTTTAGAAAGGGACGTGGTTGCAGTGATCAGATCTTTATAGTTAGGCATTTGATGCAGCAAGTTAATGAAATGAGAGTACCGTTAAGTCTTTGTTTTGTTGATTTTGAAAAGGCTTTTGATAGTGTTTCGAGAGAGTCTATGGGGAAGATCATGAGACATTATGGAATACCAGAGGAGTTTGTGAGGGGCATTATGAACATGCATGAGGACACATTTGTAAAGTGATGGTTGATGGTTGTCTGAGTGATTCGTTTGAAGTCAAGTCCGGAGTAATTCAAGGTGGTGTTCTATCGCCTTTACTATTTATATTGGTCATTGATTACATTATGAAACGCGTTTGGAACAGAAACCGGTGCAGGTATACTTTGGGGAGAGAACAGGAAACTTTTGGATTTAGATTATGCAGATGATATAGTTTTGATTTGTGATGGGCCAGAAGAGATGCAGAGAGTGTTGGACTGTTTGGTGAGTGAAGGTCGCAAGGTGGGTTTGGTTATTAATTGTGGAAAAACTGAAATAATCAATATGAACATGGAAAATGCGGTAGAATGTGTAATTGGAGGTATGGTTGTAAAGCAAGTTGATAGGTTTAAATATTTAGGTACTTATTTAGCCAAGGATGGTTCTTTGAACTTTGAATTCGAGGAAAGGTTAAAGAAGGCTAATCAGGCAATGGGAATGCTTAAAAATATTTGGAATAATAACAATTTCTCTGTGCATACAAAAATCAAACTTTATAAAGTAATGGTTAGGAGTATCTTAATTTATGGACACGAGTCTTGGTACAGCACAGTGACTATGGAAAATAAATTCTTGGTGTTTGAAAATAAAGCACTTAGAAGAATATTAGGAGTTAAGTGGTGGGAAAGGATACCAAATAGTAGAATTAGAGAAATAACGGGAGTGCAGCCGATCGATGAATATGTTAGATTCTCACGATGGAAGTGGCTAGGACATGTGTATAGGAGACAGGGAATAGTACGAGGTACACCAGTTGGGTGGGTACTTGGTATGAGAGGTAGAGGAAGGCCAAAAGAGACGTGGGTGAGGACAATGAGACGGGAAGCTGGAGATGAGTGTTGGGGAGATCTTGAGGAGTTAGCACAAGATAGGATGTGGTGGTGTGAGTTCATCGAGGCCCTATGCATCCCCGAGGGTGCCACAGGAAATGATTGATTGATTGATATATAATATACACACGTTCCTCTCATAATATCCTCCTTTTTCTTTTCTCATTTTTCCTCCCTTTTCTTTGTTCTTGTTTTGATCCTTTCTCCTGCCTCTTTCCATTCATTTCATTGTTTCTTTCATTTTCTTTTCTCTCTTCTTTCTATAAATTCATTCTTCTTCTCTTTTCTCTTCCCTCTTTCCTTCCTTTTACCTTCTCATCTTACTGTGTCCTTCCTTTCCTTTACTTTCTCTCCCATCTCACTAATTACCTGCATTACCATCAAGACGGAGCTGCTGCTGCTTCTTCCCTCGCCTCCTCCCTCTTTTAGTATCCCTCTTAAATTTTTGCATACTTCTCGTTTATTCTACTCTCTCTCTCTCTCTCTCTCTCTCTCTCTCTCTCTTCGTCTTTACCCCTTCGTTCCTATTTTCCATTTACCTATTTTGTCCGTCTACAGTAATCATTTTTTCCCTATTTTTGTGACTGCTATGTATGTATGTGTGGACGTGTTTGCTTGTTTGTTTGTGTATGTGTTTGTGCACGTGCGATCGCGTGCGGACAGGTGTATGAATGATTATGTATGCTTGCCTGTGAGTGGGCGCTTATGTGCATCTGCGGGCGGATGTTATTGTGTGTGTGTATGTGTGTGTGTGTGTGTGTTCTTTAGCCCCTTTCATGACGATGACATGTTCTTGTTACCTCTAAACAATCTTATTTACATGAAAAGGTTCTTCATAGTGAACGTACCAGATGCAATCTAAATTAATCCACCACCTTATTAGAATGATGTCGGCTTAGATAATTACCAACAGCTGATTTAATGTAGAGTTACATAGATACCTTGTAGCATACCGATTAGAACCTTTCTCCAGTAATAAATTTATTCCGTAAAACAGTGTTGGTTATTAATGGTTATATTGATGGCCGGCGAATAAATTAATGTAAGAATATATCCTTTAATAAAAATATCAGTAATTTCATCATCTCAGTCAGTATGATTGGATCATTTTTATCTTATTCTTGCTACTGCTGAGGCAACAGGCATATCTGAACATGAATCTGATGGATTGCAGTGTAAAGTAGGTAGCGGAGCAGGCTGGTAATATCGGCGTCACCACGAGAAGGTGTCCCTCTTCAGCATCTGGTAAGAGTTACAATTGCCAGACGATATTTTTCAGCTTTTGAAAAATCTCTGGTAGTGAAATGCGATTAGGGAGAGTGACTCATACTTCATACTGGTTCTTACGAAGTCGTCTTTACGGCGCAAGATTTGCTGACGATATCTGTTTTATGACAGTGAGGTAAAGTTCCCGTTACACAGCCACCATAATATTTACCATTACCTATTTCTTCACCTGTACTCCTCTCTTCCTCCATTTTCTCTTCTCCCCTCCTTCCTACTTTTCTCTTTTCTCTTTCATCTTTTCTGTTCCTTTCTTCCTCTTTCTTCTGCTTCTACCTGTCACCTTTTGTTACTTTTCTTTCATCGTTTATCCACTCTGTTGTTTCCCTCTTCCTTCTCTTGCCCTTCCTTTTCCTTCTTTTCTCTTTTTCTCATTTATTTTAAATACTTCGACCATCCTCTTTATTTGGGAACAAAAATTTTAGCTTATTTTTAAGGAATGTAGGGGTCCGAGGCTAGGTTAATTAGTCCAAGCCCCTAAGGCTTGTGAGCAGGCGCTTGGTCGTGAGTGGCAGGGACGACCTACCCATTTTCTTACTGGTTAATGAAATTCTGTAGATACCTACTTACGTGTGTAGAAATCTGCAAGACGATACATAAAAAAATAAAAATCTATCTATCTATTGGCAGACGCCTTAATCCCGTAAGGGGTGGTCACAAACAAACAGCCTCCATGTCGCCCTGTTCCCCGGCATTCACTGCCCTGCTCCCAACTCATACACCCCTCTCTCATACACTTCCCCACACCATCTCTCTATCTTATCCTTGGCCTCCCCCTCCAACTCACTCACATACACTCTTCTCGTCAGTCTCTCATTCTCCATCCTCTCCACATGGCCAAACCACCTCAGTGTGTTTCTTCTAACGCTTCCTACCACATCCATATCCACACCACAACGTTCCTTCACTTCCTCATTTTGTCAGTCTGTCTCTCCATGTGACTCCACATGCTCCTCTCAAATAACTCATTTCCACTGCTCTCACTCTTGACTTGTGTTCCTCCAACAAGGTCCAAACGTCACTTCCATACGTTAGAGTTGGTATCACAATATTGTCATGCAGTAACTTTGTCATTTCCATGCTCACTTCCTTGTTTCTTATCACTGCTTTCAAGGAACAAGCAACCTTTCTTCCTTCCTGTACCTTTTCAAGCACTTCACCCTCTAAACTGCCATCCCTACTCAACACACTACCCAAGTACTTAAATGCAGTCATATTCTCCATTTCCTCCTCATCCAACCTCACTGTACATTCACTGACTTCGTTTCTCTCGAAGACCATAACTTTACTCTTCTCTACAATCATCTTTAGATTTCGTTTCTTCCATACTCTCCCAAACTCCTCCACCAAGCCTTGCAGCTCCCCATCGTCTTCACTTAACAACACAGTATCATCTGCAAACAATAGGACAGGGAGTTTCCAGCCACTGCCCTCTCTCATTAGGGCCACTCCAACATTCACTACCCTACCCTGTATCTCTTTTATAACCTCATCCATGTACAGATTGAACAACCATGGAGATATGACACATCCCTGTTTCTATCCAAACATCAAATAGAAAAACTCACACTGTTCACTATCCACACACACTGCAGCCTTAGCACTCTCATACATACTCTTTACGGCATTCAGCAAATTCCCAACTACTCCATATATTCTTAATACTTTCCACAATCCTTGTCTATCCACCTTGTCATATGCGCTCTCCAAATCCATGATGGCTGCATACAACTTTTTTCCCTTCTCTACAAACTTTTCAGCTAAAGATCTAAGAATGAATAGCTGATCTGCAAAACCTCATCCCTTTCTAAAACTTCCCTGTTCTTCTCCAACTAATTGCTCTGTTTTTTCCCTAACTCTGTCAATAAGTATCCTACCATATACTTTTTCTATTATACTAAGAAGACAAATGCCCCTGTGATTACCACACAATTCCTTTTCCCTTTTTCCTTTGTACAGGGGAATAATTACACCTGACATCCAGTTCTCCAGGACTCTACCTTCCTTCCAGGCCAATTTGCACATCTTCCACATCCATTCTACTACTATCTCACCTCCATGCTTCAGCATTTCACCACACACTCCATCAATTCCTGGGGCTTTCCCTTTTTTGACTCTCCTCATTGCTTCCACAACTTCCATCCTACTGATTTCTTCCGCTCTTCTCACATCCCTCCTTCTTCCAGACATTCCCCAGTTACTTATACTTGCATTACTTTCATTCTCTATGTGCAATAATTTCTTAAAGTGTTCTTTCCATCTGCTCACTTTTTCTCCCTTTTCCACTAGTATTCTACCATTTTTATCTTTCACTCCCCTACTAACTTCTTTGACACCCTGTCTAGCTCTCTTTACCTCTTTCCAGAACATTTTCTTACATTCCCTCCACTTTAGACTCAAGTTCCTTCCAAATTCCCCATCCATTCACTTCTTACTCTCTCTGATCTTTTCACCTCTCTCTTCCTCTCCACATATAACTCGCTCTTCTGTCTCACAACTTCTTCCACACCCCTGTTTTTCATCCACTGACTATATGCTTTCTTCTTTTGTGTCACAGCCTGTCCCACAGCTTCATTCCACCATGCTGTTCCTTGCACCCCCTTTCGTCTTCTCCCCACACACCACCTCACGTGCTGCACAAATTTCTTCTGTGAATATCTTGCACACACTTTCCATGTCCATAAAAAAATTGCCCTAACTTTGACTACAACCTGAAACTAAATTAACATATAACTATTAAAAAGTTATCAGTGACGAAAATAATCAGTTACAAATAAAATTTATGGTTGACTTCTCAAACATACTTGTCTTGTTTGTTTAAAAAAAATAAGCATTAGAAATGTTTACCAAGGTATAAAAAATGGCATTTACTCATGTAAAATTTTTTCAAACAAATGAAAAACCATAACAAAAGTTACAGAAGACTGAATGATGAACAGAATGAAAACAAAATGAAGAATATAGCATGAAAACCAGCCGTACAGTATCAATTTTACGATGAAAAACTTACATATGAGAAAAATGTAGTTTTGTTAACAGTAATGATTACTTGATCAGTAGGCTCCTGCTGCATACTCCAGGTCTCTGCGAATTTTGTTGTTCCTCATTTTCCTTCTAATGGGAGTGTCCATAGACACATCCTTGGCTATAAGTTATTTGTTTACTGACAGTGTGTACTTAGTGCTAACAGTTTCTGTCAAGCTGCTTGCCACATAGCCCACATTGAAACTGCAGACGGCTGTTGCGGAGGCGAAGTCAACCAACCTCTTTGAAACGTTCCCGTATTTGGCGCATATTTTCCAATTTTTTAGTGAAGATGCACATTTCTGTTTTAAGTTATTCTTGAAGGCACCTACTCATCATTTCGTCGGTTGTCAACCGCTCATATATTGCTTTGACGTGCAGCTGTTGGTCTTCCAAACGAAAATATACTTTCATTTCTGTATGGGACTTGGTTTTTTCTATTCGTGCTATGCTTCGGTAATAAAAACACCACGATTCTGGGCCCTGTGCACACTTGTAATGCTGTGGATTTTCATCCGTGGATGTGCAGTGAAAGAAGGTTGACATAATTTCCTCCTGCATTTCAGTGGCATTTGTGTCAACTTTTCTATTCAAGCTAACCTGAAAGTAGTACTGTAAATGACCAGTTACTATCTTAGTTAGCTTGTGTCTTCCTTCCAATGAAGTTTCTCCTTTCATTTCTCTAATACCTGGTGTCTTGGCCAGTGCCAAGTCGTTTTGCAACACGATTTATACACTATGCCTTTGCAACTTTATATACCGTACCCCTCATCATAGGGACCTTTTCCACCATTCATTCCACAAACTGCGAAGTACGCAGAACTGTCACCACCTGACACAGATGATTCATACACTATATTATAGTCCTCTGACCTTCCCCACAGCTCCACAGCAGCAGCAGCCTCTATACCTCATGAGGAGCCTTCATAATTTTCGTCACAGTCAGTGTGTTCCTCCTCTACCCAAAAAATATACTCATTCTTAGTTGTTATTTTATTCTTGAGAGCCTGAACCTTAGCTGAACACACGTTGCATAATTTAGAACACACGTGGTAATCCAGTACAAGTCCACAGTCCATGTCAATTACTGCACCAATACCAGTGTTCTACATATGTCCCCGTTTGTGCCACGATCCATTAAATGTTACATCCACATTCACCTTCCCACTAACTATCATATCCTCTTTGTTTGCATAATGTTGGAATGCAGCAGCTCTACTTTCATCTAAAATGCTTTTTACATGAATTATAGCATTCCATGTAATGTATTTAATATAACGAATGTACGAATTCCGTGTAAAATGTTTCAGACTCAAGAAAGAAATTAGTATATTTGTACCATCATACCATACACCAAGAAACATCATGCAATATCCAAGCACTGTGGTAATTGAATTAATGTTCTTTTCTTTCAAATGTAGTTTTCAGCGTATCCAAGATCACGTGGCCACACTCACACTTCACAATGTATGTCTCAGTTTGGTGGTGTGTAAATTTCACGTCCACTTTGTCACAAAAACAACAAGAACACATCATGTTTTCACAAATTCTTCATCAATCACAGTTTGTACTCGTTCACTTTCTTCTCGATTTTGTTCTTGTTCAGCCACAAGTGATCTTTTTTCTGAACTTGTTGGAGCATGTGAGGACAGTGAGGTGGTGGCAGTTGAGCCGGGAGCAACAAGTTGGTTATCTCTCCTCTTCCGAGCATGTACTGACGTTTCTGTTGCCTTTGCAGCATGCTTACTGCGTAAAGCAATGTACCTTTTCGGCCATGGCATGCTGAACAAGGTGGTGGGAAAGAGTGGAAAACAGAACCTACACAAGTGTAACTGAGGCGCGCACCACACCCCCCAACCCGACGCATGCCTGAAAACCACTGTTATCGATTTTTTTTTTTTTTTTTTACCTTGAGCCATGCATCCAACCCACCAAGCCGGGAGAGGTGCCAAATGCCTATTTTTTACTGAAAGTAATCATTGAAGAAATCATTAACCCGAGGCATCCCATCAACGTATGGGTATGTTGCAACATTAGGTCACAGCTAGACCCGTTGATGTACTGGTACATCGCGCAATTGCAAGGTTCTTAATTTGCACAATTTTCAATTTTCGCGCGTGATTTTTGGTATGTATACACGGGACACCTTCTATTCCTCTACAAGATGCCAGGCAGGGACAGTGCCTTACCCCGCATGACCTCCCCCCCCCACACCCCATTGTCTCAGCAATTCACCTGTTTCCAGTGACTATCTATCTATCTATCTATTGCCAGATGCCTCAATCCCGTTTGGGGTGGCCAAAAACAAATCGCCTCCACGTCGCCCTGTCCCCCTCCATTTCACTGTCCTCCTCCCAATTCACCCCCCCCTCTCTCATATACCTCTCCACTCCATTCCTCCATCTCATCCTCGGCCTCCCCCTCCCTCTCCCCCCTCCACTCACTCACATACACTCTCTTCGTCAGTCTTTCACCCTCTATCCTCTCCACATGGCCAAACCACCTCAGTGTATTCCTCCTAACGCTTCCAGTCACATCCACATCCACACCACAACGCTCCTTTATATCCTCATTTGTCAGCCTGTCTCTCCATGTGACTCCACAGGATCCTCTTAAATAACTCATTTCCACTGCTCTCACTCTTGACTTGTGTCCTTCCAGCAACGTCCAAGCTTCACTTCCATACGTTAGAGTTGGTATCACAATACTGTCATGTAGTAACTTTTTCTCTTCCATGCTCACTTCCCTGCTTCTTATCACTGATTTCAAGGAACAAGCAACCTTTCTTCCCTGCTGTACCCTTTCAAGCACTTCACCCTCCAAACCTCCATCCTTACTCATCACACTACCCAAGTACTTAAACATACTCATATTTTCCAATTCCTCACCATCCAACCTTGCTGTACATTCACTGACTTCACCTCTCCCAAAGACCATCACTTTACTATTCCCTACATTCACCTTTAGATTCCGTTTCTTACACACTCTCCCAAACTCATCCATCAAGCCTTGCAGCTCTCCTTTCTCTTCACTCAACAAGACAGTATCATCTGCAAACAACAATACAAGGAGTTTCCAAACACTGCCCTCTCTCATCAGGGCCACTCCAACATCCACTACCCTACTTTGTACCTCTTTCATTACCCCATCCATGTACAGATTGAACAACCATGGAGACAGGACACTTCCCTGTTTCAACCCAACCTTCAAAGAGAAAAATTCACTCAGTTCACCATCCACACGCACTGCAGCCTTATCACCATCATACATACACTTCACAGCATTCAACAGCCTCCCATCTACTCCATATATTCTTAATACTTTCCACAATCCTTCTCTATTCACCTTGTCATATACTTTCTCCAAATCCATGAAAGCCGCATACAACTTCTTTCCTTTCTCTAGAAACTTTTCCACTAAAGATCTAAGAATGAATATCTGATGTACACAACCTCTTCCCTTCCTAAAGCCTCCCTGTTCTTCTCCAATTAATTCCTCTGTTCTTTCTCTAACTGTCACCAAGTATCCTACCATACACTTTTCCTATTATACTAAGAAGACAAATGCCCCTATGATTACCACACACTTTCCCCTTTTCCTTTGTACAAGGGAAAAATTATATCTGACTTCCAATCCTCCGGGACTCTACCCTCCTCCCAGGCCAATCTGCACATTTTCCACATCCATTCTACTGCTATCTCACCCCCATGCTTCAGCATTTCACCATAAACTCCATCAATTCCTGGGGCTTTTCCCAATTTAACTTTCTACATTGCTTCCACCACTTCTATCCTACTGATTTCTTCCTGTCTTCTCACCTCCCTCCTTCTCCCAGCCATTCCCCAGCCACTTATACTCACATTACTTCCATCCTCTATGTTCAGCAATTCCTTAAAGTGTTCTCTCCATCAGCTCACTTTTTCTCCCTTCTGCACTAGTAATTTACCTTTCTTATCTTTCACTCCCCTGCTAACTTCACTTCCACCCTTTCTTACTCTTTTCACCTCTTTCCAGAACATATTCTTACAGTCCCTCCACTTGTAACTCAAGTTCTTTCCAAATTCCTCATCTGCTCTCTTCTTACTCTTTCTTACTAATCTTTTCACCTGTCTCTTTCTTTCTACAGATAACTCTTTCTTCCGCCTCTCAACTTCTTCCACGCCCCTGTTTCTCATCCATTCATTATATGCTTTCTTCTTTTGTGCCACAGCCTGTCTCACCTCTTCATTCCACCACGTTGTTCCTTGCACACCCCTCCGTCTTCTCTTCATCCCACACACCACATCACATGCTGCACATATTTCTTCTGTGAATATCCTGCACACACCTTCCACGTCCCCCATCTGCTCCAATTCATATTTGCCCAATCGTTCCTCCACTTCTCTCTTATACTCTGCCTTTTTCTCATCCTCTTGTAACCTTCCACTCTCCTTACAAATACTCTTTATTCCCGTCCTTCCCTTCTTCTATTTCTCCATCTTAATTGGATCTTGATTCTGGCCACCACCAAGTAGTGGTCAGAAAGTCCACTCTCCGAACCTCTATTAGCTCTTGCATCCATTACACATCTTCGCATCTTTTCATCCACACACACATAATCAATCATTGCCTTCCTTTCATTCAGTTCACCACCCACCCTTCTCATCACTCGCCATGTATACCTGTGGATCATTTTATGCCTGAAGAGGGTATTGGCTGTCACCAACCCCCTCCCAGCACAAATGTCCACTAATGCACTGCCATTCTCATCTATCTCAGCAGGCACACCCGACACACTAACTATTCCATCCACCTTCACATTTCCTACTTTACCATTCATATCACCGATCAAAAACACTCTCTCATTCCTTCCAAACTTTTCCATGCACACTTCCACATTTGTCCAGAACTCTTCTCTCACTCTACTTGCACGATCTTACGTTGGCGCATACACACACACAATCGCCCACATTTGTATTCCAATTTTCAATCTTACCCACACAATCCTTGACCCAACTGATCCATGCTCTCTTATGCTCTTCTTCCATCTTTTACTCACAACTAGACATACTCCTTCTTTTGCCCTCTTAATCTCACCTACTGCTGCACATATACCCCATCCATACTCCCATTCTATCACACTCTAACCTCTCATTTAGTTTCAGTTATTCTGCATACATCAACTTTCGCACCCTCAAGCACCTGGACGATCTCTCTCTCTTTCACCTCATCATTTGCTTCCCTTACATTCCATGTTACTAGTGACCTGGCCTATAAAGGCATTCAGGGCCAGAGTGATTCCCCAATCGATGATAATGTCGAGGACAAAGTTTGCATAGCATTAGAGGAAGAAACAGTCAGAAATGATGATCAAGTAATGTCGCCAAAGAAGGTCAGGTATGTTGATGTGTTAGTGAGTGAAACAATGCTTATATTGCATATATTACTGTCTGAAAACCAATATACTCTTGTACTTCATATAAATTTGTACCAAATAAAAAAATAAATACCGTACATGAGTGGTGTTGAATCGTTACCCTCCCATAGAACTCGTTTTCTTTGGAGCTAGCCTGATAGAAAACCCAGTAAGGTAAGGAGTACTGCTATCTGTATCGAGTATTTAAAACCTCAGGTGAGCGATTTCTCTATGAATTTTCAATGTTTTTTTCACCAAAAATGGAGGTTTGAGCCAAAGAAAAAAAAAAAATCCGAAACTGGTCGGGATTGGGGGGAGTCAGTGATGGAAAATCGGTCGGGACGTGACGGGTTAAAAAAAAATAATAAATAAAATAACTGAATAGTGTAAAGTGTCATAGATCACATAATTTAAATTATTTAAATGCCTGAGGGTAAACATGACATGCCCCGGCCATTTAAATATACTTAGAATAAAGATATCGCACTGAAAATTTGGGAAGTTGTTGCCAAAACTTCCTTTCATTTTTCCGCATGTTAACTAATTTTCATACTTTCATCGATTTTTCACTCAAAAAACTGGTAGCCGTCCCTGCAAGAAACTCCAATCATCCCTCTGGTTCAAGGCCTTATGAGCCTCATCCAGCTGGAGTACCTCAGTCCACCATGCCACTTGATGTTTCTTTCATTAAATGATTACCATCCAACATGGGCTTCAAGAGACACTATGGGTTACGGTATGTAGTCATCAATCTAATACTTTAAAAATTAATATGCTTGATATGAATGATTTTATCGAAAGATTACCTTGGCTCAGGAGGGGGTCTTCAGTGTATGACATTTCTGAAATTGTATTTCCTACCGACACAGCGTTTAATTTTGACCTGCAAAAAATACTGTTAATCCTTAAGTTGGTGCTTTATTATAGCTTGATCTGGCTACCTCCACATGACTTTCTTCAACTTAGGAAAAACTTCTTATATTAAAGAGGTTAATGAAGGTTATCTCTAACCCCCACAGGTAAATAAAGTCTTTTCCAATCCTTAGTTACCAAAAGTAAAGTAGTTTAGGCGTGTCTGCATATATTCATGAAGACAGTCACTTTGCCTTTTTTATGTATGTCACTTATCAATCCGTGTATGGGTTATGTTTGCCTCAACACACGCAGTTCCATGAATTTATATTGTATTCTTTTTTGTAAACAGGCATTTTTTTTTTTAATCTAGAGGGGACCTACGGAGCTGCAAGGGTAAGATATATCAATGACTAATCCTTTCACTGTTCTGCTGCTTTCCTGAATCATATCGTCTGGTGACGACCAAACTCCTAATTCCTCTGCCTGAAGGAGGTAAGAGAGCCTCCTGGTTGTGAAGGGGTTTAGAACTGTTTAACTGTCAGAGGTCTGCCTTTGAGCTGAGTAACAACGTTTGGTGGTAGGGAAAATAAAATACAGCTAGGCGCACTCAGAGAGTATAACCTTCCCCCATAAAGTTAGTTTTGTGGCCAAACATTTGGCACTGCCCTGTGACCTTCACTTCTGTCTTGTTCTCAAAATCGTTTCTTCATCCTTCCCTGACCTTCAACCCATCCACCAAGTTTAGTCTAAATCGAATGAAAATTGTTTGTGTTATAGGATCGAACCTTTGACCTTGTCCTATGATCATAACCTTTGACTCATTTTTTTCAAGGTGAAACCAATTCCTCTTTGCCTTGCCCTCAGTGATGTTACCAATCAAAACTGATTGAGTACACCCTGACTTGCGATCTTTACCTTTGACCGATTATTCTTCCACACAATAAGTACACTCCGAAAAACCTCAACTCTTAGCTTAGTCCGACCGAGATAGGATCAAAATTAACTGTCATTTTGCACACACACACACACACACACACACACACACACACACACACACACACGTGCCGAACAAAAGAATGTCTCGTCCTTGCTGCACCGAATGCTGATATAATAAGTTGCTAACCAACTGATGATGTTACGGCAATATTCAGGTTTCTAATGCATTTGCTGTTAACCCCTTCACTGCGATAACTTTATACTTGTTACAGCCATACGATTTTATTCGGCTTAAGGGAGGCTTCGATTGTAGTTGGATAATGGTCGCATTCAGAAGCTGTTTCACTAAGGGCGCGTCCACACCAAGTGGTTGCTAGCCCGGGTGGGAGTTCGGCGGTAATGTCATTCATTGAAGTTCTCGGCCGCACCCTCCGGCGTCCAGTAAAGCGAGGCCACTTGTATGGGCTAAAGCAATGCAAAACTCCCGACTGAACGTTTCTGTGTCGGCTAAGCCGGAAAAGAAAACCCTCTGTCTGAAACCTTGGCATGCCAATAATTATTGTCACTATATTTCTGAATAATAACGGTAATCCTCCTCATATTTTTTTTTTATTTTCTATAACAAGAATATCAAAATAATACAATAATATGTAACTTTAAGAAGCAATATTTTAAAACTATACAGTTATTATCGTGGTAAATATGATTTTGCTTCAAAACCATTCACAGTCAATCTTAGTCTGGTGAGTGTGGCCAGGACAAATGTGCTATTTATTTTGTTCCTGACTGTATACTCACGCTCAATACTTGTACTTCCTTCCTACTTGGTGTTGTTGTTGTCGCTTCGGGCTCATCTGAATTGCGATCGTGATGGGCTGCAGGCTTTAGTTGCCTTTCTTCTCCAGTTTACCATCCCCTTTGCGGGAGATGGGGAAATAATTGATGAACATTTGTGTAACTAGGCTGTGGAGCCGCTTGCTTATATTGGTATCACCACATGATGACAATCCTCTCCAGCACCTACCTACACGTAACAAGGTTTGAAATTACACCTAAATGATCGCTGGAGCCGAAGCCGTGGCGGACGTTAAATGTGGGTAATGGTAAATGCCCCATCAAATGCTTGCACATGTTTGCCCCCTTTCATTTCATATCGATGATATGCAGAGACTCTGTCAATATAAACATAGACATTCTAACAGTTCACCTTTTACATGCACTAGATTTACTCTTACTACAGATGCCTCTTTCCCATTCGTACTTTTCCAGCATGGGAAAGGTTTGACTCTGGCGAATACTCTCCTTCGATGAAAGGTTTTGGTTCTACACTGGGGCTCACATGAATTGTTGAGGTTACAGTTAAATAACCCATGGTAATATTCTTTCCCAGGTTGTGAACACAGGCAGCGAATGGTTATGCCAATTGGGTAGGTGAAGAGTTGAAGCGAGTGAATGGTGAGTGGGTGTGCGTGTGGCCCATTTAAGAGGGCATCCCATCTGATTAGGTCGTCTACTATCAGTGATTTTCTTTTTCTCTGACCATACCTCACTATATCGTTGGGTGGGGAAAAAAGAGGTCGGGATAATGATCATGGTGATGATGATCGTGTTGATGACGATGATGATGATGATGCTTATGAACAGTGTCGTATCTTTTTGCCTGAAGTTGGTGTGAGCAATAAGCAAGACCAAAAAGGAGGTTAGTGGTGAATTGGTTAGCAAATCCAGTTTGCACCTGGAAGAACATGAATTCAGTTCTCATCCCGGTCAGTTTTATGGACGTAGCTTGTCTCTCCCAGCAGTATACTCATAATGATGGGAAACTAGGTGTAGCGTCAACTGGTATGGGTCGTCCTCCTGAGGGAAAATTAGGCCTAAGCAAAAAAAGTTGATTGTTTTAGTTATCCTCATGCCGATATCTGTCATAAAAGTATAGCCTTCTTTTCTTTTCCTGGCCATTTTCGTAAACGTACAGTCACGTAACACTCTGAATTCTATAGACATTTCATCTGCAAAAAACAGTCTGACCTTTGCCAGAATAGATTACGAACGTTGTCTCGATCCTTCAGGTTCCTGTACTGTGTCAGCTGTTTAATCATCATCATCATCATCATCCGGACCTCCTTTCCCACCCTAGGGAAGAGTAAGGAGTAGCAATGTCCAGACAGCCCAAATTTGCCCAGTCCAACGGGCCACGCTTCCATTCACTCGTCATTCAAGCCTCCGAAATCTTGGCTCTATCGGATATGCCAAAAACATTCACCACGTTCTGTATCTTCAAATAAACGTATCCAATTGAGTAAATCCGGACGCTGCCACGTTAACAAGGAGTGCCAAACCTCTGATCATGCACTTCTCCTCACAACATTCATCCAGTCAGCTCCATCTCTTGTCAGTTCCCTAGCTTCACCGACTTCCAAACCTCTCTTCCTCACACACTCAACCACCATATCTCTCCACCTTCTCCTTGGTCTACCTCGCATCCTCCCTCCTTCAGATTCGCTCAGATATACTGTACCTTTTTCACCACTCTGTTATTATATGTTCTTTCCACATGACCATAGCATCTCAGCACACTCTCTTCGATTCTGGTGTCCACCGACTTCCTCACTCCACATCTTTCACGAACCACATTATTTCGTATCCTATCCACCCTCCTTTCCACATACATTCCTTAGCACTCCTGTCTCCACTGCTCTTACTCTTGACTTTTCATTTTCATGCCACAACATAGTTTCACATCCATATGCTAAAGCTGGCAATAACACGCCTTCATGTAAGCCTCGTGCAGCTGAAGCACTCAAACCTTTGTTTCTTATCAAGGCCTTCATTGCAGCAGCTACATTTCTTCCTTGTGTCATTCTACTTTCAACTTCTTTTGCACATTTTCCTCTCTTTTCTATCACTGTCCCCAAGTATTTGAACTCTCTCACCAATTCCAGTCTCCCTCCATTCGCAGTAGCATCGCACTGGGAGTCACCTCCTCTCTCAGTAACCATCACTTTACTATTTGCTACATTTACTCTCAAGGCACGACGCTCACAGACATGAGCAAAACTCTGCACTAGCCTACCAAGTTCTTGTCCTGTACTTGCAAGCAGTACTGCATCATCAGCATACAACAAATTTGAGATATTCCATCCATCACCATTCATTACCAACGCCATCCCTCTCTCCATTACTCGTGTTTTTACTACTCTCAACACCCCATCCATATATATATATATATATATATATATATATATATCGAACAACCATGGGGACATCTCACAACCTTGTCTCATGCCCACACCGATCGTGAACCATTCACTTAGATGCCCATTAACCCTTACACATGCTTCACTACCATCATAAAATCTCTTGACGACACCTTGCCACACCTCATTCATCAACAAAGCAACTCCTTCCTCGCATTTTCCTCGCCCATTCATTCCCAATCTTACACATTTCACACCCTCTCACTCCTCCACTTCACACCCTTTTATCTTCATTTCACACAGTGCCATCACGACATATCCCGCACTCTTGAACACATTCACCACTTCCATCCTCTTGCATTCCTCATTCACACCTCTTGCATTCCACATGGCCATACGAATCTGCTGTTAAAAAAAAAAAAAATGTTTGTCCTAGGTTGAGCAGAATATTAATGTTGTCCAAGCTGTGATAAAATTAACTTCTTCAGTCATAATCTTCAGTTTTTATAAGGGCTTCACCAGGCAATTTTATTAAATCTAAAATGACACTCTTTTAGTGAAAGGAGAGCGTAAGCTGTATCTAACTCGTCCTTTTAAAAAAACATCTCTTAAGAATAAAATCAAGTAACAGTAGACATTAGGTACTCAGAATGACTTAGTATGAGTGTTGTTACCCATAAATTCGATGACACAGTATCCGAGAGGTATTTCTCTACAGGTTTTAATGTTTCGTGATTCTGATCATGGACAATGTTGATGTGATACCATGATAACCAACCTGAATTCTTTCGCATTACGGGTGAAAGTCCATTCTACAACATGCACTAAGCTATCAAAACCATATCTGCTTCCCTTCCCAAATTTTTTATCCTATACAAGTTTTGGATGGAGGCTGACCCCACTACAAAAATTGGTGGAAAATTTAATATAAAGGAAGATATTACCAAGGATATGAACAGTTTTGTTGAAATCCATGTGCACACTTTGCCTTATTATTTCCAACTCGTGTTTATTTTGGGAAGGGGGCTGACCCCCTAAGAATCATTAGAGGGACAAGCTGTCCTAATATCTCATTATGGATGAAAGTTCAATATACACCATGTACAGTAGTAAGATATGACAGCCATATCTGCCTGCCTTTCGCTATTTCTGAGATTTTTTATTAGGTGCGATGGTTGCCCCCTGAAAATCATGCTTCGAAATTTGTATATGGTGAAAGACCTTGGGAGTAACTAGGCAGACTCACCTGGGAATTTTCATTCCTATATTCGCCCTAATTTTTATCATTTAAATTTTTGGAATGGGGACTAATCAGCAAGAACTGTTGAGGTGCACGCTCCCCAAATATTGCATGATGGATATATATATATTATATATATATATATATATATATATATATATATATATATATAAATGTAGGAAGTGGATCACCAGGCAAAACCCAAACGTTGTGGCAAAGTTTGGGTCTTTATTTGCTGACGTTTCGGAAAATGCTTATTCCATCTTCAGAGCAAAATCTACAATCGAGAAATGTACACAGTTAAGATTTTCCTATCTACGATCAAAACAAGACTAAAAACATGAAAGTACAAAAACGAAGTCCATTAAAATACCGCCTTCGTAAACCAATAAGTAATCTAATATACTATAGCAGTAGCCATGTGTGTGTGTGTGTGTGTGTGTTTTGGGCAGCCGAAACTACACATTCACATTACACCAAAATTAGCACAGAAATTGCAAAAAAATTCCTGCTGTGAAAAAACTTGGTCCCATCATGATTGAAAAACTTTTACTATATTTAATGTACGATCACATTTTTACCCAAAAAACGCCGCTCCTGGTGCCCGGCATAGGATCTCCGTAGAATTTTTTGCCCACAGGTACAACTAAAGTATTTAGGACTTGCGTTTGGACAACTTGGGTTCCATTCCCGAAGCTGCAAATAACACAATCAGTTGGTTAGCTGCAAAAAATCCAAGTGACAACATTACACAAGAACAGTACATAACCGCGAGATCCCTCCGCAGGAGCAAGTGCGAGGGGCCCGAAGAGCCCACAAGAAGTTGTCTAATATACTATGGCAGTGGCCGTGTGTGTGTGTGTGTGTGTGTGTGTGTGTGTGTGTGTGTGTATGTGTGTATTTTGGGCATCCGAAACTACACATTCAAATTGCACCAAAATTGGCACAAAAATCGCAAAAAAACTGTTGATGTAAAAAAAACTTGGTCCCATCACGACTGAAAAACTTTTACTATATTTAATGAGTGATGACATTTTGACCAAAAAACGCTGCTCCCAAAGCCTGGCATAGGATCTCCATAGAATTTTTTGCCTAGAGGTAGAATTAAAATAAACTGTAGCAGTAGCCGTGTGTCTGTGTGTGTTGTTACATAGCCTATGATTTCATCATCCTTTGTATAATTCTAATGTACAGTATGCTGCATGTTTGATCACGATTCGCCACGTGGCTTCCATAGTGACCAGGCTTGCGTGTTCTACCTCACTTCCCCCTTCTCTCCCTTATAGTAGAGTAAGTCGTTCTTTCTGTTGTTCAGAGCAGGAGTGTCAACGCTTCGTCCTCTGTGCCTTCATTTGCGCGTCTTTCTTGCAAGTTGAATCAAGCTCTGCCGGCCCCCTATGAGCTCAGTCTCTGCATTAGTTGCCACTTAGATCTACTCATTTTATTCACATCTCTGTCCTCCCCTGTATAGTGTATTATTATTTTTGTGAGTGCTCAGGAAGTTTCCAGCCATCTAGATGTTGTATAATTTGAGTATAAGAGTTATTACCATTTTTCTTCTACTGTATAGCATGGGGTGTTGGTTCGTGGGCCTGATAGAGTTTTTGCTGTCAGCCAGTATTAGTAATATTTTGTATCTGTAATAATATTATATCTTGCTTTAACTGAGTATTATCCGGTTTTCTCATTTTATCAGGGCTGACTTAGATAAATTTGCTCTTGTTAAATTCGTGTTAATAGAGGCTATTCCAGTTAACCATATACAGTATGTAACCTGTTTTGCCATTACATTATCCTTATGAGTCCTGAATGTTTAGTTGTTAGTTTGAGCATTAAACTTTAACTTGTAATTTTACCTAACTCTTTTGTTTTGAACCTGGAACTTTGCGGGACAGTAGTGATTTTAGTATTCTCACTTGAAGTGTTCAATATCTCTCTCTGTTCCCTAACATAAATTTGGCGACCTCTTATCATAATATTCAGGATATTATCATAAGGATATTGCTTGATATTTTGTGACTGTGATTTATTCATGATGTCTACTATTACTACGCTTGATGAAACCAAAGATTTTTTTGTCAAATGTGCAAACAGTGTGTGATGTAGAAAACAGAACAAAGAATGAATTTAAGCTTGTTGCTCAACAATTGGGAATTACTGTTCGCTCTCATCATTCTAAAGATCAAATTATTGGCATGATTAATAAAAGCTTATTTAATGTAACTCCTCCAGATGAGCAAACGCAGATTGAAATAGCTAAGTTACAGCTAGCCCTGCAGGAGGCTCGTGCTAAGGAGGCTGAGTTTCAGGCACGTGCTAAGGAGGCTGAGTCTCAGGCTCGTATTCAGGAGGCACAGGCACAGGCTCAGGTACAAATTGAACTTGCTAGGATTCAGGCAGACTATGAGTATCGCATGAAACAAGGTGGAACTGGATCATCTAGCTCTGATGATTTTGATGTGGCTAAAAATGTTAAACTTGTCCCTCATTTTAATGAATCTGATTTAACAAAGTATTTTCAGTTGTTTGAGAGGGTAGCTACAGGTTTTATTTGGCCAAAAAAGTATTGGCCAGTACTCCTTCAAACTGTTCTCACCGGTAAAGCTCAAGTAACTTATGCATCTTTGCCTCAGGATCATTCTGATAATTATGATGTAGTTAAGAGCTTGATTCTTAACGCCTATGAGCTTGTTCCTGAAGCCTATAGAGTAAAATTTAGGACAAGTTATAAGCAAGATAAGCAATCCCATGTTGAGTATGCAAAAATCAAAGAAGATCTGTTGGAGCAGTGGTTAAATTCTAAGAATGTAAATTCTGATTTTGATAAATTTAAGCAGATGATTTTGCTGGAGGACTTCAAAAGGTGTATTAATAAAGATGTAAGCCTATATCTTGATGAGAAAAGAATAGATAATTTGTCTGATGCTGCAGTTTTAGCTGATGAATATGTTCTCACTCACAGGAGATATTCTAAAGAAAAAAGGAAAGCTGAGAGTAAGTACGTTGCCTCTACTCAGAGTACAGGTAACAGGAAAGAGAATAAAGATGATGTTTCTCAGGAAGTAAATACCAGCTCCACCTCTAGATTTCAGAAAAGTAAATGTACTTATTGTAGTAAGCTTGGTCATACTACGGAGAATTGTTTCAGGAGACAGCGTGATGTGAACAAAAAGGAGTCTTTAAATATTCAGTCAATTGGTCTAGTGTCCACCCTTGAGAGTTCCCAGAATTCTTTAACCGAGTTAACTGAACCTGCTTTGAGCGGTAAATTAAATTCTCTTGATGAAGCTCCTGTTTTGAGCAGTAACGTGGGTGACACTGTCAAGAGTTCATGTGCTAATTTCCTGTCTGATGGTTTTGTCAGTCCTATGAACAGTAATGACAGGAAATCAGTTAAAATATATCGTGATACAGGTGCTTGCCAATCCCTTATGCTGACCAGTGTTCTAGGCTCTAATGTTAATTCCTCTGATGAAACTGTAATCTTACAAGGTGTAGGGAATAATTACTTCTCTGTCCCTCTGTGCAGAGTGAATTTAGAGTCTGGTTTTGTTAATGGTTCCGTTATGGTTCGGTTGGTTGAGACACTCCCAATGTCAGGTGTAACTTTCTTACTTGGAAATGATATTGGTGGAAGTCAAGTGTGCCCAGCTCCTCAGTTGTCTGGTGAGCCAGTGGCTGTGTCCCAGGATTGTGATGTCCCTGATGTATTCTCTGCATGTGCTGTCACTAGGGCTAAGTCTAAAGTTACTGGTGAATTAGAGGATAATGATGATGATGATGTTATCCTAGCTGACACTTTTCTTGCTAATTTGGACCACTCACCAGATGAGGCAGTACCCCGTAGTGTTGATAATTTGTCTCATCAAAAGTTGGTTGAGTTGCAGGTTGCCGACCCTGAGTTGAAAGGTCTAGCTAACTCTGCTTGCAGTGAGGAAGAGTCAGCTGGTGCTTCTACTTGTTATTATATAAAGTCAGGAGTACTTATGAGAAAGTGGAAACCCCCAACAGCATCAGCCGACTGTGAATGGGAGGTCGTACATCAAGTTGTCATCCCTCGTGTTTGTAGGCAGGATATCATTAGAGTGGCTCATGATTCCAGTTTGGCAGGACACCTTGGAGTGAGGAAGACTGTGGCACGTATTTTGAAACACTTCTACTGGCCAGGTATCTTCAGGGATGTTTCCTGGTATTGTAAGTCTTGTCACACCTGTCAAGTTGTGGGGAAGTGTAATCAGACCAAAAAGGTTGCACCTCTAGTTCCCATTCCTCCTTTTGAGGCACCATTCACCCGTGTGTTGGTGGATATTGTGGGCCCTCTTCCTAAGACTTCAGGATTTTCTTATGTGTTGACCCTGATTGATATGGCTACTCGTTATCCTGAAGCTATTCCACTTAGAAATATCTCAGCAAAGAACGTGGTTAAGGAAATGCTAGGGTTCTTCACCAAGTTTGGTCTGTCCAAGGAGGTACAGTCAGGCCGGGGAAGTAATTTCATGTCAAATGTTTTCAAGCAGTCTCTGAAAGAGTTGGGGATCACCCAGATCACGTCTTCAGCTTACCATCCCCAGACCCAAGGAGCATTGGAGAGATATCATCAAACACTCAAATAGATCCTCAGGAAATACTGTTTGGAACACCAGAAAGACTGGGATAAAGGTCTTCCATTCGTTGTATTTGCTGCAAGAGAATCTCCAAATGAATCACTGGGCTTCTCACCCTTTGAACTACTGTTTAGCCATGAAGTAAGAGGACCCCTTAAGCTACTCAAGGAATGCTGGCTGTCGGAGGAAGATGATGTCAACCTGCTGGAGTATGTGATGAAGTTCAAAGAATGGCTGTCCACTGCTTTACAGCAGGCGAGAGAGAATTTAGGAGCTGCTCAGGAGAAGATGAAGACTTGGTATGATAAGAAGTCCAGGTTATGTCACTTTCAGCCAGGAGATCAGGTTTTGATTCTGCTACCAGTGCATGGGCAACCTCTTCAAGCCAAGTTTAGTGGTCCTTATTTCGTGGAGAAGAAACTCAGTGATGTCAACTATGTCATCGCTACACCAGATCATAGAAAGAACAAGCAACTTTGTCACATCAACATGCTAAAGTTATATCACAGGCGGGACAAAAATAACCCAGTCTGCACTGTAGCTGTTCCACCCGAGTCTGCAAGTGAAGCTCTCCCGTGCAGTATGAGCCTGAGTGATAGTTTGGGGAAGAATCCTGATATCATGAATGATCTCCAGACTAAGCTTTCTCATCTAGCTCCCAAGGAAAGGCAGGAGTTTTCAGCATTACTGCAGGAGTACCCGCAAGTGTTCCGTGCCACTCCAGGAAGAACCACTGTGTTGATGCGTGATGTCGATGTTGGAGACGCAAAGCCAATTAAACTGCCTCCTTACCGTGTGAACCCAGTGAAAGTTCCTCTCATCCAGAAGGAGCTTGGCTACCTGTTGGACCACAAGATGATTGAGCCCTGTCAGAACGAGTGGAGTTCTCCTGTCACTCTAGTCCCTAAGCCAGGTTGATCACAGCAGCTTTGCATCGACTACAGACGTCTTAATCAGATAACCAAAACAGACACTCACCCTCTCCCTCACGTGGAAGATTGCATAGACAAGATCGGAAAGGCTAGGTACATAAGTAAGTTTCATTTGTTAAAGCGATACTGGCAAGTACCTATGACTGAACGTGCTAGGGAGATCTCATGTTTTGTAACACTAGGAAAGACTTTTGCATGTTCTGTAATGCCATATGGTATGAAGAATGCACCAGCCACATTTCAGAAGCTCATGATGTTGTAACAGAGGGTTTGGCAGGGTGTGTTGTTTATATTGATGATGTATTAATCTTCAGTGACAACTGGAAAGATCACCTATGCCATGTCAGTAAATTTCTTGAGCGTTTGGTTCAGGCTAATCTTGTAGCTAATTTATCAAAGCGTGAGTTTGGTCACACTAAAGTTCAGTACCTTGGGTACGTAATTGATGATGGACACGTTGCACCGCCAGGAGCTAAGGTTCAGGTTATAAGTGATCTTCCCAGACCTAAAAGTAGGAAAGAGCTACAAAGATTTTTGGGAATGGTAGGTTATTACAGGAGATTTGTTCTTAACTTTTCAATTCTTGTATCAACACTTACAGACCTACTGAAAAAGGGAGTTAAATTTGTCTGGACCGATAACTGTGAATCCTCTTTCAGTAAACTTAAAGCTATCCTATTAAGTCAGCCAGTGCTCGCTACTCCAAATTTTGCTAAGCCTTTTAAGATGGCTGTTGACGCAAGTGATACAGGAGCTGGGGCTGTTTTGCTGCAAGAGGATGATCAGGGTATTGAACTCCCTGTATCTTATTACAGTAAGAAGTTCACTCCACCTCAAAAGAACTACTCAACTATTGAGAAAGAGCTTTTGGCCTTGATTTTGGGTTTACAGCATTTTTCATTTTATTTGTGTTCTGGTTTTGACTCCATAGTCATTTATACCGTTCATAACCCACTGAAATTCCTTAGTAAATTTAAAGATAAAAATCAGAGATTGACAAGATGGAGTCTACTTCTTCAGGAGTATTCATTAAACATACAACATGTCAAGGGGAAAGAAAATGTTATTGCAGATTGCTTATCTAGACTTTAGACAGATTGTTTTAGGGTAATAAGACATTTCCTTTGTAAATTTCTTTTTCTTTGTGGGGAGGTGTTACATAGCCTATGATTTCATCATCCTTTGTATAATTCTAATGTACAGTATGCTGCATGTTTGATCACGATTCGCCACGTGGCTTCCATAGTGACCAGGCTTGCGTGTTCTACCTCACTCCCCCCTTCTCCCTCTTATAGTAGAGTAAGTCGTTCTTTCTGTTGTTCAGAGAAGGAGTGTCAACTCTTCGTCCTCTGTGCCTTCATTTGCGCGTCCTTCTTGCAAGTTGAATCAAGCTCTGCCGGCCCCCTATATAATGAGCTCAGTCTCTGCATTAGTTGCCACTTAGATCTACTCCTCATTTTGTTCACATCTCTGTCCTCCCCTGTATAGTGTATTATTAATTTTTTGAGTGCTCAGGAAGTTTCCAGCCATCTAGCTGCTGTATAATTTGAGTATAAGTGTTATTACCATTTTCCATGTACTGTATAGCATGGGGCGTTGATTCGTGGGCCTGATAGAGTTTTTGCTGTCAGCCAGTATTAGTAATATTTTGTATCTGTAATAATAGTATATCTTGCTTTAACTGAGCATTATCCGGTTTTCTCATTTTATCAGGGCTGACTTAGATAAATTTGCTCTTGCTAAATTCGTGTTAATAGAGGCTATTGCAGTTAACCATATATGTAACCTGTTTTGCCATTACATTATCCTTATGAGTCCTGAATGTTTAGTTGTTAGTTTGAGCATTAAACTTTAACTTGTAATTTTACCTAAGTCTTTTGTTTTGAACCTGGAACTTTGCGGGACAGTAGTGATTTTAGTATTCTCACTTGAAGTGTTCATTATCTCTCTCTGTTCCGTAACAGTGTACTTCGGACTTGCGTTCAGACAACTTGGGCTCCATTCCCGAAGCTGCAAATAACACGATCAGTTGGTTAGCTGCAAAAAATCCAAGTGACATCGTTACACTAGAACAGCACATAAATGCGACAGCCCTCCACAGGAGCAAGTGTGAGTGGACCGAAGGGCCCACGAGCACTTTTTATATCTGAAATGAAGGGGGTAGGAGTAACAAAGCCAAACGTATCTGTCAATAGTAAGTGCAATACTGTAAAAAAAAGTTACCTAGTGTGGGAAAACAAAACACTTCACAGGAAGCCATGTCACTGATTGAAAGGTTAATGCGATATTGGTACAAAGCTTCCATAATGGGAAGGTCCGTGTCATTGCTGCTACCACAAAGAACTGTGAAGTGGGAATGAGAGAAATGATGGCCGTGTTGTTGTGAGTGGTCCCGCATTGCTGAGTGTGGTGGATTGGTGATTACTTGGCCTTTTCGAACTGAACGACCGAAGTGTTCATGGATTCGTGTCTTTAGGTGTCTTTTTGTTTTACCTAGATATGCCGCCCTACAGCTGGCACACGTGAAGAGGTTAACAACGGATGCTTGTAAGTGTGAGGGAATGCGTCTTTTACCTTGAAAAAACTCTGGATAGTTTTTGGGGGGTTTTAAACACAACTCTAAGTAAGACTTGTGGGAAGTGTTGAGCTAGAAGTTTTTTTTAAGTTTGTTCCTCAGTGTGAAGCTAAGGGGTCCAGTGTATATTATGGAAAAGTATGTAGTGTTTTTCGAAACAATAATGACTTGGACCTTTGAAGCTGTAAAGAATTTATTAAGGGTCTTACCAAAAGTACGTTTCAGTAAATCTTTTGGCAAAACCATTTTTAAACAACAAATCTTTCAGAAAATTAAGTTTATCAAAATGAAAATAATTCGAGCATAACTCATAAGCTGTGTGGATGAGAGTGCTGACTAGATTACGTTTATAGCTCAGTGGGAGGAATTATGAAAATTTCATACATAATCCAGTGAAGGGTGGCTTCCTGTATAGGGTAGTTTCAGAACTATTATCCCTACGGAGAATATTTACAGTATATCTGAAAATGCTAAACTGTTATTACTTTCTAGGTCATAGGTGAACTTGATGTTACCATGTTGAGAATTCAAATAAATGAGAAACAACGGGATATGATCAGTAGATCTAAAAACCAAAAAGGTGTCATCAACATAAAGACGAGAAAACAAGGGTTTAAAATCAGTAGGACACTCAGCCACCCAATGCTCTTCGTGGTAGCACAGGAAAGCATTGGCTAGAGTCGATCCTAAAGGTGATCCCATGGCAACACCATCACATCGTTTATATGCTTTATTGTCAAACAAAAATATGCCGTCCTTAGTTGCCAGTTCCAAAAGTTTATTAAACTGAAAAGAATCAAATCCATTATTGCTATGAGTACTGCGTAATAATCGGTCCAAACAAATATAGTTTCAGCAACAGGAATGTTCGTAAATAGAGACTTGATATCGAAGCTGGCCATAACACAGTCACCGAAGGATTTAATCAACAGCTTTTTAGTATAACTAAAAGAATCCTTCATTGTTGGTAATGGGTTATAACAGTGGGACAAGGAATTTTGATAAGCCGTAATTACACATACCAAAGGATGGGCGTAAGGACACCCTCTTTATGAATCTTAGGAAGGCCATAAAGTATGCCAGGTTTTGAACCACTTACAGTTGTGAAAAAAAACAGTCACTAATAATGCTCTTCCTCTTATGTGTAAAAATGTGTTTATCCTATCTTCGCACCTGAGTATTACTGTGAATAGGTCTTCATTACGGACACAAATTTTGTACGATCACCTAAAGTATCTAACATCTTGTCCAAATACTAAGCTTTGTTTGACAGTACCACACCATTGCCTTTGTTCGGTTTTGTAATAATAACATTTTTGTTCTGAAATAAAATTATTAAAGCATTAAATTCATCCTTGGAAAGTGCTTGTTTGAGTTTATAAGGATTATATGAGTAGTAAGACCAATAAGCTAGGT
This sequence comes from Coenobita brevimanus, assembly GCF_032717465.1. Taxonomy (NCBI): domain Eukaryota; kingdom Metazoa; phylum Arthropoda; class Malacostraca; order Decapoda; family Coenobitidae; genus Coenobita; species Coenobita brevimanus. Next base: position 28,631,613 of record NC_136970.1, on the reverse strand, counting down.
GACGTGGAAAGTTGTTAAAGTATTGCAGGCCTTTAGAAGTCAGATCATAAAAGTTAAGTGTGGATAATATCTTAAACAACTTCTCAGATCCTAGGAAATGGTGAATAAAATGTAGTTTATCGGAATTAAGCAAACACCAGAGGCCTTTAGACAGAGTTTTTACTCCACAGTCGACAGTGTATTGTCAGAGTTTGTGTTCTGCCTGGTGATCCTATTACGTCTGCGATTTCCACGCTCCAAGTATGTATATATATATATATATATATATATATATATATATATATATATATATATATATATATATATATATATATATATATATATATATATATATATATATATATATATATAAGTAATCTCTTTATTATCTGGACACCCACTAACCCGACACCCCACTACCCAGGCATTTTTGAGCCTGGGCCTTCGGAACCCAAAAATGGCCAACTAACGAAAAAAATAAAAAATAAAAATTCGAATGATTTCCCCCACGTAACTTGAACTTGGCTTGCAGCGCCAAACAACTGTGGTTATGCACAGTCGCTAGCCCTCTGCAGTCCCTCCCCTCCCCAGTTACTGCCTAACTACCATCATGAGTAGATGCTCATCACAATGGATGCCGCACGTGTTCAGTTTTGTAAATAAACAGTGAATAAACTGCAATACCTCGCCACTAGACCACTTGGGAATTTACAGTGTTGTGCAGTGATAAGAAATTAGAATTAAGAGTGCAAAGGATTAAGTGTGGTCTGCAGACTGGTGTGTTGCAACTGGCGTGGTGCAAGTAAGGACAGAATGTGCTGTGTTAAACAATTATAACTCACAGTGCAAAGGAATAAGTGCAGCACAACAGCGGATTACTGTACATGCTTCAAAAGCATTTTCGCCACTGCCAGAGCTTTAGAGGCGGCGGCCATGGACGTGCTGTAAGTACCCCATACAATGCTAAATATTTTCCATACTCACTATTAATGATGAGGTGAAAGACAGAGAGATTGTCCAGGTGCTTGAGGGTTAAAAAGTGGATGTATGTGGAATGAATGAAACAAAATGGAGAGGAGAAAGAGTGAGAGAATGGGAGAATGGACGGGGTATATGTCCTGAAGTAGGTGAGAATGGGAGGGCAAAGGAAGGAGTATGTATAGTTGTGAGTAAAAGATGGAAGAAGAGCATAAGACAGTATGGATCAGTTGGGTCAAGGATTGTGTGGGTAAAGTTGAAAGTTGGAATACAAATGTGGGCGATTGTGTGTGTGTATGCGCCAACGCAAGATCGTGCTAGCAGAGTGAGAGAAGAGTTCTGGACAAATGTGGAAGTGTGCATGGAAAAGTTTGGAAGGAATGAGAGAGTGTTTTTGATCGGTGATATGAATGGTAAAGTAGGGAATGTGAAGGTGGATGGAATAGTTGGTGAGTCCGGTGTGCCTGCTGCGATAGATGAAAATGACAGTGCGTTAGTGGACATTTGTGCTGGGAGGGGGTTGGCGATAGCCAATACCCTCTTCAGGCATAAAATGATCCACAGGTATATATGGCGAGTGATGAGAAGGGTGGGTGGTGAACTGATTGAAAGGAAGGCAATGATTGATTATATATGTGTGGATGAAAGGATGCGAAGATGTGTAATGTATGCAAGAGTTTATAGAGGTTGGGGGAGTGGACTTTCTGACCACTACTTGGTGGTGGCCAGAATTAGGATACAAGTAAGATGGAGGAATAGAAGAAGGGAAAGACGAGAGGAAGGAGTTGCAAAGAGAGTGGAAAGGTTACAAGAGGATGAGAAACAGGCAGAGTACACGAGAGAAGTGGAGAAACGATTGGGCAAATATGAATTGGAGCAGATGGGGGACATGGAAGGTGTGTGCAGGATATTTACTGAAGAAATATGTGCAGCATGTGATGTGGTGTGTGGGAGGAAGAGAAGACGGAGGGGGGTGCAAGGAACAGCGTGGTGGACTGAAGAAGTGAGACAGGCTGTGGCACAAAAGAAGAAAGCATACAATGAATGGATGAGAAATAGGGGTGTGGAAGAAGTTGAGAGGCGGAAGAGAGAGTTATATGTAGAAAGAAAGAGAGGTGAAAAGATTAGTAAGAGAGAGTAAGAAGAGAGTGGATGAGGAATTTGGAAGGAATTTGAGTGTAAAGTGGAGGGACTGTAAGAAAATGTTCTGGAAAGAGGTGAAGAGAGTAAGACAGGGTGGATGTGAGGTTAGCAGGGGAGTGAAAGATAAAAATGGTAGATTACTAGTGGAGAAGGAAGAAAAAGTGAGCAGATGGAGAGAACACTTTAAGGAATTGTTGAACATAGAGGATAGAAGTAATGCGAGTATAAGTGGCTGGGGAATGGCTGGGAGAAGGAGGGAGATGAGAAGACAGGAAGAAATCAGTAGGATTGAAGTTGTGGAAGCAATGAAGAAAGTTAAATTGGGGAAAGCCCCAGGAATTGATGGAGTGTGTGGTGAAATGCTGAAGCATGGGGAAGAGATAATAGTAGAATGGATGTGGAAGATGTGCAGACTGGCCTGGGAGGAAGGTAGAGTCCCGGAGGATTGGAAACCAGGTATAATTATTCCATTGTACAAAGGGAAAGGGGAAAAAGAAGTGTGTGGTAATCACAGGGGCATTTGTCTTCTTAGTATAATAGGAAAAGTGTATGGTAGGATACATACTGACAGAGTTAGAGAAAGAACAGAGGAATTAGTTGGAGAAGAACAGGGAGGCTTTAGGAAGGGAAGAGGTTGTGTACATCAGATATTCATTCTTAGATCTTTAGTGGAAAAATTTTTAGAGAAGGGAAAGAAGTTGTATGCGGCTTTCATGGATTTGGAGAAAGCATATGACAGGGTGGATAGACAAGGATTGTGGAAAGTATTAAGAATATATGGAGTAGATGGGAAGTTGTTGAATGCTGTGAAGAGTATGTATGATGTGAATTTTTCTCTTTGGAGGTTGGGTTGAAACAGGGATGTGTCATGTCTCCATGGTTGTTCAATCTGTACATGGATGGGGTGATAAAAGAGGTACAAGGTAGGGTAGTGGATGTTGGAGTGG
>NC_136970.1:28546066-28623566 GCF_032717465.1 Coenobita brevimanus | reverse complement strand
GATGGAGAGAACACTTCAAATTGTTGAACACAGAGAATGAAAGTAATGAGTATAAGAGGCTGGAGAATGGCTGGGAGACGGAGGAATGTGAGAAATGATGAAGAAATCAGTAGGATGGAAGTTGTGGAAGCAACAAAGAAAGTTAAAATGGGGAAAGCCCCAGGAATTCATGGAATGTGTAGTGAAATACTGAAGCATGGGGGAGAGGTAGTAGTAGAATGGATGTGGAAGATGTGCAGATTGGCCTGGGAGGAAGGTAGGGTCCCGGATGATTGGAAGTCAGGTATAATTATTCCTCTTTACAAAGGAAAATGGGAAAAAGAAGTAAATTGTAATCATACTGGCATTTGCCTTATTAGTGCAAGAGGAAAAGTATATGGTAGGATACTTACTGACAGAGTTAGGGAAATAACAGAGGAATTAGTTGGAGAAGAACAGGGAGGTTTTAGGAAAGGAAGAGATTGTGTAGATCAGATATTCATTGTTAGATCTTTAGTGGAAAAGTTTCTAGAGAAGGGACCGAAGTTGTATGCAGCCTTCATGGATTTGGAGAAAACATGTAACAGGATGGATAGACAAGGATTGTGGAAGTATTTAGAATATATGGAGTAGATGGGAAGTTGCTGAATGGCGTGAAGAGTTTGTACGAGCGTGCCAAGGCTGCAGTGCATGTGGATAGTGAACTGAGTGCATTTTTCTATTTGAAGGTTGGATAGAAACACGGATGTGTCATGTCTCCATGGTTTTTCAGTCTGTATATGGATGGCGTTATAAAAGAGATACAAGGTAGGGCAATGGATGTTGGAGTGGCCCTAATGAGAGAGGGCAGTGTTTGGTAACTCCTTTTTTGTTGTTTGCAGATGATACTGCGTTGTTCAGTAAAGACAAAGGGGAGCTGCAAGGCTTGGTGGATGAGTTTGGGAGAGTATGTAAGAAACGGAATCTAAAGTTGAATGTAGGAAAGAGTAAAATTATGGTCTTCGAGAGAGGTGAAGTCAGTGAATGTACAGTGAGGTTGGATGAGGAGGAAATGGAAAACTTGAGTGCGTTTAAGTACATGGATAGTGTGATGAGTAAGGATGGAAGTTTAGAGAGTGCAGTGCTTGAAAGGGTACAACAAGGAAGAAAGGTTGCTGGTTCTCTGAAAGCAGTGATAAGAAACAGGGAAGTGAGCATGGAAGTGAAAAAATTACTACATGACAGTATTGTGATACCAACTCTAACGTATGGGAGTGACTCTTGGACCTTGCTTGAGAGGCAGAAATCAAGAGTGAGAGAGGTGGAAACAAGTTATTTGAGGGGAGCATGTGGAGGCACATGGGGAGACAGATTGACAAATGAGGAACTGAATGATCACTGTGGTGTGGGTGTGGATGTGATAGGAAACGTTAGGAGAAACAAACTGAGGTGGATTGGCCATGTGGAGAGGATGGAGAGTAAGAGACTAATAAGGAGAGTGCATGTGTGTGCGATGGAGGGGGAAGAGGGAGGGGGAGGCCTAGGATGAGATAGAGGGATGGAGAGATATATGAGAGAGAGGGGGGGGGATCTGAGCTGGCAGCAGCGCAATGAAATGGCAGGGAATAGGGCGACATGGAGGCGATTTGTTTGTGGCCACCCCTTACGGGATTAAGGCGTCTGGCAATAGATACATAGACACGTGTGTGTGTGTGTGTGTGTGTGTGTGTGTGTGTGTGTGTGTGTGTGTGTGTGTGTGTGTGTGCTTACCTAATTGTATCTTTACAGGAATGAGTCAAGCTAGTACTGTCCAGTGTCTTAAACCATTTTTATCATACATCTCCTTAAATTTATGAATTGTTTTGGCACACACTATTTCAGCCGGTAGTGCATTCCACTGATCAATTGCACTATTTGAGAAATTAAATTTCCCTAAGTCTTATCGCTCTGTTTTTATGCAGTTTTTTGCAGTGTCCTCTCGCTGATGCTTCCCCATAGATTATATATTCAGTTATGTATATCTTCTTCATCCCTGATATGCATTTATATAGCATAATCATGTTTTCTCTTTTTCTTCTCTCCTGTTGTGTTGGCATCTTGCAGCGGCCCTTTGAACTTTTTCAATCTTATCTATGTGTTTCTTGAGATTTGGATTCCAGACAACTGATCCTTACTCCAGGGTTGGTCTGATGAAAGATGTTATTATCTTCCTCAGCATGTGTTCATTTGTGTATGTGAATGCTATTCTCATATTTGCAAGCAGTGTATACATGTTCTGTACATGTTCTGTACCTTCTCACTTATATGGTCAGCCAGAGATAGTCTGTTATTGATAATCACACCTAAGTCCTTCTCTCTTTCTGATATGTGTAGGGTTTTACTTCCTAACTTATAATCCTAATCTGGTCTTTTCCCACTTTTACCAAACCTGATTACATGACACTTGTCCACATTGAATTCCATTTGTCATATATTACTCCATTCATTAAGTTTATTTCATTCTTCTTGTAGCTCTTTACAAGAGTCTGTGTTAGTAATTCTCCTTCGTATTTTTGCATCATCAGCAGACATATTGAAATAGCTTTCATTTCCAATGTTACTACCTGTATCATTTATATACACCAAAAATATAATTGGTGCCAGCACTGAGCCCTGTGGAACTCCGCTGGTCACTTCCCTCCATGATGAGTAATTTCCTCTTAGTACTGTTCTAAGTTCCCTTTTTCTGAGAAAATCTTGCATCTAACAGTACAGTTTGCCTCAGATTCTTCCTTGATGGTATAGTTTCCATAAAAGTCTTTGGTGTGGTACTCTGTCAAATGCTTTCTTGAAATCTGGATAGATACTGTCCACCCATCCTTCTCTTTTCTGTAATGTTTCTGCAACTCTGTCATAGTAGCTCAATAGATTAGTAACACATGATTTACCCTTTCTGAATCCAAATTGCCTCTCTGTTATCTTACTGTGTTCCAGATGGCTTACCCAAACTTTTGTTATCAGTTTTTCCAGTAACTTACTACACTGGTTAGTGATACTGGTCGGTAGTTGAGTGGATTTTGTCTATTCACTTTCTTGAATAAGGGAACAATGTTTGCTTTCTTCCAGATATCAGGTAGTTTACCTTGACCCAAGGATTCCTTGAATATTAAGGATAATGGTCTACCTAACTCCTCTTTGCACATTCATGTAGCACCCAACATGAAATTTCATGTGGACCATTTGCTTTTCCTTTGTCCAATTTACTTAACTCCTCTTGTATTTCTTTTTATGATATTTGTGTATCTGGTAATATGTTTGGGTATGCATGCAGGGGCGCAGCCAAAAGCTTAATTCGAGGGGGGGGGAGGCACAATGAATAACCAAGAGTCACAACTCTTCCATCATAAGCCAAGCCCCCCCCTCCCCATGCCTCGCCCTTAAGGACGGACTACGCTACACGTATTCCGTAGGTAGTTCCACAAAGTTGCCTGTAGCTATTTACGCTGAAAAATTTCACTGAGAAATATGCTTTTTATAATCATGAAAGGCTTGTGCACCTCTTGCATCGTAAAAGGTACGGTTCCTGCTAATAAGACAGGTCCACCAATGATATAGTGCCGAAAATCATCGTCAATATACAGTATATCATCACAAACTGGCCAGTTGCATTTCTCAGTTCCTCTCCTTCCCAAAAATTTCATTGTACAACTCTTTTTCCCTACTCTTAACACTATACCAATATATGCTTTTTTTGCCGTAATCCACATCACAGTATTTTCTCTCTTTAGGGCCTGCATGCAACCTGAAAATGAGAAATATCTACTTGTTGACACCTAAAACCACCATAAATACAGCAAACTATAAAATACACTAGTATATAATGCATGAAAAGTTGGTCTTTCCTTGTGAAAATCACAAATGAAATTGTTGTCCCAACTCACCCTGGGTTAAAAAAAAAAAAATGGTGGGCGAGTCGGGACAATTTTTTTTTTTTTTCTTTCTTTTTTTGTGACCGACTCTGGGCATAGGCTTCACAGCCTGCTTTCAAGGCCCAGTAGTTGTCTATTAATCCTTCAGCACTGCTCTGCTGTAAAAATGCTTTTTCTGGATAAATCACAAAAACAACTATAACAATTGAAGATTTCACCCACCAAAAAGTAGACCTTTAGCTCTAAAACTGACTGCTGGAGGTGAAAATTGGCAAAATATGTTTATTTTCAAAAATGGAATTCTGCAAAGGTCAAAATGCTACCTTTTCATATTTGCACAATTTTCACGCATTATTCGTGGTTCTATAGAAAACTAGTATTAACAACATTTTGTAAAGTTGGGGCAGGGCTATTGAATGGGCATCATAAAATGGAAATCTCTTGGCATTTGGCACTGCAGTGCCCACTGTTCCAACTCACCCCGTGTCCTGCACTGTCCCAACTCACCACACTCAACAGTAATGTCTGTTAAAATCAATTTTCTGACAAACACTTCACTTAGTTCAGTGATGATTAGTTTACGTCAGTGATGGTTGCCACACAGGGCACAGGTAGGTAAAGTCTGAAATACATCACAAGGAAAATCTTAAGCAATCATTGGCTTCCAGTTTCTGCGTGTACCTACACTTATGTAGAGCTCATGGCATGTCTTTATCATATGTTATTATTACTGGCAGTAATAATATCCTCTACAATGTAATGCATTTGCTATAGTAGGACTCGCCTACGTTTGCGGCTGTGGTGTGGCCCGCACCTGTGTACAGTGTTGCCACGTTTTCTATACCGTTATCTCTCTCTCTCTCTCTCTCTCTATCCTGGCGGGAAATGTGAGCCACCTTGAGTACTTTTGATTCTTTTATAAGTTATTTATAATTGTGCTTTCATTTGTTAATTTGGTTTTGTTATATTTAGTGATGCCGACAATGCATTCAATGCATGCCCCTCTCCTGCCTCTCTCTCTCTCTCTCTCTCTCTCTCTCTCTCTCTCTCTGTCGCTCGCTCGCGCGCGCGCGCTCTCTCTCACCGACTAGGTGTGGAAGTGTTGCCGCTCGCGAGTGAATAATGCTTTTTTTTTTTTTTTACTTCGGTATTGGCATATGCCTACTATTTTGTCCTACATATTAGCTTATGATTATAAATGTGATTATTCCTCGCCCTTAAAATTATGGTAAAAGCCAGTAAATGTGAGCATTTTTCTCTAGCAACACCTGTACAAACTATGGTTGGGTCTACGGAGGTACGTACTTTACCTTAGACCAGATGGGTGTGTCAGTGTTGCCACTCACAAGAATTACATGAATTATTTCTTTTACTTTGGATATTGGCATATTTCTTCTTTTTTCAGGCTCATTATCTTATATCCATAACTGTGATATTATTACCCACCCTAAAACTATGCTAAAAACCATTAAAAGTGACTACAATTTCTTTTAGCAACACTGTACAATATGTATGCCATGTTTCTGTGTTACTGTATAAATATTTTATGCATAATAAGATTACTGTTGATTCATCCATCAAAATACACAAGTGTAAGTTTTATTCATCTGAATTTATCGAATTTGTGATGCCTTGTACATAAATAGCTTCCGTTTCACATCGCAAGTTGGGGAAACGTGGCACCATTGTACACAGGTGCGGGCCACACCACAGCCGCAAACGTGCGCAAATCCTACTATAAACATAAACTGACCTTTTAGAACTTGAACTCACGAAGTAATACTTGACCGCTGCAGCTGCTTCCATTTCATAATCAAGTGATCCAGGGAAACCCACGGAATACGTCTTTTCACTTCTTGTCATAGTACAGAGTGCAAGTAGCGTAATTATCAAGTTGTATGGACTGGTCACTGATGCAACACGATCTGATGAGAGATGACTGATGACTGATGGCACAGGCGGGTGATGAGCGAGTGACAACTGATGGCCGGTAAACGTTGCCAACGATGTTTATTTTTATTGTCCATTCTGCCACATGTAGGCCTACATGCCCACAGGTAATCCTAACTAGTTAATTACATAAACCTAATAGTAGCGAAGTTTCCATTATTGAAGATGTGTCATAAGGTACATAAAAAAAATAAAAATTTCACAGAGCAGCAAAAGTGTCTTGCTTCCTTTCCCGCCTCATCTCCTCACCCGTCCAGGTAAAAATTCGAATATCTGTCTCGCACATAAAGTAATTCTTAAAAAGTGTATATGTATACAACACTTTTTACTCAAAATTGCATATTTTTTTTAGTTCTCCAAAAATATGACATACCGAGTATTACACCCTGGATTAAACAAGTATTCGACATTTATAATTTGCGGTCTATCCTCGAACACACCTAGAAATTTCAGGGGGAGGCCCAGACCCCTGTGCCCCCCCCCCACGGCTGCGCCACTGCATGCATGCCCCATATCATTCCTCTCAAAATTATTTTCTTCTGTAAAAATTTATTGGAAATTGTTATTTAGTGCTTCACGAATACCCTTCTCTTGTGTATAGAGGATCCCTTCATCCGTAATGGATTGTATTTTATCTTTTACTTTGGTTTTGCTTTGGATGTAGCTGTAAAATAGCTTCGGTTGATCGCTACTATTGATTAGGATGTCCTCCTCAAAATGTTGTTGGGCTTCCCTCTTTATTCTTGTGTAGTCGTTTCTTGCCTGTTTATAGTTGTTATGTGCCCTCTCACTATTGTGTCTTCTGTATCTATTACACAACGAGTCTCATTTTCAGTTGATCTTTTACATTCTTTATTAACCCACCGCGTACTGGCTATTTTTAGACCTATGGGTCACCCCAGTGTCAGCCACTTTTCAACCTTCTGTTTTTTTTAGCTAAAATGATTGATTTTGATGTGGAAATAACGAATTTCGCCATTAAAATGCTCACCGAGGCTTGGAAATTAGTTTTATTGAGTCCTGCATACTTGTGTACAGGCATAGTCGCTCTCTGACACTCACCACGTGCATGAGAGAAAGCCGTTTTCTATGTAAGGTATACTCAGGTATTTATGCTGGGAAGGAATAGCAATGTTCAGTACACTTTTCTGATGACTTATTCAGCATCTATCACAATTTGCATGTCTTTCTCACTGTGACTGCATTATCTTACACTTACTTGAAGACAGGTACAACCTGACTTCATCACGTAGAATCCTGGCACTTACAAGAAGGTATTTACAACTTGACTTCACTATATAGTTCTTACAGTTACGAGAAAATATTTACAACTTATACATGAAAATATTCACAAAATGTCTTCATTATGTACAGCACTGGGTGAGGCACAGAGGCAGAGTGAGGCAGAGTGAGCATGAGGGGGGAAGTGTGTGAGTGTATGGCCTTGACAGCCTGGGGGATGGTAGAGAAACAGTTACCATACATGCCTGCCAATTTTTACCCACAGATCTTGAAAAATGCGGTCACAGTAAACCGTTTTAAAATGGCACTGGCACTGGCCGTGGAGCTATGTCTGACTGTTTTAAAACGCCACTGGCACGTAGTGGGTTAAACCATTTCCTTATATTCATTTCTGCTTCTTTGTGCCGAGTGATGTAATATGGGACTCCTATTTCATAAAGTTCACAGAATTTTCTGTATATAACATTTAAATCTTTTCTTCTAAGCTCTTATTCCCAAACTATTTCTAAGAAGTATTTCTTTAGGTCATGATAGTTGCCCTTTTTGTAGTCAAAGCTCTTTTTGTAACTTTCATTACTATTAACTATGTCATATGCAATCCTGAAGTTGTAATTTAATACTGCATGGTCACTTTTGCTGAATGGAGGGTGATATTGTCAACATCATTTTTTGCCTCTTAAATATAAGATCTAGTACTGATGGTATGTCAAGTCCTCTTTTTCTGGTGCATTCCTTTACATGTTGTGTTAGGAAAAACTCCTGCTTGGTCCAGGAGCTTTTGGTCCCAACAGCTTTCCTGGCATTTTATATCTAGAGTATTCCAATTTATATTTGTATTGAAATCTCCAGTTAGTAAAATTGTTTCATATTACTCCTCCATTCTATATAGTAATGCTCTTCAGCTTTGAATTGTGTTCTCTGGCAGGTCTTCATATTCACCTTTTTCCTAAATGTGTGTGTGTGTGTGTGTGTGTGTGTGTGTGTGTGTGTGTGTGTGTGTGTGTGTGTGTGTGTGTGTGTGTGAAAGAGAGAGAGGAAAGGAAGTTGTGCATTTGTAATTCATATTTCAAGCACAAAAATTCATTTCATTCATTCATTCATTGCCAGACGCCATGTATCCCAAACGGGGTGGCCAAGGGCTTAGAGTTAATTGTTTTACAGGGAGGGGCACTAATCCTCCACCAACCCCACTTGACACGTAGGGATGCCAACAGCATCTGGTGTTCCCAGGCGGTCACCCATCCAAGTACTAACCAGACCCAACGCACAAAAATGCACATAAATAATTATACATGCTATAGAGGGAACGGGGATCGTGTTGAAAGGAGCCTGGTTGATTATGTGCTCGTAGAGAGGTCCATGCTGGGATTGGTTGCTGATACGAGGGTTGTAAAAGGACGATGTGGAGGTCTGTCAAATCATATTACTGTGGTATGCACGACCGAGCTGAAAGGATTGAGGAGGACCAGGAGAGAGAGGAGCAGTTAGGGAGAAAGACTGAAAGTCGAGAAGCTGAGGGTCAAAGAAATAGCAGATGAATACGGGACCAAACTAGGGGAGGAGTTGGAATCAGTGAATTGGAATTAAATAGATCTGGACAGCCTGTGGAATGCATATAGGGACTGCTTAGTTAGGATGCTAAAGCAGTGTGTGGTGTGGCAAGAGTATCAACAAAGAAGAAAGGTAGGGAATTGTGGGATGAAGAGGTTAAGAGAGCAGTGGAGGAAAAGAGGAAGTAGTGACTAGGATGGTAACAGTACAGGGGTTCAGTTGAAATAGGAACTGATTGTACTGAGAACAAGAAGCTTGTAAAGCAACTAGTGAAGACGAAAAAGAAGGAGGTAAATAATGATCTAGGAAGCAAAATGAATGCAAACTCCTCTGAAAATTGATAGTTATTCTGGAAAGAGGTGAGGAAATGTATAAGTGACAGCGGAAAGAAATGTGAAAGTGTGAAGAAAAACGATCAAACAATAGCATTCTTAAACTTACTCAAAGCGAAAGCTTCCTCCTTTTATCATCATACTGATTTTAATCACAACCTTTTCGATTAATCATGATATAATAATATGCATGCATAGGAAATTTCCAAGGTGCTGAGGTCTCATTACAGAATTTATCCGTTTCAGAAGAAAACATTAATTATGGGGACTCAAGACAAATCCTGCACGAGGATGTTTTTAACCAGACAGGCTTGTCCCGATATTCTTGATGGCTTCTTCCCAACAACAGGAGATTGCATGGAAGAACCAAAAAAGAAACAAATTTCATCAACCAATTATTAGCACTATCTCCAGACCTGGCAGAGGCAAAACATTTACTGTAATGTGTGCCCAATCTAGTGAACGTAGAGATAGAGAAAGAATTGGTGAACTCTAAGAGAAGTGAAGACCATGTGGCAGTAGGCAGGGTTCAAAATTATCTGAGATCGAGTTATCAGAACGTTAATCAAAAGGAGTAAAAGATTGACAAGACCTACCAAAGAGGAAAGACAAAGATTCAGGAAGAAATTGGACAAGGTGTTCGATATTTTGGCCAAAGATACAGAAAATAAGATTAGATACGACACTTTGAGAATGGCAGACAAGGAACATGACCTTGTCATTCTCAAAGACCAGTTTGGTGAGTGGAAGATGATGTTCATTATTATTGACAAAAAGTACCAGGCAGTTTAGTTAGCAAAAAGCAGAGAAGCCTCACCAGGGAAGTGAAGGAAGAGAAAGGGAAGCAGAGGATGTTGAATATGGGGACAATGATGAAATGGAATATGAGTTTGAAGAAGGTGAGTCTTCTATGGAATTTCCCCGACCATCGTCAACTAAAAAGCAGTTGGCAAAACGGACTAGGAAGGCCAGAGAGAAGACTGTTTTTCTCAATATTCCACTCAATTTTATTGAGAAAACAGCTGTCACGGCTCAGAGTTTTCATATGAGTATTGCCCAACATCAAGGAATGATTGTGGCTTTCATTACAGAAAGCAGTGGTGATGATTTTCCCATATCTAAGGCATCTGTGGCAAGAGATAGGTCTTTGGAAAAAGTTTCATGCAATGCAAGGTCTGTGACATCAAGGAAACACTCAGTAAGAGTGATATGAGACTGGTTCTCCACACAGATGGAAACCTGTTGGAGGATGAAGTTAGAGACCAGCTGGGCAGGATGAAGAAGAAAAAGGACAGATTGGCAGTACTCGTCACCTCTCTTGACGGCCTTGGCACAGAACAGCTCTTCGGAATCCCTAGAATGGATTCCAGCACTGGTGTGGCACAGGATCAGACTGTTGGGGAGCTCTTTGACAAGTTTAAGACTGATACTGCCATTACTGCCACTGTGTTTGACACAGCTGGGTCTAAAAATGGCCGTCACAAGGGCTCCAATATTCTGCTGGAGGAATGACTGGAGAGGAAGCTCCTCAAAATACCCTGCAGGAGGCATCTGTATGAGCTCTGTGCCAACCATGCAGCTCTGGTGGTTTCAAGGCATTAGACGATCAGCCAAGGGGGCGAATTTTTCAAAACTCTTGGCAGCTATTGGGATAGCATAAGATGACAAATAAAGTACATGCACCTGGTTCGGTTCAACTGGGAAAAATACTAGGGTGCCTTCATGGAGGCAATAGCACACTCCGTGTGTGCATGGGCCCAGCACAATCTCTTTTCCACAGCATTCTCAAGGTCAGACTATCGTGAACTTCTCACACCAGTGATCCTCTACCTTGGGGACGGCGTGACTGGCTCCAATTCCTTCAAGCCAAAGAGAATCAGCTCTGCTACGTTCATGCAGAGAGCCATATACTACATCACGATGGAGTTGCTGTCAAACTTGGTTAACTTGTTCACTGAGGAAGAGAAGAGTGAGATTTAAGTCATGGCTGAACTCTGTGCGGTCTTCCATACTCACAACTTTCTCAGCATGTCCAAAACAGCTGCTACTCCTTTAAACAACCTTGTGGCCCTTGAAGAAATGAGGGAGTATGGAAAGGTAAAGGAAGAACCGGAGAAGAAACTTAAAGAGTCTACTCAACCACCTGGATTACCTTACTCCCTCTGTGGTCATTTTCAGCTTAGCTGATGAAGACATCTCTGAAGAAGAGAACAAAGAGATCACTGACGTTCTAATGCCAACTGACCCCCCTGTCGAATTTCTCACAGGAGATGGAAATATTATAATACCCGGCCTTTACTTCGTTCCAAACTGAGCTACTGGCTGAATGATGGATCCAGACCCACTCTGCCGGGGTTTGTTGGCCTGGAGAACTGGCTGATTTTCGAGTACTTGGAGATGAATAGGCTGAAGAATGTGAAAAGGCTAGGCAAAGAAGTGAAGGACTGGTAAGAGGAAGAGGGGTTCAGGAAATTCAAAGGGTTCATCACAAGTCTTATCTGTGTTAACATTCCGGCAGTGCGAACTGTTAAACTCACGAAAGACTTTCTCCTCGCGAGTAGGAATGAAGAGGATTTGCAGAGCAGGTTCCTGGTGGTGGCAGAGCACAGGATGATGGTGAAGGCCAAGGGGGGGGGGGGAAATTTAGCAAGACTACCCTGAAAACGACTGCTGGGATTTTCTAAGTCTATAAAACTTTAAACATATAGTTCTTAGTTAAATAATATGATTGTGGAAACAACGTGTTTCGGCTTCATTATATTAGAGAGGTTGATATAGAGAGAGATGATGCGCCAGATCCAACGGTAAAACTTATTCAGTTGATTAAAAAATTGGGGGTTTAACTCTCAAACTTATATCTCTTACTTTTCACTTTTCACTTGCACAGTATAAGAGACCCAGGTTCGAATCCTGGCTGGGGCAGGGAATAGTTTAAGGATTTGAATTTCATAAAAATCAGACTTTTCTGAACTACCAGATGACCCGCTGATTTGTCATAAAAGTACCCCCGCTAATACCAGAACATCAGTCCTGTATGAGACAGCCCTATCATGTATGCAATATGGATGGTGGGTGTTAGTGCCGAAGTGGTGACATGTGGACATGTTAAAATCTCTCTCTCTCTCTCTCTCTCTCTCTCTCTCTCTCTCTTAGGATGTCACTTATACAAGCGAAAAATGAAAAGTAAGAAATATATATATATATATATATATATATATATATATATATATATATATATATATATATATATATATATATATTAGGGTGTCTCTTAAACAAGCGAAAAGTGAAAAGAAATATATATATATATATATATATATATATATATATATATATATATATATATATATATATATATATATATTAGGGTGTCTCTTATACAAGCGAAAAGTGAAAAGTAAGAAATATAAGTCTGAGAGGTAAACACAAATTCTTAAATCGACTGAATAAGTTTTACCATTGGCCCTGGCGCATCATCTCTCTCTCTCTCTCTCTCTCTCTCTCTCTCTCTCTCTCTCTCTCTCTCTTTCCACACACACACACACACACACACACACACACACACACACACACAGATATATATCTATATATATATATATATATATATATATATATATATATATATATATATATATTGTTACATAGCCTATGATTTCATCATCCTTTGTGTAATTTTAACGCACAGTATGCTGCATGTTTGATCACGAGCGTGTTCTGCCTCAGTTCCCCCCTTCTACCGTTATAGTAGAGTAAGTCGTCATTTCTGGAGTTCAGAGAAGGATTGTCAACTCTTTGTCCCCATGGCTTCATTTGCGCGTCCTTCTTACAAGTTGCATCAAGCTCTGCCGGCCCCTATATAATGAGCTCAGTCACTGCATCATGGCCACTTAGATCTGCTCCTCATTTTGTTCACATGTCTGTCCTCCCCTGTACAGTTATTATTATTGTGAGTGCTCAAGAAATCTCCAAACATCTAGCAGCTGTGTGTAATTTGAGTATAACTGTTGTATTTTTTCTTGTACTGTGTAGCATAAGGTTAATTCTTAGGCCTAGTGAGGTTTTTGATTACTGTTGGGTTTTATGTCAGTCATTTTTTATAATAGTTTGTATCTGTAATAATTTATCTTGCATTAACTGAGCATTACCCGGTGTATTTTCATTTTATCAGGGCTGACTTAAATAAATTTACTCTTGCTAATTTCGTGTTAATAGAGGCTATTGCAGTTAACCATATATTTAACCTGTTTATTAGCCATTACATTATCCTTATGAGTCCTGAATGTTTTGTTGTTAGTTTGAGCATTAAATTTTTAACTTGTAATTTTACCTAACTCTTTTGTTTTGAACCTGGAACTTTACTGGACAGTAGTGACTCTTCGTATTCTCACTTAAAGTGTACATTATCTTTCTCTGTTCCGTAACATAAATTTGGCGACCTCTCATCAGTATATTCAGGATATTATCATAAGGATATTGCTTGATATTTTGTGACTGTTACTTATTCATGATGTCTACTATTACTACACTTGATGAAGCCAAAGATTTTTTGTCAAATGTGCAAACAGTGTGTGATGTAGAAAACAGAACAAAGAATGAACTTAAGCTTGTTGCTCAACAATTGGGAATTGCAGTTCACTCTCATCATTCTAAAGATCAAATTGTTTGCATGATTAATAAAAGCTTGTTTAATGTAACTCCTCCAAATGAGCAAACGCAGATTGAATTAGCTAAGTTACAGCTAGCCCTGCAGGAGGCTCGTGTTAAGGAGGCTGAATTTCAAGCACGTGCTAAGGAGGCTGAGTCTCAGGCTAAGGAGGTGGAGTCTCAGGCTAAGGAGGCGGAGTCTCAGGGTAAGGAGGCGGAGTCTCAGGCTCGTATTCAGGAGGCTGAATTTCAAGCAAATGCTAAGGAGGCTGAATCTCAGGTTCGGATTCAGGAGGCACAGATACAGGCTCAGGCACAAATTGAACTAGCTAGGATTCAGGCAGACCATGAGTATCGCATGAAACAAGGTGGAACTGGATCATCTAGCTCTGATGATTTTGATGTGGCTAAAAATGTTAAACTTGTCCCTCCTTTTAATGAATCTGATTTAACAAAGTATTTTCAGTTGGTTGAGAGGGTAGCTACAGGTTTTAATTGGCCCAAGGAGTATTGGCCAGTACTCCTTCAAACTGTTCTCACCGGTAAAGCTCAAGTAACTTATGCATCTTTGCCTCAGGATCAATCTGATAATTATGATGTAGTTAAGACCTTGATTCTTAAGGCCTATGAGCTTGTTCCTGAAGAGTAAAATTTAGGACAACTTACAAGCAAGATAAGCAATCCCATGTTGAGTATGCAAAAATCAAAGAAGATCTGTTAGAGCAGTGGTTAAATTCTAAGAATGTGGATTCTGATTTTGGTAAATTTAAGCAGATGATTTTGCTGGAGGACTTCAAGAGGTGTATTTATAAAGATGTAAGCCTATCTCTTGATGAGAAAAGAATAGATAATTTGTCTGATGCTGCAGTTTTAGCTGATGAATATGTTCTCACTCACAAGAGATATTCTAGAGAAAAAGGGAAAGCTGAGAGTAAGTACGTTGCCTCTACTCAGAGTACAGGTAACAGGAAAGAGAATAAAGGAGATGTTTCTCAGGAAGTAAATACCAGCTTCACCTCTAGATTTCAGAAAAGTAAATGTACTTATTGTAGTAAGCTTGGTCATACTACGGAGAAATGTTTCAGGAGACAGCGTGATGTGAACAAAAAGGAGTCTTTAAATATTCAGTCAACTGGTCTAGTGTCCACCCTTGAGAGTTCCCAGAATTCTTTAACTGAGTTAACTGAACCTGCTTTGAGGGGTAACTTAAATTCTCATGATGGAGCTCCTCTTTTGAGCAGTAACGTGGGTGACACTCTCAAGAGTTCACGTGCTAATTTCCTGTCTGATGGTTTTGTCAGTCCTCTTGACAGTAATGACAGGAAATCAGTTAAAATATATCGTGACACAGGTGCTTGCCAATCCCTTATGCTGACCAGTGTTCTAGGCTCTAATGTTAATTCCTCTGATGAAACTGTAATCTTACAAGGTGTAGGGAATAATTACTTCTCTGTCCCTCTGTGCAGAGTGAATTTAGAGTCTGGTTTTGTTAATGGTTCCGTTATGGTTGGGTTGGTTGAGACACTCCCAATGTCAGGTGTAACTTTCTTACTTGGAAATGATATTGGTGGAAGTCAAGTGTGTCCAGCTCCTCAGTTGTCTAGTGAGCCAGTGGCTGCGTCCCAGGATTGTGATGTCCCTGATGTGTTCCCTGCATGTGCTGTCACTAGGGCTAAGTCTAAAGTTACTGGTGATTTAGAGGATAATGATGATGATGATGTTATCCTAGCTGACACTTTTCTTGCTAATTTGGACCACTCATCAGATGAGGCAGTACCCCGTAGTGTTGATAATTTGTCTCGTCAAGAGTTGGTTGAGTTGCAGGTTGCTGACCCTGAGTTGAAAGGTCTAGCTAACTCTGCTTACAGTGAAGAAGAGTCAGCCGGTGCTTCTACTTGTTATTATGTAAAGTCAGGAGTACTTATGAGGAAGTGGAGACCCCCAACAGCATCAGCCGACTGTGAATGGGAGGTTGTACATCAAGTTGTCATCCCTCGTGTTTGTAGGCAGGATATCATTAGAGTGGCTCATGATTCCAGTTTGGCAGGACACCTTGGAGTGAGGAAGACTGTGGCACGCATTTTGAAACACTTCTACTGGCCAGGTATCTTCAGGGATGTTTCCTGGTATTGTAAGTCTTGTCACACCTGTCAAGTTGTGGGGAAGTGTAATCAGACCGAAAAGGTTGCACCTCTAGTTCCCATTCCTCCTTTTGAGGCGCCTTTCACCCGTGTGTTGGTGGATATTGTGGGCCCTCTTCCTAAGACTTCTTCAGGATTTTCTTATGTGTTGACCATGATTGATATAGCTACTCGTTATCCTGAAGCCATTCCACTTAGAAACATCTCAGCAAAGAACGTGGTTAAGGAAATGCTGGGGTTCTTCACAAAGTTTGGTCTGCCCAAGGAGGTACAGTCCGGCCGGGGAAGTAATTTCATGTCAAACGTTTTCAAGCAGTCTCTGAAAGAGTTGGGCATCACCCAGATCACGTCTTCAGCTTACCATCCCCAGACCCAAGGAGCGTTGGAGAGATATCATCAAACACTCAAATCAATGCTCAAGAAATACTGTTTGGAACATCAGAAAGACTGGGATAAAGGTCTTCCATTCGTTGTGTTTGCCGCAAGAGAATCTCCAAATGAATCACTGGGCTTCTCACGTTTTGAACTACTGTTTGTCCATGAAGTAAGAGGACCCCTTAAGTTACTCAAGGAATGCTGGCTGTCGGAGGAAGATGACGTCAACCTGCTGAAGTATGTGATGAAGTTCAAAGAACGGCTGTCCACTGCTTTACAGCTGGCAAGAGAGAAGTTAGGAGCTGCCCAGGAGAAGATGAAGACTTGGTATGATAAGAAGTCCAGGTTGCGCCACTTTCTGCCAGGAGATCAGGTTTTGATTCTGCTACCAGTTCATGGGCAACCTCTTCAAGCCAAGTTTAGTGGTCCTTATTTCGTCGAGAAGAAACTCAGTGATGTCAACTATGTCATCGCCACACCAGATCGTAGAAAGAACAAGCAACTATGTCACATCAACATGCTAAAATTATATCACAGGCGGGACGAAAATAATCCAGTCTGCACTGTAGCTGTTCCACCCGAGTCTGCAAGTGAAGCTCTCCCATGCAGTATGAGCCTGAGTGATAATTTGGGGAAGAATCCTGATATCATGAATGATCTCCAGACTAAGCTTTCTCATCTACCACCCAAGGAAAGGCAGGAGTTTTCGGCATTACTGCAGGAGTACCCGCAAGTGTTCCGTGCTACTCCAGGAAGAACCACTGTGTTGATGCATGATGTCGATGTTGGAGACGCAAAGCCAATTAAATTGCCTCCTTACCGTGTGAACCCAGTGAAAGTTCCTCTCATCCAGAAGGAGCTTGGCTACCTGTTGGACCACAAGATGATTGAGCCCTGTCAGAGCGAGTGGAGTTCTGTCACTCTAGTCCCTAAGCCAGGTGGGTCACAGCGGCTTTGCATCGACTACAGACGTATTAATCAGATAACCAAAACAGACACTTACCCTCTCCCTCGCGTGGAAGATTGCATAGACAAGATCGGAAAGGCTAGGTACATAAGTAAGTTTGATTTGTTAAAGGGATACTGGCAAGTACCTATGACTGAACGTGCTAGGGAGATCTCATGTTTTGTAACCTAGGAAAGACTTTTGCATGTTCGGTAATGCCATATGGTATGAAGAATGCACCAGCCACATTTCAGAAGCTCATGAATGTTGTAACAGAGGGTTTGGCAGGGTGTGTTGTTTATATTGATGATGTATTAATCTTCAGTGACAACTGGAAAGATCACCTATGCCATGTCAGTAAATTTCTTGACCGTTTAGTTCATGCTAATCTTGTAGCTAATTTATCAAAGTGTGAGTTTGGTCAAGCTAAAGTTCAGTACGTTGGGTATGTAATTGGCGATGGACATGTTGCACCACCAGGAGCTAAGGTTCAGGTTATAAGTGATCTTCCCAGACCTAAAAGTAGGAAAGAGCTACAAAGATTTTTGGGAATGGTAGGTTATTACAGGAGATTTGTTCTTAACTTTTCTATTCTTGTATCACTACTTACAAACCTACTGAAAAAGGGAGTTAAATTTGGACCGATAACTGTGAATCCTCTTTCAACAAACTTAAAGCTATTCTATTAAGTCAGCCAGTGCTCGCTACTCCAAATTTTGCTAAGCCTTTTAAGATGTCTGTTGATGCAAGTGATACAGGAGCTGGGGCTGTTTTGCTGCAAGAGGATGATCAGGGTATTGAACATCCTAAAAAGAAGTTCACTCCACCTCAAAAGAACTACTCAACTATTGAGAAAGAGCTTTTGGCCTTGATTTTGGGTTTACAGCATTTTTCATTTTATTTGTGTTCTGGTTTTGACCCCATAGTCATTTATACCGATCATAACCCACTGAAATTCCTTAGTAAGTTTAAAGATAAAAATCAGAGATTGACAAGATGGAGTCTACTTCTTCAGGAGTATTCATTAGACATACAACATGTCAAGGGGAAAGAAAATGTTATTGCAGATTGCTTATCTAGACTTTAGACAGATTGTTTTAGAGTAATAAGAAATTTCCTCTGTAAATTTCTTTTTCTTTGTGGGGAGGTGTTACATAGCCTATGATTTCATCATCCTTTGTGTAATTTTAACGCACAGTATGCTGCATGTTTGATCACGAGCGTGTTCTGCCTCAGTTCCCCCCTTCTACCGTTATAGTAGAGTAAGTCGTCATTTCTGGAGTTCAGAGAAGGATTGTCAACTCTTTGTCCCCATGGCTTCATTTGCGCGTCCTTCTTACAAGTTGTATCAAGCTCTGCCGGCCCCTATATAATGAGCTCAGTCTCTGCATCATGGCCACTTAGATCTGCTCCTCATTTTGTTCACATCTCTGTCCTCCCCTGTACAGTTATTATTATTGTGAGTGCTCAAGAAATCTCCAAACATCTAGCAGCTGTGTGTAATTTGAGTATAACTGTTGTATTTTTTCTTGTACTGTGTAGCATGAGGTTAATTCTTAGGCCTAGTGAGTTTTTTGATTACTGTTGGGTTTTATGTCAGTCATTTTTTATAATAGTTTGTATCTGTAATAATTTATCTTACATTAACTGAGCATTACCCGGTGTATTTTCATTTTATCAGGGCTGACTTAGATGAATTTACTCTTGCTAATTTCGTATTAATAGAGGCTATTGCAGTTAACCATATATTTAACCTGTTTATTTGCCATTACATTATCCTTATGAGTCCTGAATGTTTTGTTGTTAGTTTGAGCATTAAACTTTAACTTGTAATTTTACCTAACTCTTTTGTTTTGAACCTGGAACTTTACTGGACAGTAGTGACTCTTCGTATTCTCACTTAAAGTGTACATTATCTTTCTCTGTTCCTTAAAAATATATATATATATATATATATATATATATATATATATATATATATATATATATATATATATATATATATATATATATGTGTGTGTGTGTGTGTGTGTGTGTGTGTAAATATATATACCGTAGAGAGAGAGAGAGAGAGAGAGAGAGAGAGAGAGAATTTAGTGTTGATACAGGTTCAAGAACCCTGCTTCCCCGAATCTCTCTCTCTCTCTCTCTCTCTCTCTCTCTCTCTCTCTCTCTCACACACACACACACACAAACGGCAGCTTATGAAGTGTTACTGTATTGTTAACCTTCATTGTCCTTGCTGCCCTGTGCTACTGCGGCAGGTCCCACTTTTAGTCAGACTGATATCACAATATAGTTTTTTCTTATATCAAAATTACACATCAAAGCACAGATAATGATATTCAGGCATCAAATTCTCTTAATCTTGAAGGATAATCAGGTTAATTTTGAGGAATATAAGTTTATAGTGTGAACTGGTTATGCATTGCTGAGAGTCTGCCAGTCAGCTCATGTGTAACAACGGACGTTATTAGAAGGAGGTGCTGAACACGTGGTATGATGGTGACGATGAGAAAGTGAGAATCAGGGGATGGGTGGGGGGTGGCAGTACAAAAGCTCATGGAGCGTAACTGTTGTAAAGTTAAATATCACACTCGACTAAGTGATGACACCTCTAATAACGTTCTGCATATTTTCATGATTTCATTCTGACTATCGGAAGTACTGTTTTTAAGCCCAGAAATTACTATTCTGGGTGATTTTAATGTCCATAATGTTGAATGGCTCACTTATTCAGCGAGAACTGATGACCCTGGTCTTGAATGTGAGCTATTTGCAGATTCATTTAATCTCACCCAGTTAGTCAGTCAACCCACCCGTGTACCAGACAACCCAGATCAAAATCCCCACCTATTGGACTTGTTTCTAACAACCAGTTCAGATAATTATAATGACGATGTGAAGTCCCCCCTCGGATACTCGGATCATTATCTAATTCAAGCCACCAGTTTAACACCTGCCACACTCTCCTGCTCTGAACCTGTCGTGGTGACTAAATGGCACTACGACAGGGCAGACTTGGATGTTCCTTGGACCTCCTTTTTCTCCCAGGATGCAAATTCCACATTGGGCCACATACAGGATTTCATTAAAGTCTGCATGGAAATATTCATTCCCCATCATAGTTACAGAAAAAGATGTTATTCTCCTAAATGGTTTGACCACAATTGTGCTAGAGTAACAGAACATAAATCAATAGCCTATAACACTTATATAAGGTCCAAAACCAAAGAAGCCTTTAACTATTATAGAAATATCAGAAACCATGCCAAAAGTATTATCAATCTCTAAATCAGACTTTCTACATAAACAAGCTAACAAACTACTAAACAACCCAAATGATAAAATATTCTGGTCAACCCTTAATTCATTCAAAACTAAGTTTACAACCACCTCTTCCATTCCACTGTTACAGTCCCTCAATGGAAATCTAGCAAGTGACCCAAGTGGAAAGCGAACCTTCTTGTTGACATTTTTTCAACAAACTCAGCCCTAAATACAGAAAATCACAATATTCCTGTACTTGATTTTGATTCCCCTCAAATACCTCGTTTCATGATTCACACCAGATACCTACATGCTGTATTACAGAATCTCTCAGCAGACAAAGCTACTGGTCCAGATGAAATTCCTTCAATAGTACTTAAAAATTGCTCCTCAGTGTTGGCTCCTGTATTGGCAAAATGTTTCCACTTATGCATCCTTATCTCAACTTTTCCAGACTCTTGGAAAGAAGCAAATATCCATCCTGTTCCAAAAAAGGGGGCAACTTCTGATCCATCAAACTATAGACCAGTTGCAATAACTTCCGTTCTCAGTAAAGTTTTTGAGACGCTAATTAACAAACACATACAGTAGACAAGCATCTAGAAATCAATAAATTAATCAGTGATCGGCAGTATAGATTTAGACAAGATCGTTCAACTCTAGACATGCTTTACCTTCTTACCCATCAGATTAACAAAACAATAGACCAACACGGTGACACACACACAATAGCTCTTGATATTTCGAAAGCATTCGACAGAGTGTGGCACCGAGCCTTATTGTCTAAGATGTCACACTATGGCCTTGCATCACTGGTTCCTCTAATTTCTTCTTACCTTCATAATAGAAAAATACGGGTCATGGTAGATGGAATTTATTCTCAGTTTCATTCCATAAATGCTGGCGTACCTCAGGGATCAGTTTTGGCGCCAAGCCTCTTTCTCATTCATATAAATGACCTCCTATCTGTCACACACAACCCAATACATTCTTTTTGCCAATGACTCGACCCTTCATAGTTCTTTCACGTTTAGTACCTTCTTTACACACTTTGATATTATAAATTCCCAAATAAACACAGCAATTTCTCTGAACCAGGACCTTTATAAAAGTAATCAGTGAGGACAAACAAAACTGGTCTCATTTAATGCTCAGAAAACTAAATACATTAATTTCTCCAACAGAAAGAATCACTCAGATTCCCACATAATTTTTAATGATGTCAATATTCCCAAAAGCAGTACAGTTGATATCCTAGGTGTTACTCTAAATCTTAACCTAAGCTGGACAGCTTATATTACATCTCTTGCTGAAAATGTTTCTAAAAAAAATTGAGACTTATGTACAGAGTTCGTGAGTTCTTCACTGATGAGCAGATGGCCACAATATACAAAAGTCATGTGCATTCTCAGATCGAATACTGTTCACCACTGTGGAGTACATGTGTAGCTGTTGCATTGAGGCATTAGGACAAAATTCAAAATAAAACCATTAGATTAATCAATAATCCTGCCATAACGCAGGACCTTCCTCCATTATCAGTACATAGAGATGTTGCTTCTTTAGCATTATTTTATCGATATTTTTACCGTAAATGCTCTGACGAACTGGCTTCAATTGTGCTACCCCTTCATATTTTCTCCCATAATACTTGGGCAGCTGGGAGCGTCCATGAACTCACACACACTCCCCTGCAATGCAGAACCTCTGCTTATCAAAATTCATTTATCCCCAGAACTACTACTTTCTGGAATTCACTTCCTGGGAGTTGCTTCCCACAAACATTTAATCGACTTCAGTTTAAATCCAGTTGTTATAAATATTTTATGAATGGAGGATGCCTTTAGGCACATGGACCTTTTTTTTTTTCCTTTGTTTTTCCTTCCTCCATTCATTATCTATAAAAAAAAAGAACATGCTCATAGTGTAGTAATGATAATAATAATTTCAATGACGTAAGTAAAATACACTGAAAATATTAGGCCTAATTTTTGTAAGTGCAACTGACTGAAATTCCTCTCGCGACACACCTTTGAGAACGACTGATACAAGTCTTAGTCGTGCTTTACAAACTCAAAGTTAGAGGCTATTTGACATTTACTCATTACCTATACATCAGTATATTTCTCACCTTCCAGTCCCCCCAAACGAAGCCAGTAGGAAAGTATACAAATTCATGTCGTCCAGCACAGATAACCTGTCATAAACTGCTCTAGGGGGACGTGAATGTAAACAGTATCCCGGCCTATTAATAGCCTATATTGGAAAGTATCCGTGACAGTAATTTGTTGTACCTCTGGTGTATCACAAGGTGACGGCATTTTAAACATGCTGGTAGGCTGGCTGTAAGTGGGCTGTTTCAGTTCGGCCTACACACAGAGGAGGACCCTTATCTGGTTAGAATCTTAAAATATCATCTCTTGCCTCTCTTTGGACAGAGGCTAAGAAACCTAGACAACAGAAATAACTCAATACTTGCATAAACACAATAAATGTCAAAAAATGTGAAAAAATCACTTTTATAAAAATGAAACCTCCCATATTATGTACTGATTTTTTTTTTTTTCGTAATACACGTATTTAGTCATTTCAAACCATTTCACAAGCATTGAAATTTTTTTTGAGGGATGAAAACACGGATGCAATGTTTTTTCACTGCTTTCCTTAGTTTTCAGCAGCGTGAAGGCAGTCATTTTGCAATTTTTTTTGCACTTCATTGCAAAGCACAGGACGGGTTTAGGAAACTAAAAATTGCATTGCCAGGTTCACCAGACGTTTCTCTTCAGCTTAGTAAGGGGAAAAAACTCCATATTCGAAAAATGAAAAAATGGTGCCAGGGCAGGCCACTGGGTCCCAACAATTTCTGGACCCACAGCCACAGAGGGACTAAGCTGGATTTTGCTAGGTAACGAGTTGTTGCCTAGCAACCAAAACCTTGCAGACACAACTAAGTCATAGGCTGGCAACTATGACCAGGTTTGGTCGGAATCGGTCAATTCCAATTGGTAGAAGCACCTGCCACAATTAAAGAAGACTGCTAGAGATGCTGGTGCCATTTTTTACAGGATTGTCACTCGAAAACAAGAGGAGAGAGGGAAAAAATGAATGGAATACTTCCGATAGGGAATGACCTCAAGATTACACCTAAAGAAATCAGAGTTTTCCATGCCCATTAGTAATGCTTCTACAGCTCAAAATGTGAAGTGTGAAAAAAGTATTTTTTCGGTCTTTGCTAGGCAACTGCTCGTTGCCTAGCAACCAAAACCTTGCAGACACAGCTATGTCATAGGGTGGTCGTTGTTTCCAGGTTTGTTCGGAGTAATCAATTCTTAAGGGTAGAGGTGCCTGCCACAATTAAACAAGAATACAAATCTACAAGAAAGAACACCCAACTAATTTTAAGGGCAGCATGGAGCTTGCCAGTTATTGTTGCCCAAATCATGCTGTGCTAATCGCTTTGGTTTAAGGTCCATTGGAATGATGGGGTTTGTTAAGGTTATATTCATTGACTCCAGATCCCATAGTCCTTGCTAAGATGTAAATAACTGTCAAAAGATGGCAAGCGTTATATGAAAGACATCCCCGGCTCAGTGTGACCTTCATGACCTGTGTGGAAGTAAGAATAATATGGCACCAGGCATTCTCAACCACTGCATTGCCATGATGTATTTTGTATTCTAGTCTTTCTACTATTATGGGATTTTTATTCAATTTTGGAATGATGTACTGCAGTCAATGGGTAAATGAAACTATAATTTAACTCCCTGATTTCCGTAAGTTACCCAGAAGCTAAACAATATTGTCTGAAAGTAGCATGAATGTAATAAAATTATTTCAACAGATGTAAGGGGTTAACCTCTTAAAGCCCAGCATCTCCCATACGGCAGAAAATGTTAGAGCAAAGAGAACTCTGTTTTTGACCTTAAGCTTCGTGCCTGAGTTGTTCGGCTGTTAGAGAGTTATTGTGACAATATTAACACTTGCGGGTCTCTATGACTCATTTTCTACTGGAAAAAAAATAGTTTGGCATCGACTGGAATAGAATGCAAGAGTAACCCCGACCAAGAGAGGGATAACTAAAACTAGCTGCTGCATTTTCGAGAGTCCCCTACTTTAACCCCTTAACCGGGGGGCATCACTTTTGTGATGCTCGGGAGCAAGGGATCATACCACTGGGCGTCACTTTTGTGATTCTGTGTTATTTTGAATTTGCCCGGGCTTTCAAGTGTAATGTCACCTGTACTCCCATCCACTGTTGACAATTTAGCCATTTTTCTCCTGTCCTTGCTTCCCCCCTTCCTTACATCCCCTCCATTATCCTCTCCTCCCGCCTGACCAGCTGCGTTGCGCTACACAAATGCTGACTGGATTTTTCCATTCATTTTATCCATTGAAATGTGCCCTTTGCCCTATTCTTATACAAAATAATATATAAAAGAAAGAGAAAAGGTAATTGATACTGCCATACATCTGGAATGGGCTAATTATCACCTGGAAACACGTCACGTGCACTCGTTCGCTAATTTTCCCTGTTTATTTCCCCTTGAAATATTCCGTATGACCTGTTCTCATAATAAAAATATATATAAGAAAGGAAGGGAGAAGCCTAAGTGATATTTACATTCACCTGGAACTACCTAATTTATTATGTATTGTCTAGATTTCCTGCCAATCATTTCATAGCATATATATTAGCAGCTGTCACCACGCTGACATTGGCAGCCCTTCACTGCCTGTAGGCAACAGCGTTCAGTTTACTGTCATCTTTCAAGGTGAAACCATATCGGATTCGCGCCTGTCCCATTCCGCCGCTTATTAGCCCCATGCAAAGGTCCTGTGACCTCTACCCCTACTAAACCTCGTGTGGAAAGGGGTAAAGGGCTAAGTGACTGCTGTGGAACGTGAACTGGCTAGTTTATCAAAGAAAATGATGGACAGTGACTACGATCTTTCTGGTGACTCTAAAATAGTGCAAGTGGAAATGTAAATAATGTGTAAATAATGTAAAAACAACAAGTGAAAGCAATGAATGTAAATATAAGTGAACAGTGGAAAATAGTTTTATAAGTTAATGCAAGTGACAGTGCATAACATAGTGTAAATAAAATAGAAATGTAAATAATGTTAATAAAATAGAGAATAAATAGAAATGTAAATGAGTAGTAATATAAGAATACGAGTATATATACTCGGAGTAATGAAAGTGAAAGTTTCACTCTAGCATGTATGAAAACTGCGAGTTATGAAAGTGAAAGTGACAGATTCGCTCTCAACACTAGTATACAGGACGAGAAAGTGAATGCCTGGAGTGAAAATAAACTACTAATACTGAAAGAAACTTATAGATAAACACTGTATATTTAAATAAGTGTAACAAAGTACTAGAAATATAAAGTGTGAGTGTGTTTATAAGTAATAAATGACAGCTCCGCCTCAGAATACAATCGGGGAACCAGCAAGGGAGGGAAGCTCGTATGCGCTCGTAATTTAAATTGCTTTCACAGTGTTTTTTTTTTCTTTTTTTTTTAATATGGATTCCAAACTAATTGAAATTCACAGAATAGTGTTTGTAGTTATAATATCAGGCAGTGGAAACCATACGGGCCCGTCCATGGGGGGGGGCAAGGGGTAGCACTGCCCCCCCTATCAGGTTCTCTGCTCCCCCAACTTAAAGTCTGACATTAATGAGAATTATGAGATTACTGTAGGCCTACTGCTGTAATTGACTGCAGGCCATTCGTCATTCAGTAATTCAACAGTTGCAGGTACGGTACTTTAAAATAGTATACCCTAAAGCTAAAGAAAATGAGACTGAAACCGGGGTAAAGAAAAACGTTTCTATAATCAGCTGCCGGTCAGCTGATGCTTGGTGGAGCCTGGCGCCGGTGTAGTGTGGCATGGACCGTGGTCTTGAACAGAACTTGTGGTGGATGGGAATTACAAGGTTAGATTTATTGTTTTCGACTTTAGAATAGGTCTACATTTATGTATGCACTGTAATGCATATGACGTGGGAAAACATATTTTTGTTTGATTCTAGCTGCTAGCCTTTTTATGGTAAGTATTTTGAAGCATTTCCGAACACCATTTACTCGAATGTTCAAATTCAGTGTTGAATGCTGACAAACAAGTAATGGACGGGAAGGGGCAAAGCGGTACGTGGCTAGATGAGCACTTGAGTATGTAACTGCTCTTTCTCTTTTAGTTATAATGTGCAACGTATCATACTATCATATCATTCAGGAAAGATCTGAGTTCCTTTTTACTCAGATAATTTATGGGAAAAAATTACAAAAGAGAAATTTATGCCTTCTGTTTAGGTTGTCATTCCTTGTCTGAATCCTTGACCTTTAATTTATACATGTATAAAGTGAAGTAGATAAATGATTTTCATAAGTTTTATCAAGATTTCTTAACCAGTGTTATGAGGTTAGGTCGGGCTAGGATAGGCCTAGGCTATTTTTTTCATTAATTTTAGGCCTAGCCTAGTTTTTTTTTAGGCCTAGATACAGTATAGACATGCAGCTTGTATTCAAGTAAATTGATACATAAAGTTAATAATAACCATAACATTAAGGTTTGTCCTGTTTTTATTAAGGGTAGGCCAAAGGATTTTGGCCGACTTTCAGAATTCTTATTATATACTGTATATGTTATTGTTTGGTAATATTTTACTTTGTACTATCATCCCCTATACTTTTACAAGGTTATTGTTTATTTACTTATTTTCTATTATTTATTTTTCGGTAATTCCTATTCTGTGCTAAAGGGTAATTTATCCTTTTTTTTTTTTTTTTTAAATTAAACTAACCTGTCTAGCCAAGGACATTGGCCTAGCCTATTCCAGTTCTGTTAATTTTACACAAAAAGCCAAATGACTTACCTGCCATTCTGCCACTGTGCACACACTCACATTTTTTTACCACATACCATAATATGATTTTACCGAGAACTTGGTGTCACTCATCCACAGGTCAGGAGCATTGTGACCATATGGATAGATTTATGTGAAGAATCTTCAGAAATTATCAGCTATGTCTATTACTTCATACTTCAAGCCTGTTGGTTCACATGGGAAGCAACCGGAACCAAATTCATCTTCTGATAAGAAAGAAAAAGAACCAGAGAAAAACAAGACTGGTAGAGATGGATCAGGACCAAGTGAAATCAAAATTCCTTCAGATTTAGGGGAGGCTGATCATGAACCAGTACAGCCTAAGATTGCTTCTTTTAATCCAAAGCAGTATGGTAATAGTAAGAGAGACTTCTCAGCATCCTGGTATAATGGACGCACATGGCTTGAGTATTCAGTAGAAAAGGGGGCAGCATTTTGTTTTCCCTGTAGACATTTTGAAAGTTCTTCTAAAGACCGTACATTTACTAAAGTGGGTTACTCAAACTGGCGCCATGCATTAGACAAACACAAAGGTTTCCAAAAACACGAAAATTCTCAAACTCATGTAGAAGCTATGGTTATATGGCAGGAGAGAAAAATGCGCATAGAGAAGAACCAGAGTGTCAGTACAATGGTAAATGAAAAGCAGTTGGAGAAAAACAGGTACTATATTAAATCAGTGGTAGAGGTAATTCAGTTTTTATGTGTGAATGAGCTACCTATGCGTGGAGATGGTAAGAGTGGAGCAGGGTGTCTCGATACAAGTAGTGAGTCTCAAGGTGAGCCATCTGGTCTTTTTATGAAGTTATTTCAGTATACATTGTCTAAAGATAAGAAGCTCTTAGAGATTATTCAAATGATTCCAAAGAATGCCACCTATACTTCTGCTAGGATTCAGAATGAGATAATAGACATTATGAAAGACACTGTCATAGAGAATGTTGTTAATGATATCAAGGAGGCTGACATACCATTTTTTAGCATTAAGTCTGATTGAACTCGTGACCCTACCAACACAGAAAATATATCTGTAGTTGTAAGATATGTAAAGGGTGGTAAAGTAAATGAGAGTCTAATTGGTATGCCAACAACAGATGATTTTGATGCAGAAAGCCTGGCCTCATTAATACTTAAAACACTAAATGAATGTGGACTTGATTGCAGTAATATATTATCTCAATGTTATGATGGAGCATCTGTGATCTCAGGTCAGCATGGAGGTGTTGAAAAAAAGCTACAAGAAAAACAGAAGGAAATCCCATATGTACATTGTTTCAATCACCAACTCCAATTGGTTGTGGTACATGCAGTTGAAATGCAGAATGATGTAAAATTGTTTTTTTTTCCATTTGCAGTAGCTTGTACAACTTTCTACACCGTCCAAAGCTAGACAGGATTTATGATGGAACAAAACTCAAACGACTTCTGGAACAGAGATGGTCAGGTCATTTAGATACTGTGTCCTCTATCTTAGAAAACCATGAAAGGATAGTGAATGCACTTGAATCTTGTGAAGAAAATGGATGTAATGCTGTAATTTGTATTGAGGCAACAGGTTTATTGAAGCAGATCAGAAGTAGGAAGTATATGTTCATTGCATATTGTGTTCAGACAGTCTTGAGTTTAATTAAACCTGCTGATAAGCTCCTACAATCAAGTGATTGTGATTTGATGACTGGAACTAGACTAATTGAATCTGTAGTCTGCAATGTAAAAGACATGAGAAATGATGTACAAATTTTTGAGGGAATCATTACAAAACTTGCACATCATAATCTCTCTGAACCTGAATATGTACAGGTACATAAGGTTCCAAAGCAGAGCCGCAAACTGCCTGCACATTTGTCAAAAGATTCAGTTGTTGAGGCCAGTGTAGGACATTCAGAAGATCCTAGCAATGCAGAAAGTGAAGCAACAATTTTCAGACAGTTTTATTGCAGCACTGTAGATAACTGCCTTGGGGAGCTTGATGCTAGATTTGGTGAATGCAGTAGTGCAGTGACTGCTGCAATCTCATGCCATTGGCCAGAACCCAGTGTGAGTTTCTTAGATCCTAAAAAAATTGCCCCATTAGCTTCTCTCATAGGTCTTAATACTGAAGGACCTTCACTGAAAGAGAGTTTGATGACAAAGTACACAAAACTCTAAACGACTTGTGCTTGCTTCTTCATCCTTATAGAAAAGGATTCAGTGAAGTCTACCAATTGTATGCAGCTGTTCACACATTTGACTCTAGTAATGCTGTATGTGAAAAATCCTTTTCAACACTCTCACGTGTACTAACACCTTACAGACGATCTATGACCCATAAAAGAAAAAGCAACCTTGTACTACTCTCATTTCTCGCTGAATACACTCAGAAAATTAATATGGATGAATTTCTCCATACATTTGCTGCAAGAAGCAGGAAGATCCAATTGTATAAATAGCAGCAGCAGATTTGAAGTCTAAGACATTTCCTTTCTCTTTTCCTTTATTAAAATGATGAGCTATGTTGTTTAGACATATAATTATTACTTCAAAGTTTAGTTTATTTGAAGTGATGAAATTACCAACACACTGTAAATTTATGTAAAATTTCATTAATTTTCCTAACAATCAAATCTTATTAGTTCTTATCTAAAGCAGAAACTGTTAATATCACTTGGACTTTTGTTTGTAGAGACCTGGAAATCGTCAATAAATGCAACCCTAATTTTTTTTCCATGTCTTCCTGTGTGTGTGACTGTGTGTGTGTGTGTGTGTGTGTGTGTGTGTGTGTGTGTGTGTGTGTGTGAGAGAGAGAGAGAGAGAGAGAGAGAGAGAGAGAGAGAAAGTAATGTTGGTTTTGATTATATCGTAACTATTGCCATGACAACTATGGTCCCATGCATTAACATAGGCAGGACTGAATATTTGCTCTATATTATTGACTGCCTCCTAATAACCTGCCCCCCTCAATATCTCAATTGGCCCCCTATGGTTAGACTTCTGGGGACGGGCCTGTAACCATATTACGGGGTATCGGGAAGTGTAAAGTGGAGACTTCATTACCCAACTTCAGAAGTCTCCACAAGTCCTACGGTAGACGACGAAGGCTCAACAAACATCCCAGGGGAAAGCTGAAGGTATGTGCCATATGCATGTTTAATTTTAATATTCTAGGACTAATAACTGATTTTTGGCAAATATTTTTAAAAAGTCAGTTGGAGGACGAATATCCTCGCGGGACGTGCAAGGAGCACAAAAACAACCTCGCGGTGTAGGGGTTAATGTCATTCCACTGACCGTTTAAGAATCATTTCATCAACAGCCAAGTTATTCCGCCAACTGGAAATTTGTCACTTTTAACCCCATCAGTACGGAGACGTGCTTTACTGCATAATGTTTCTGACCTCAAAATGTTTCATGTCATTTACATTACCTTTTTTCGTAGAGAATGGGTTAATGAAACCTGTATCAAGCCCCCCAGATTTGAAAATTTCTGAGTTTAATAAAAGTGATTGGATAAGGCTAGTATGAGGAAAAATTTGACATTGATATAAAGGGGATAATATTCTTATGAACGTTACCGATGGAAAGTATGTTGAATTTTATATGGATTAAATATAATACAAGAGAATGTCAATGACCAACATGCAAAGCAAATTGCTGAGGAAGAGGTGTCACGAAGTGACATATAGGACAATATGAATGGGAGATTGATTTTTTTTTTTTACAAGTATTACGTAGTCCTAAGTGAGAGAACATTAGCCTAAATGAAGTGGAAAATGCCAACATATCCAAAGTATGCATGCCAACCTCCTCTTTGTTGGTGCCAAAGTCAGGTATTGATTTTGGCCAAATTTAGATGACTGAATTCGGGTAAGGAAAGTCCCTTTCAGTCGAAGGGTTAAGAAAGCATTATAATTTCGTGATGGAGATGGCCAGAGAGTTACGACATATATTTCTTGAACGAATTAACTTTCGTATAACTTAGTTTCCAATTTATGGCTAATAACTGATCATTTTATTTTGAAGCTCACGTCAGGGGGTCCTACAAGGCGAGGGCATTATAATTTTGCCCAGAGATCAAGAACACTTAAAGGAGAAAATGTCAACCCCAGCCAGGCAAGATGAAAGAAATCAGACTGTAAACAGTGTGAGGAAGTAGAGTACGTTATATTACTTTGGACATCACGGATAACTAGTCAACAACCCCCATTCCCCATCAAACCTTTCTCTCTCTCTCTCTCTCTCTCTCTCTCTCTCTCTCTCTCTCTCTCTCTCTCTCTCTCTCTCATCAATATTTCATCGTCAAATAATGGACTGGTACATATTTAATAAACTCTCTAACTTCATCACTGCTTTGCCTGCACTGTGTGCCAATATGAAAGGCAAACCAAAATTTTCGTATATTGCTGGTCAGTGAGGGACATAAAATGTACAGCCTCCGACAAATTGCCTAATATTTCACCTCTTGTACAATCAAAGTCATAAAAAAATTTCCCGACCCATGTTCAGCCAGAGCCATCCATTCTACCTGCCCGTGATGAACGGGTGATGACAAGGAGGGAAGGAGGTCGAGGTACTGGGGTAGGAGGAGAGGAGGTCAGGAGTGTTGGCGGAGACGCGACAATTATACAGACCTACAGCAGGATACAAAAATAGTATTCAACAAGTCCATAGTGAGGATAAACAATAATGCCTTTTGACTAATTTAGTAGGTCGTACAAGGCTCAGCTGATGTAGTGTTTGCTGTATATTCCCAATTAGATAATCCATTGTTTCCCGACTGAGAACTCCTTTGGTAAAGTTGAATCTACTAAACTTTTAGTGTAATACCTAAAGTACAGTATTAGGCCAAAATATACAAAATCAGTAAACAGTTAAGCCTCATGAGGTCTCGTATTCAGTCAAGGACACAATTTCGTCAAACATTTCACCTCTTTACTAACCTACATGTACCTTAGAGATAATTTGGTAATTTTCCTTTACCCATAAATAATTCTCTCTGATTATCATACGCTAGGATGGCGAGTGACGGACAAGCCCTAACTGTGAAATTGCCATAGTCGAAACATTGGCGAAATTTTGACCCTGAGTGTAATGTTACGAACATAAATACTGTTTCATTTCCGAACATAAATGATGTTCAAGTTCATTCTGAAAAACAGCGAGGAAGTGACGGTGAGTTAACACTGTGATATGATCTACGGCGCATTGCAATCTCTTCAAAATATTGTTTAATGAGTGTGATCATTCCTTGACTAAAAATGAAACAATATTATTGTCCGCAAAAAGTTTTATAAAACTGTGACCTGGAATAGTGATGATCTTTTTAGTAGGAAAGTTGTGGCACCTACAGTATACTCAAAGTAGTGAAATGTTGAGAAAAAATCATTGATCTCAATTATGTCATTCATCCTAATGAACTGAATCGAAATTTATATCTGCAACTATATATTTGTTTGACTAATCCCTTGGGCTGAAATGGTTAACAGTGGATATCTGGAAATGCAGAAATGCTATAACGCAGTCATTTAATGTTCTGACAGCGAATTGTTTACCGGCCAGAAACATGTTTTTTTTTTTTTTAAGAGGACCCCGTTTTTCATTTTTCTTGCTCTCCAGCTTCTCTCTCTCTCTCTCTCTCTCTCTCTCTCTCTCTCATGCATAGCCCCCATTCACTAAAGTTTATTCCTGATTTCCCAACTCTCGTCTCTGTAGTCGTTCCTTTTAATTTTCCACCATGTTTTCTGTTAATTCATTTTTTCTCGTGAAGCACCTTAACGGTAACCTGTTTTATTTCCTCGTTTCCTCCGACAATTAAGTTCTCATTTAACGCTGCCTCTCCAAAAACATCCTCACCTGTTAATTTGATCTCCCCCCCCCTCTCATTTGCCTTTTTTTTTTTTTTTTTTTAATTTGCCTCATTTCTTCATTTTTTTTTTCCTATTCTGCTTACTTCTTCACTTCCCTTGTTAGTTGTTTTGTCGAATTTCCTTTCAATCCCTCTCTTTTCTTCCTTGCATATTGTACTGTTTCTTGCTTTATTTCATCTTCATTCTCAACTTACATTTTTCATTGTCATGCTCTCTGTCTCTCCCTCTCCTCGAGTTTCCTTTTTTTATTTCTTCATCTCTTTCTTTCCTCTCATGGGTAATATTTCGGACAGTACATTCATGGATTCGTAGTTTCTGTATTGTGCAATGTTTTTGTCTAATATTTTCCCCTATTTTCCATAAACTTTTTTTTGCCACTCCTCTTTATTTCCTTAGAACATTAAGCTTGTTTGCTTTCAAGTCCATCACGGTTGGCGCTATTTTTGCCTGAATACCCAGTCGAAGTAGATCAGATTAAACAAGTCTAGTTATCGCTGACCATCGAGAGAATTGTATAAAGTAAAATATCATCTTTTGGTGAATTATTTAAGTGCCAGTTTTTTTTTTTTTATGCGAGGAAGAAGGAACCAAAGGCCATGAGCCCGCAGTAACAGTTCTCTCAAAGAGAAAAACAAAATACAATATCTCGTAGAGAGCCAAATTCAAGATCCGATCATTTTGAGATGCCTGGACACACTGCGTTTGAAAGACTGGAGATCATAGGCAGCAGGAAATACAGACAGAGGGAGACAGTTGCAGAGCTGACCTGTTGCATAAATGAAAGACTGGGAGTAACGGTTAATTCTTGCATTAGAGAGTTGGACAGAAAAGGGATGAGAGTTTGATGCCAGACGGGTGCTACGCACCCGTCATAGAGGTGGAGGAATGCAAGCAGACAGTTCAGAGGAGCAGTGACCATTAGAGTAGCGATAGAAAAGAGATAAAGATGCAACAGTGCGGCGAAGAGACAGAGGTTGAAGGGAGTCAGTAAGAGGAGGAGAGTTAATGAGACGAAAAGCCTTTGACTCCACCCTATTGAGAAGGGCTGTATGTGGGGAGCCTCCCCACATATGAGAGTTGTACTCCACACAGGGGAGGATAAAACCCCTGTATAGAGTCAACAATTGTGCAGGGGTAAAGAAAGAGCAGAGTCGGCTTAGCACACCCAATCCCTTGGAAGCAGATTTCACAAGAGATGTAATATGATCTTTCCAAGATAAGTCCCGAGTAAATGAAACCCCAAGCATGTTCAAGGATGATGCAAGATTAAGCTGAATATTATTAAACATTAATGGGTATACCTGTGGAAGATTTTGTCGGGTTGATAGGTGTAAGAACTGAGTCTTAGATGCATTAAAAACAACCATATTATTTTTACCCCAGTCAGAGATACGAGCCAAGTCAGACATTAGGTGTGCCATAGCCTCATCCCTTGTTTGTTGAAGCAACTGTTGAGATGGGCGTTGCGGGAACCGAATGGAAAGGTGAAGGGTGGAGTCATCAGCGTATGAGTGGATAGGGTTAGATGCACAGCTTAGAAGATCATTGATGAACAAAAGGAAGAGAGTTGGTGATAGGACAGAGCCCTGAGGAACACCACTGTTGATAGATCTAGGAGAAGAACGATGGCCGTCTACAACAGCGGCTATAGAACGACCAGAAAGGAAGCTAGCGACGAAGGCACAGATAGAAGGATAGAAACCGTAGGAGGGCAGTTTGGAAATTAAAGATTTATGCCAGACTCGATCGAAAGCCTTTGAGATGTCAAGTGCAATGGCAAAGCTTTCGCCAAAGTCCCGAAAGGAGGATGACCAGGAGTCTGAAAGGTAGGTGAGAAGATCGCCAGTGGAGCGTCCCTAACGGAACCCATACTGACGATCGGAAAGAAGGTTGTGATAGAAAGAAAATGTGAAATACATGCACGTACTGCCCTAAAAATTTACTTTTTCCCGCTTTACTGCCTGTCTCGTTTACATTTTAATTCATTTATCCTAATACCTGTTTACTTTTTACACTTTCTGTTTGTTTCCAGTTATTCGTTTCTTTTCTTCTCATTGTCCTTCCGGACTTCCTTTTTCACATTTAATTCAGCCTATCGCGCATCTTTTCTCGTTTTTTTCTTCCTTGTTTGTCTCTTGCTTTTCTTTCTTCTGCCGTTCCCTTTGTCTTTCATTTTCTCCTTATCTCATACATTCTTTCTTTCATCAAATATTTTATTTTCATAAGTGTACAGGAAGGCACTGGGTGGGAAGGAGTTTGTCCTGAAAATACCCAAAGTTTCTGTGATCGCCAAACAAGTACTACATGATTCAATATGTAGGAAATAGTGCATATTTTAAGACTGAAAGGTTACAGTAGAATATCTTGATATATAGAGAAATCGCATGTTTATTTGAGAAACTGTAAGAAACCTGCTGTTTTAATATCTTATACAGAGTAATACAAATATATACATAGTGCAAAAGTACTTTTTATGCAAGGACTAAGGAACCAAAGGTCAGACTCCAGCAATATTGTTCCCATTAAATAATAAAAACGAAAAACAGAGAGTCAAATTCAAGATCCGTTTACTTCGAGTTGCATAGCCACATTGCGTTTAAAGGACTGGAGGTCATGGGCAGCAGGAAATACAGGCAAAAGAGGCCAGTTACAGAGCTCATACGTTGTATTCATGAAGGACTGGAGGTATTGGTTAAGTACTGCATTACAGAGTTGGATAGAAGAGGGATGACAGTTTGCGCCCAGACTGGTGTTGCACACCAACCATACCATAGTGGTGCAGGGATCGAAGCACAACGTCCAAAGGAGTAGTGACCACTCATGAGTTTTTCCCTCTCATCCTGTCGGGCACATAGTTGGGACTCGGAGAAACATTGTTTACAAGATTGTGACAATGTGACACAACTTTTACCTGGTCATGGTGTAGTGGTATGCAGCCTGCTTCACATCTGAGAGTCCCGGGTTCGATTCCCGACATATTGGCAATATGTTAGAGGAATTTTCCAGTGTACAGTACAGGTTTCTCCTTTCAAGGTCAAGTGTGTTTTACTCTCCCCAAAGACTTCAGGGTAAAGGTAGGATGCTATACAAGCTTTTCTAGGTAATTAAAAATTGAAGATATGTGGGATTGTTCACCAGGTGCATTAGTGAATGAAGAGGAGAGCCAAAGGTGGTTATGAACCTTGACGTCACCTAAAATGGAGATTTCAGAGTAAGGAGAAACTGACAGGATGTATTCCATTACAGAAGTATGATTGTCAAAGAATTTTTCATAGTCAGTAGAATTAGGGGACAAGTACACAGCACAGATTTATATACAGAGAATGACAGGTTAATCGAAGCAGAGATTAGTAAATTCCGAAGATTCAAGTTCAGGAGCACGAGAACAAGATATGTTGTTGCATACACACAGACAACAGCCACCCGTGGGTTTGAGGTGAGTATGGAGATAGAAAAAGGATACAGAGAAAGGTTTGCTATCAGTTGCCGCAGGCAGCTGAGTCTCAGTAAGGAAGAGGTGAGGTTTCGAGGATGAGAGGTGGTTTCAACAGAGAAAATTTTTTAGGAAAGGCCACGAATTTTACAGAAACGAACAAGGAGTGAGTCAGGCAATGGTCCCATGCATCTCACTTGATTGTAACCAGAAAAGGGAAGGATGGTAGGGGCTTTTATGCCCCCCTCCCCTCTTGTGGGACCCCAAGCCTCGGTGCTGAGATGCCATTTTTGCCGAATTTAGACTGGGAAGTGTGATGTGTAATGTGCATGCAAATTGGTGCTGAAAGAGGAAATTGTATATGAGAATACTCTGACCTACTCTCTGTGCTAGTGAAACACTGAAAAAGTTCAGGAAAGGGGGAAGGTTAGAAGTTAATCCTAGGGCTGATGAAACGGGAGCTCCAGCTCTCCATATCCCCAGCTTTCACTAATTCATATGTTATAGATGAGGTTTGTGTGAATGTGGAAGCGTGCTTGGAAAAGTTTCAGAGGGGTGTGAGAGCGTTTTTCATTGGATATATTATGGGAATGTAAAGGAAGATGGGGTGGTTGGTGGGTACGGTGTACCTCAAGGATATTCAACTGTAGGCATTATAGGCACTAGTATATATCTCATATCACAATGTGTAGGATGTAGTGTCTGCTGGAGACATGCACAGCTTCTCACTAGGAATGTCAATCCACATGATGTATATCCGCAAAACTGTTGTCCCAGACCATCAAGAATGTCTTAAAACATGATGTATCTCAGACAATCCCTTTGTAGTTCAGACGATCAGAATTTCGTGACGTATTCAAACATGTGGGGTAACCAGCTCTAGTCGATTAAATCTACCGGACACTATATCACACACACACATCCCCCTCGAGCTGTATATAATGTCGGAGAGATTCCCTTCAGGTCAGAAGGGGTTAGAGAGAAACCGAGAATACGATCAAGGGCAGACGGCAGGAGATAGGGTCAGCTAAGAGGTTTGCCGTCAAGCTACAGTACGCTGTCAGTCACACTTCGACATAACTGTGTACAATAAACTCCGTAAGCCAAGAGTGCTTTGTAACTCACCTCGCTTCCGTTACACAAAGGGGGAAGGTAAGGAAGAGAGAGACCTACCTATTCACTCTGCTCGACGATGCACCATTTTACTGAGCAGCAGCCAACGTGACACTCCACTGGTGATAGAGGGGAAGCCATAATCTACGATACTCCTACAATCTCTCCATTTAATCTAACCCCTCGGCTACGTTCATCGATATTAGCTGCAGTGTGAACAACGGTAAACTACGATAAACTACATTTATCGATAAAACTAGAAGTAGGGCCGAATTTTGAGTCATTAACGAAGAGGTCATACATTATCTCAATTTTCCAATCTGAACATTTATACATAGAAACAAGAAATTCATATATATTTTTATATTTAATTTTCTGCTAAATACATGAGTAAAAAGAAAGATGTAAAACTTTCTGTTTTATGCTTTTTATTTGTTTATTTTCATTCTTCTGAGTCGGTCGATAGGCCAAATAAAAACGACTCCAGGACCGGATTTTGCCAGGAGGCCGCCAGTTCAATAAAGCAGGTGTACCTATTGAAGTAAGTGAGAATGGTAATGCTCTGGTGGAGGTAAAGAAGGCCTTGACAATAACCATTACCATTTTTTGACCCAGAATGATCAACAGGTATACATAAGGATTACTAAAGAGAATGGATGGTGAGTTGGATGATCAAGGGTGATTGGATGAGCAAATGCGAAGATCTCTGTTGAAGACTTGAGAGAATATTTATAGACAGGGCGAGTGGACCATCTGATCTTTGCATACGATAGTCGACGAAAGGGGTGCAAACGCGTTGGGTGAACGGATGAGGAGAAAGACAGTAGGAAGTAGTTCCTGTAATGAGAGTAGCAAGGTTACAGAAAGATTAAAAAATGTGGAATTCAAGATAGAAGAGCAGCGACAAGCTAGGTATGTTTGGGGGCAGACAGGGGAGGTGGAATGCATATGTAAGATATTCACAGAGAAATCTGCATGTGAGGTAGACAGCAGGAAGAAAAGAAGACACAATGAGGTGCAAGGAACAGCATGGTGGAATGAAGAGACGAAGCAAGCTGTGAAAGATAAGATGCAAGCATATAGTGACTGGATGGGAAGTACACGAGTGGATAATGCTGAGAGATGGAAAAGTGCCACGAAATATGCAAAGAAAATAGGTGAAAATACAAGGAAAGAGTAAGGAAAGTGGATAATTAGTATGGAAGATATCTATAGGAGGGAAGGAAAGAATGTAGATAATTATTTTGGAGGAAAGTCAAAAACGTAAGAAAGGGTGATAAAGGAGACAGTAGAAGAGCTAAAGATAAAATCAGCAAAATGTCAGTGGAGGAGGGAGAAAGCGTGAGTGGGGCCAGAGAACAAATAAAGAAATTGTGGAAAACAGTAAGCAAAAATAGCACGTGTAAATGTCGTTAGGGAATGGCTGGACGAAGAAGAAAGACGAATCTGGAGAAAGGGATCAGAAGGCTGGAAGTATCTGAAGTAATGAAGAAAATCAAAAAGTGAAAGTCCTAGGAACTAATGGAATGTGTGGCAAAATTACTGGGAGAGAGAGAGTGGTAGAATGTATGTCGAAGATGACGTAGGTCAGTTATAACTGTTCCCCAATTTAAAAAAAAAAAATGGAAAGAGCAGTGTGTGTGATAGCCAGAGAGATGTATTTATTCTCTGTGTAAGAGGAAAAATATATAGCAAGATACATAATGGCAGAATTCGGGAAATGACCGAAGAACTGCTTAAAGAAGAACATAGGGGCTTTGGAAGGAAAGAATTGGTGTATGTCATAATATATTCGATATAAGAAGCTAACTGCAAAAGTATCTAGAGAAGGGAAAGTTGTATGCTGCCTTCCTGGATCTGGACGAAACATAATGGCAAGACTAGGCAGACAAGGAAACTGGATGTTATTAAAAATTTAGAGATTAAATGGCAAATTGCTAGGCTCTGTGAATAGTACATAAAGTACGAGGGCACTAGGCTGCAGTGCTAGTGGATAGTGAACTAAGTTTAGTTCTGTGATGTAAATATTGAAAAAGGGTGTCATCTCTCCACGGTAGTTCAGTTTATATAGGGATTGATTTGTAAAAGCTATGTAAGGTAGGGGAGCAAATGGCAGATTGCCCTTAATGAGAGAAGGTAGAGTTTGAAAGCTTACTTTAGTTTCATTTGGTGATGATAATGTGCCATTAACCCGTGGTGTGCAGCGTATCCCAAGTGAGTCAACTCCACCACCATGCGACCTACCTCATATGAAAAAGATATATACCTGTGCCAAGGAGGTATGCTTTTTGCTGGCGTTGGTTGGTTGGTTTGTCTGTCTGTTTGCAGGATTACTCAAAAGGTTATGAATGGATTTTGTTGATTTTTTTTTTTTTTTTTTGAGGGTTTGACCCAAGGAACAATCCTTTGGAGATTTTGCTAGTGATTTGGATCCTAAAACAGATCCAAGAAACATTTAAAGGATTCTTTACCATTGTGGGATAATGGCAATTTCAGCCTTGCCAGAGATTTGCAGTCTCGGATTGGTCTTGTTAACAATGTTCCATGTAGTTTCTTGATGGAGCAGTGTCCTACAGTTTTTATGGGATGTCAGGCTTTCTATTGTCTTTCATCTCCATCCCCTATGTTAAACCTAGAAACAAATTAGTAATTACTCTAAGCCAAATTCATACACTTCCTGATCCATATATCAAGGTATGGTATAAGCATCTGAGGAAGACTTGAACTTGCCTCAAAGAACGTTCTTTTCTTTTCTTTTTTAATTAAAAAATCGAATGCAAGGCCAGCAGTGGAGAGGGGAGATGGAAGGATATATTATCGACAGTAGCACGTCATGCTTGTTATGGCTTATTGGACTAACTGGCAGCTCACTGAGGCTTTGACGATAGTCAGTCCTTCTGGTATAGTTGCAAATTTTCCAGCAGCTTGGAAATTTCTGACAAAAATAAATCCGTAACTGTGGTAAGCTAAGTAAAAATATATCATGGCAAGGAGTATAATGCCATTTCCAAAACAATGATTTATAACTGAAGTTATTTATGCAATATTTGTCAAACTAGCCAAATTGTCCCTCCAGAGCCTGGACTGCAACCCTCTTGCGTAAGTCCATGTGATAAATGAAGATGAATGGGAGCTTTAAGGTTTGGTGCATGAGTTTGGGAGTGTATATAAGAAATGTAATAATAAAGTGAAAGTACATGAGACAAAAACTTTCCACAATGAGGTTAGATGGTTAGAAAATGATTAATATGAGTGTATTTAAGTACTTTGACTCTGTAAATATCAAGAGGGAAACATATACGATGAAATGTTTGAAAGGGTACAGCAGGGAAGGAAGGTTGCTGGTTTATTGTAAACACTGGCAAGGAAGAGGAAAGTGACCATGGAAGACAAATCATCCTTTCATGATAGTATTTTGATCCCCACGCTAACGTGGAGTCAAATCCTGGATCCTCTTAGATGTACACAAATTATGTGGAGTTCCATGGAGAGACAGACAAATGTAGAAGTAAAAGTGCATTGTGATATTGATGAAGATGTGATTGAAAACATTAAGAGATAATTATATTCAGAGATGTTTGTTCATGTGTAGTGGATGGCGAATGGCAGCCTAGTCTTAAAGTAAGTGACTATGGTGGAGGGTGAGACCAGGGATGAGATGGAAAGATGGATTGGAGAATTATATAAACAATGGGGTATGAGTTGGAGGAAGGGTATTCAAATTTCAGAGGAAAAGGTTAAATCCAAACAGTTTGTCTGTAGCCTTCACTTACAGAATTAAGGTTCTGGCTGTCGACAGATATATTATTATTTTTTTTAAGTATCATGCCCAGATTTGTATTCGCATGAAAACTGAATGAGGATGAGGAATATGTATCAGAACAAAAAAAAAATCAGTCACACAATACAGTCTTAATAATGCA
Organism: Coenobita brevimanus; assembly: GCF_032717465.1. Classification (NCBI taxonomy): domain Eukaryota; kingdom Metazoa; phylum Arthropoda; class Malacostraca; order Decapoda; family Coenobitidae; genus Coenobita; species Coenobita brevimanus. Next base: position 28,582,042 of record NC_136970.1, on the reverse strand, counting down.
ATGATTTAAATAACTAACCATATTCCCTTTTAAAGATCCCTGTACCTGTACACCAACAGAAGGATCTGCTGTGAAAAATCAGCATCTGTCCTCAAAGAGACGCATTTTCCTAGTGCTAAAGGACTCTGCCGCCCACCCATAACCTCCCCCGTCTCGTACATCTATGTTTTTATTTCCACCTCGTATTTCTGTTTTTTTCTTTCTTTTCCCATCTCTCCCCTATCCTATTCCCAGAGTCTCTTACTTTTCCCTGTGCAGATCTTCCCCACATATTATATCATCCTTTCTTTCTTCCTTATCAGTTATAAAATTTCCTCCCAGTCATTGCATTATCTTTTCTTTATCATTACATCCTCGCCAGCGAAAAGCACGCGATGTTTTGATCTGACCGGCGTCTCTCTCTCTCTCTCTCTCTCTCTCTCTCTCTCTCTCTCTCTCTCTCTCTCTCTGTGCAAAATAACTCAAACTGTTATTTTCCGATTTTACTCAACCTGTTATTTTCCGATTTTAACCAAAGCTGTTGAAGGGATAGGAGTAGAGAGACAGCCAATGAAAAAACCTATTGGTTTTTAAAACAATACGCCAAATGTGAAGGTCACATTGATTTATCCAAAGAACTTGAACAGTTTTATATCCAATTTAGACCAGGCTATTGAGGAAGGGTTAAGGGCACAACAAAAATGAGGTGGTTCAGCTTAAAGAACATCCAGTCAGTGGTCGAGGCCACAAGTGTGAGGTGTTAACTATTCAGCTGTGATTTAAGTTTTACCATTCTTAGCGGAAGGACTGATGGTTAGGTAAGAAAAATAGAATTCGATTTTGAAAACAATTAGTCAAATGCCAAGGTTACGGAAAAGGTCAAAAGTCAAGATCATCAGGGTTTGGTCAACTAAAACTGTTTTGATCTGGTTGAATCAACATTTCGTGAACCCTTTAATAATGCAACAAATTCACATGGAATTAGTTTTGACAATAGTTAGTCAAAAGCCAAGGTCAGAGGGCAAAGTCAAAGTTGTATCTATGTGTCAGTGCGATCAAAATAACAGTTAATAATTTTAACCGAAATTGGATTAAGTTCGGTAGATAGGTTGAGGATCACCTGGATCCCCCAAGAGATTGATCTATTGCTTTATGAAACAGTAGGTAAATGGTCAAGGTCACATAGCAAGTTAATTGAAACAGGCATTTTCCAGCATAGGCTAAATTTCTTTTGGAAAGGTTTAGTTTAAGATAAGGAGAAAGAGATTCGATTTTGAGAAGTCAGTCAAGGTCAAAGTCAAAAGGAAAAGTCAAATGTTAGTCACTGGGCGGTGGTAACCCAAAGATTTATCATCATATATAAACCAATTCTGCTTGACGGTTTAAGGGTTAGGACAGAAAGAATAATGTCGATTCTGACAGTAATTTATCAAAGGTCAAAGTCACAGGGCAAAGTCATATTTTCAGCCCACAGACCAGTTAGTGACACCTGTGGTGCACTTTCACAGAACGCACTCTTGTTCATTCCCCCCCCCCTCTCTCTCTCTCTCTCTCTCTCTCAGTGGGCGCGACTGTTGAACAGTCTTGGTGCCCACTCTTATTCTGTTTTTCTCCCGTCTTTCTCATTTTCCTACCCCCATCTCTCTCTCTCTCTCTCTCTGGGCGCGAGTGTCAAACTCTGTCAGTGTGTACTCCTGTTACCTCCGCTAAGGAGGGTCTTTTACCCCGAGTTGGTTTGTTTGTCTGTAGCAGGATTACTGAAAAAGTTATGAATGGATATTGATGAAATTTTGTGTAAGGGTAGACCATGGGCCAAGGAAGAAATTATTAAATTTGGAGGCTGATCAGGGTCCGGAGTATCCCACGCAATATCTCCAAAAATTTGCAATAAAATTCAATGAAATTTTGTGGAAGGGTGGGTCATGCTCCAAGAAAGAATTGATTAAATTTGGGAGCGGACCCGAATCTGGATTCGGAAATTTTCTAATGATAATGGCATTGGCGGTGGTATGTGCTCTCTGAGCCAATTCCACTTCTCTTTGTTTTTCTGTCGTCTCTCCTATTTTCCTACCCCCATCTCTCTCTCTCTCTCTCTCTCTCTCTCTCTCTCTCTCTCTCTCTCTCTCTCTCTCTCTCTCTCTCTCTCTCATCTTTGTTATCACCCGCTTTTAGAAGGTGGAGCGATAATGTTTTTGTTTGCCTCTATGTGTGTGTGCGTGTGTGTGTGTGTTCCCATTATATCTCATAAACGGCTTAAGCTACCAACATGAAACCTTCAGGGTACCAAGATATGGCCAAAATCTTGATCAGGTTCGCAAATGGACACTCGAGGTCAAAGTCAAGGTCACCAAAATGGCCGCCAAAGGTCAACTAGTTTTTATCGCCTGCCTTTAGCACCATTATATCTCATGAATGGCCTGAGTTATCAACATGAATTCTTCAGGGTATGAAGATACGGCCTAAATTTTGGACTTGGTCAACAGCGTATTCTGGCGGGCGATTAAAAGTCGGCTCCCGACTGCTTTTCTTTCATTCTTTCTGTCTTTCCCATATCGTCCTTCATTCCTCTTTCCCGTTTTTTTTTTTTCTAACTTCATCCCTCCTTATGTTAACTCTCTCTCTCTCTCTCTCTCTCTCTCTCTCATCGTCTTGCTCCTGCTTTTATTTTATTCCTCCCCTCTCGTTTTCTTATGTTCCCTCGATCACTATTTCACTGTTAATAAAAACATGTTATTTAATTCCGCGCAAACGTCATAAGAATTGTTCCAACTGTGTAAAAGGTTCTCGTGAAATCAATCTCGATTTAACCGTTTAGCCGGATGACTTATTTATATTTAATTCTCGCTATTGCCAGATATTATGTTCAGCTTAGATGTCTCATACTGAATTGAAGTCGAGAGATGCAACCACCTACCACTCCTTGAGTACTGAGATTCTGCTCTAATAAATTGATTACAATCGTATCACCGCACTAACAGTATTATAGGTTTGACGTTCTTAGTTTGAAGTGGATTAATATCTTCCTTTTCCCCTCCTCTCTTCATCACCCTATCCCCTTTCTCCCGTTTCTTCCCTCCCTCTTTCCTGCCTTCCTTCTAGTAGTGAGCCTTATAAAAAGCAGAAAAAGAAGTTATTCCTGATCTGTGCTCCAACATCAGCCTAAGACTGTAAAGAATTGGATAAAACCTTATAAAGATGCTGATGAATCTATGAAAAAATTAAATTAAATAAATGAATAAATAAATAAAAAGCATATAAATCTGAGGAACAATATGGACTGTACATTAATCCTTATCCTTCGGGTCATCAAATGTAATGTCATGACCGTAATTTGAAGAGTGTGCCCATAAACATGGTGCTAAGTAGCCTCTGGCTTCTCACTACTGTCAGCTTAGTGCATATAGGACTGCATCAGTCAGGCGCTTGCCGCAAAGCAAGAAATTACATCACGTCCAATTCAATGCCTGTCCGCCCTCAGCCTCCCACCTTCTTCCCTGGCAAGTCACCACCACAAGAGCGTCCAAGAAAGGGGCTTAGTGGTATAAGGCATTCTCTCCAGTCAATTTACAAGTCCTTATCATTTTAGGAGACATCACGAGATGGCGCCACCCTCCCTCCCCTCCTCTCCTGCGATGCCTTTCTTGAGCAAAAGTGATGCGTTTGTGTGTGTGTGTGTGTGTGTGTTGTCTTGGCATTCTCCCACACAGTGTAAATAGCGCATGGCAGCGACTTTTGTAAATAGTTTTTGGCTGTGACATTAGAAAATATTGTCTGCAAGCGCAGTGCAAGTAGCAGATGACGTATGAAGAAAGTGAGTGACAGTGATGTGTTATTCACGAAATTAACGTGGTAAAATAATGTGTGCAGCAGTGACGTGTTTATATTTACAATAGTGACGTGTATATGACGGTGACATGTGCATATAGTGTTTGTAAATATTTATTTCTAGAAAGATAACCCCTACATGTATGTGGAAGAAAGATTTCTTCAGCGTGCATAGAAGATAAGAGCCTGTTTTTGTTATTTTCATAAGAGTATAAAATATAAATAAGAGACTTGTTTAGCACAGTAAGAGAATCAAGTTATAATAGTTATATATGGTGAAAAAATTATTTTAGGAAAAGTCTGATTTTCATTCAGGGGTTATAATTATAACTGTAAAGGCCCCCATACACTATGAATCATGACTGCGCAATAATGATGATTGCACAAGCATATCCATAGTGTGTGGGTATGATTGAAGGATTGCGCAAATGATTGAAGATGACTGAAGATGGTCCAACATGGTTTGATATTTAACCGTCAATCATGACGCTTGCACAGTCATGACTGACGGTGTGTGGCAGTGATTGGGCAAAAACGTCAGTCTTCCATCACCAGCCATGGCGAGTACACGGGACACTCAGGAGTTTTGGAGGGAATTTCTTGAACTGTACCGAGGTTTCCCAGCATTGTGGAAGATCAAAAGTGATGAATACAAAAACAGAAATTTTAAAGGGGAATGCTATTATAAATTAGTAGAAAAACTAAAGGAAATAGACCCCAATGCGACCCGTAGTATGGTCACAAAGATCAATGCCTTCCGCTCCAACTACCGGAGAGAATTAAAGAAAGTGTTAGATAGTGAGAAGTCAGGAGCTGGGATCGACAACATCAACAGACCTTCCCTGTGGTACTACAATGACCTCACATTTCTTCGGGACCAGGAAGTGCAACAGGATGGAGTCTCAAGCATGGACAATGAGGGAGAGGGAAACAATCATGAAGATTCATTGGATGACCCAGTAAGTACTAAGTAGTCATGCAAATTTATATCAACAACAGAACATTGTCAACCATTCCCATATCAAAATAGCATTGTACTTTTTACACAAAACCATCATTACTGACCCGCCATATACTGTACAACATGAAGGCTAACTCACTCGCATCCCCGATTCCTTGATTCCTGCCATGGTACAGATCCAGTGTTATTGAAATAGTGACACAATGTATCTCTTTTATCCTTAGCTGATGAAGTTGCATTGCGTACAGTGCCAGTGGAAGAGGCTGTCTGTCAGATATCCAATTTTCTTCATTACCCTGCCTAGTAGGCCTACTCACATCTTCCATATCAAACCCAGCTTCTAAATATGCTTTTACATGTCGTCTGCGCAGGTAGTTATGTAGATAACAGCAAGCCAACACTATTGTTGAAGCTTTGGTTGGACATACATTGATAGTAGATAGAAGAACCCTAAATAGTGATGACATTATCCCAAATGCATTTTCAACAACACGTCGTGCTCGTGACACTCGATAATTGTAAATGTCTTGTGCTTTGGTGAGGTTTCTTTGAGCAGAAGGCTTCATTAGGTTGTCCATTAATGGGAAGGCATCGTCTTCCACGAAAACATATGACATAATATCATGACATCCAGGCAGAGAGGTTGGTTCAGGGATGTGTAGTATATTTTCTTTCAACTGTTTACAAAATTTAGTGTTTCCAAACACACCACCATCGGAAACCCTACCATTTGCACCAACGTCTACCATTATAAATTCATAATTGGCATTAATAACAGCCATTAGTACTACACTGAATGTATGCTTATAATTGTAGTAATATGAACCTGAACCAATGGGCTTGGTAATCTCTACATGTTTCCCATCGATGGCCCCAATACAATGCGGAAACTGCTATGTCCTTTCAAATGCGTCAGCTACGTCTACCCATTCATCTTCTGTCTGTGGTATCTGTAAACGAGAAGCAGAAATGTGTTAATCCGATATGCCTACTAAACTTTTACCCATTTAATATTCCATCCTAACGAACCTCTGTTCCCTTCTGCAGGAACCGAATACATCCCGTGTTGACGTACATGTTGAAGCACAACAGATGGTGGCAAGCTCATCCAACAAAAGAAGGAAGATAGACGTCGAAGCTAAACGTACTGAACTTCTGTCACTGGCATGAAGTCATCTGCAGCGAAGTGACGACGCCGTTGATGTGTTAGCAAGGAGTTGGGCTCAAGAATTTAGGAACCTGAGTGCCAATCAACAAATATATGCAAGGAAAGATATAAATGACATCCTTTTTGAGGGTCGGCTAGGGACATTGCACGGTCACTCTGTCAAGATTAATTAAGGCAGTTTTGAACCAAGTAGGGTCTCCACACCTATTCCTGTCCTTTCACCTGACACTGAATCAAACTCTTCCATGGGGATTGATATGCCACCACCCTCTGTTCAAGACCATGTTAATCCCTTTCGTACATATACGTCAGTAAATGATAATGCACAGTATAGTTTCCATCAGTACTGATTTCACAAAGGTCCTGGTATTGTAGGTAATAATTATGGTGGTGGATGGCAATTTTCAAGTTCAATTGTTGATTTTTTTTCCAGTTGGCCTACATTGCAGCCTACATGATATTAACTAACACCTTACCATTGTTTTGTTTACACTGTACAAGGATAATTTTAGTACTCATGTTAAATCATATGTGACACAATTTTTGTATTATTACCCCTACCTTAATACTCTCCTTCAGCACAGAGACAATAGCACTACACGTCTCTATGATTATTTGTCCCAGGCTCTGTGCAGAGATAGCTGTGGTGAACTTCAGGTCCTTAAACGACTGGCCAGTAGCAAGGAACCGTAAAGCACTGGAAAGCCTTTCACTTGCAGATATTGGATCTCTCAGCTTTGTGTCCACCTTCCGTAAGAGTGGCATAACCATTCCCAGCAAATCAATGAACGTTTCCTTGTCCATACATAGGAAATTCTTGTAGTCTACAGGAGAAGAGATTACAAGCTCCTGTAGAAGGTTGTCGTGGGTGAATTCATGTCTTTTCTTAAGCCAATCCTTCATCCACACCTTTGTTTTCCTTTTCTTCTTTGGTTCCATGCTCTCTAGGGCAAGGACAATGGCAATACATGCAGCCTCCCTACTCATCTTGACTGGATGAATCACTCATGACAACTGACGATTGCACAATCTCATTACCAGTGTGTGGCCAAAACCAATGATTGAACTGGTTGCACAATCACCATGATTGTGCAGTCATGACTGATAGTGTATTGGGGCCTTAAGATAACTACCCTTTGTACACCATAGGGCACAGTATCATTCTGGAATGGCTGGAAAACTGGGGCACTGGTAAGCACCATACGTACTGGTTGAATGAAACCTGCCGAATGGGTGGGTTTATGCGTGGCGACTCAGCACGGCAGTGTGAGGGAGTGCCACGCGGCAGCCAGCCCAGGCTGCAGCGACCAAACGTTCCCGAATGCTGCCTCTGCAGTCTGCACGCAGAAATACGTTACCACTGTTATTCACCTTCGTGCTCCTCAACGACTTCACCTGGCGGCGTGCTCAAACTTGCATTGGAAAAAGGAAGGGCAATTAAGTATTTTGTTAGTAAACTGTTTGTTCTAGGAGGTATGGTTGCTGTAATGAGTATGTGACAATGGCCAACTTCAGCATTTTGAACCATGAGGAGATGCAGCGCGCTGTTCAACCCCCCGAAGACCGTAAGTTAAATAAAGACTACCTGAGGCAAGTTAGGTCTTCCATAACAGTTAAAATCCGCCAGGTATACTGAGTTCGGTAAAGTTGATTCTGGTCAAGCCTACAAAGGCATGAGGCATTTATCAGGCCTGCATGAATAAGGGTTAATGAAGTATAACAGTTTAAATCTTACAGATTACATTAAGTCATTGTGAAGACCATCGGATTGATTCCAATCAATGGATATCGTTTCAATTAATGCATACAGAGGTGACTGTAAATAATTAGCGATTCAGTGTAATGACTTTGGAGATGTCATTCAGATCTCTCAGGACCAGGTGGTGTGGGAGGACACATGGGCAGAGTGGGCTGCATTCGTGGTGGGTGTTGTGACACGATGAGAAAAATATGCCCTGGAAGTATGAGCTTTGCTGGATACCCTCCCCTCACTGCTCACCCTCCATATTCACTCCATAATTTTCTTCTCTCACCATCCGACTTTTCTTCCTGTTCATCTCTCTCCCTCCCTCATATTTGCCCGTCCAGGAGGCGGAAGTTGAATCAGTAGAGAGGTGGCCTGCAGTCATAATGGACCCATCTTCGAATCCCCGCTGGGGAGGAGAACAGTTTAAGGAATTGAATTATATATAGCAGACTTTACTAGTCTACCTGCAGGCCCGGTGACATGCCGTAAAAACATTCCAGCCAATATTAATGCACCAGTCCCTTATGAGACACCCCTAGCATGTATTCAATATGGACGATGGTTGTTACCACCGAAGTGGTGATTTATGGAGGTGTATGGTACGTGAGAGGACTATTGGGCCTTGGCAACAGACTATGACGCATATGCCCAGAGTCAGACACAGAAAAAACACTTTAGCTATCCCTCCCCCCCTCACACACCCAACATATTCTTGGGGACGAAAAAGTCAATAGAAACTTAATCTTTTTCCACAACCTTATCTTCTGGCTTCTCCCTCAGTCGCCACTCCTCTCTGTCTGTCTGTCTCTCTCTCTCTCTCTGTCTCTGTCTCTGTCTGTCTGTCTGTCTGTCTCTCTCTCTCTCTCTCTCTCTCTCTCTCTCTCTCTCTCTCTCTCTCTCTCTCTCTCTCTCTCTCTCTCTCTCAGCAAAACCTTTTGGATAACAGATTCTCTGGGGGGAAAATGCTTGGAAAGTTTGATACTAGTACTGAATTAGTGTAGCAATAATTAATAGTTATGATATGGGCTGGAGGCGGAGGAGGAGGAGGAGGAAGAAGAAAAGGAGGTAGACTGAAGCACTTCAGGATGTGGCCACCTTTGATGAACTCTGTGATCAGACAATAGATAACAGATGCCATAGTCAGCTTGTTCAGTACGAGTGATGAATCAACATGAATAAAGCGTTTTGGCGGCGGCAGGAAAAGAATTGGAATGTCGTCAATATGTTCCGAACAGAGCCCTGATAAGTATTTTACCACACAATCTTCATTAGAATGACATAAAGTGTTTACAGTTTCTGTTCATGCATCCAACATTGATGTGACCTCTGACATGAGAACCAAAAATAATAGCAGCACGTAAGTAGTAAAAAACATATGAATGGGATTGCCACTCATTAACATTTATTAGCCTCTACTCGAATTTACATCGTCACAGTGTAATACATATTGATTTCAAACAGCTATCATTAAGGATATTTTCAAGATTTATAAGGTATGATTTACAAAGTGAATGAGGTGATATCCAACACAGATTCTTAATTAAACTGTTCCCAACCAGAACTCGACACTACGGCTCAAAAATTTCCAGTCAACCGGTCTATCAAATTCACAACCACCTCTCGTAGCTGACCTGGACTTAAAATTGGTCCACTTTCCTCTGCGAAATAAAAAAACGCATTACAATCGGATGGAATGCTTTCGGTAAACATAGGGACATTATGAAAAGTAGCTTGCCAGTTTGTATGAAACGAAAAGTATATAATGAATGTTTAATTCCAGGAGGGAGGCGGTGGCTCAGTCGGTAGAGAGGTGGCCTGCAGTTCTACCGGACCCAGGTTCAAATCCCCACTGGGGCAGGGACCAGTTTAAGGATTTGAATTTCATGAAATCAGACTTTACTGATCTACCAGAAGACCCGCCGACATGTTGTAAAAATACCCCCGCTAATACCAATACACCAGTCCTGTATGAGACGGCTCTTCCATGTATTCAATATGAACGGTAGATGTTAGCGCCGAAGTGGTGACATGTAGAGAGGTGTAAGGGATGTAGGAGGACTACTGGACCTTGAGAGCAGGCTGTGAAGCCTATGCCCAGTGTCCGACACATAAAAAAAAAAAAAAAAAAAAAAAAAAACTATGACATATGATTATGAGACTTGGAAACTGACATAATCGATGGAAAATAAATTAATTCGTTCTCAGAGAGCAATGGAAAGGTCAATGTTGGGAATATCTTTACCTGTAAGAGACAGGAATAGATCAACTTGAGTGAGAGAGCACACTTAAGTCAAAGTTATTATAGAAGTTATAAAAGAACAGAATTGGAGGTGGGCAGGCTATGTAGCAAGTATATATATATATATATATATATATATATATATATATATATATATATATATATATATATATATATTGCCAGACGCCAATCCCGTAAGGGGTGATCAAAAACAACTCGTCTACACTTCGCCATGTCCAATGCCACTTCACTGGATTGCTCCCAGCTCACACACCCCTCTCTCATATATCTCTCCACTCCATCCCTCCATCTCATCCTCAGCCTCCCTCTCCCTCTCCCCCCTCCCCTCTGTTGTGTTTTACCACTCCATACTCATTTCACTCATATCACGTACCTGTTTGAAAGGATACCGCTGTGTGAACGGTTGGAGCTGTAGTATGACTTAGTGTGTCATATTATTCATATATCCATCCCATTCTCATTGCTGCAGTGTTGTGGCAGGTAGAATGAAACTACTACTTCATGGCTGTGTTTAATACAATTGCTCAGCCGGTACAGGTTGAAGACGCTTGAAAAAGTATATGTACTTAAACCTAACATATAAACAATAAACAACTGAAACAAATGCGCATCAATGCTATAATGAGATTCCACTACATAATAATATTGGTAATACAATAACGAACTGGATACTAGGAAATCATAAGAGAAAATATGTGTTAAAGGGTAACGAAGATATATAACACGTCCTTCTCTCATAAAGATAAGTAAGGACACATCTATAGCACCAACATGAAGCTATATACAAACATACAAAAATACACTTAACCTACGTAATGGAATATGACCAAGCATCATTTACATACTGCTACTTTACAAGTCTAATCTCTCAGGAGGTAATCCTCTAGTTGCCCTATCAGGAAGAAATTAAGAACTCTGCGTGCGACAGGGCTTTGAGGTGAAAGCACTGTGGGTTGTTCTACCCGTTCACCATTGCTGGAAGGAACTGACTTTTGTGTACTGTTATGATTTGCTGAAGGATTTTGTTCTACAGATTAATTTTGTGTCTGATCAGTCCAAGATGGTTTCAAATGATCATTATGTCTCTTTGTTACACTACCATTGACGTTGACATCATAGTGCATCTTGCCCACTTAACGTGTAATGGTTCCTGGTATCCACTTGTTCGGTGTAGTGTATGATCTAACCATTACTAGAGATGAAGGTTTGGATTCTCTAACTTTACCTTGATGCTGCAGTTGCTTCCAGCCTTTGCTTTGCTGTTCACTAAGGAAATTTGGTAACATCAAGTCTAATTTGGTTCTAATTCTCCCTCCCATCAACAGAAGAGATGGTGACATACCCGATGTTGCATGCGGAGTAGTCCTGTAAGTTAACAGAAACTTGCTGATACTAGAATGCACATTTGAATTGTTCGCATTTGTACACTTCATGTGCTGTTTGAATGTTTGTACAAATCGTTCAGCTTTCCCATTTGTGGCAGGATGGTATGGTGCTGACTGTATGTGCTGAATTCCATTGACTGTTAAAAAATCTTTGAATTCCTGTGTTTGATACAATGCATTCTGGTAAAACCATGTTTTGCAAAGATTTGCATCAGTGCCCTAATTGTGGTAGTTAATGTAGTTGATTGCACTGGAATGATATCGGGCCATTTACTATAAGCATCTACAACAATTAAGTATGATTATCCTAGAAAGGGACCTCCATAGTCAATGTGCTGTCGTTGCCATGCATATCTTGGGTATTCCCACGGATGAACACGAACTGGTTTGGGATCATTTTGATGGATAGCACATGACGGAGATTGTTTTATATACATCTCAATTTCCCTAGCCATTCCTGGCCACCACATGTAAGTTCTAGCTACTGATCTGGCTCTGACAATGCCTTGATGGTCAGCATGTAAATCTGCAAGAACCTGTTCTCTAAGTTGTTTAGGAACAACTACTCTTGATCCACGCAATATGCAGTAATGTTCTACACTGAGCTCTGACCATACTGCCACATATGGTTTACTCTTCACATGTCAGTAATGAATCTCTTCCAGTAACTAGACCGTGCAGTACCTTTGACAGTGTAGGATCTCGTTTTGTGTTTTGCACTATGTGTTTAGCTGTGATGGGTAAATTGTAGCTATCTATCAGCAGAATACTGACCTCATGATCATCAGGCGCTTTATCTACTGGTAAGCGAGATAATGCATCTGCATTTCCCATTTTAGTTGTAGGTCTGTACTCCAGCGTGTAACTGTCTGCGGCTAGTGTGAAAGCCCTGCACTGCAGTCTTGCAGCCACTAAAGTTGGTAGACCTGCCTTTGGACCAACAATAGCTAGCAATGGCTTATGATCTGTGACTAATTTGAATTCTTTCCTGCCATACAAGTATATGTGGAACTTTTTGACACCATAAACAAGTGCAAGACTTTCTTTCTTGATTTGCGAGTAATTTCTTTCTGCCTTGTTAAGCAATCTTGATGCATAAGCAATTGGTTTTTCTGTACCATCTGGCATTTCCTGAGGTAAAACTGCTCCTACTCCTACTTGTGAGGTATCACAGATTAGTTAGACTGGCAAGTCCATTCTGAAATGTGCCAAGAAGTTTGGTGAAGTTATTTCTGCTTTGATTTTCTCAAAAGATTTTTGAAAGTCCTCTGTCCAGTTCCATTTTACATCTTTGTTAAGCAGTTGATATAAGGGTTCTGCAATGGTAGCTAAATTCCTAATAAACCTTCCATAAAATGTTACAAGACCTAAAAATGATTGTAGTTCCTTTACATTTTCAGCCACTTTTGCAGACTGAACTGCTCTAACCTTTTCATTAGTTTTGTGAATGCCTTGTCCATATATAATGACACCCAAGTATTCAATAGATGGAACATGGAATTGGCATTTATTCCTGTGAATGTTTATGCCAATGTCTTGGATGCATCTTAATACTGCTGTTAGTCTTGCATGATGCTCTATTTCGTCCTTGCCTGCAATTAGTATGTCATCTATGAAACAAAATACACCAGGTAGTCCATTGAAGATTTTGTCCATGGTCTGTTGCCATATTGCAGGGCTACTGGCTACACCATATGGCAGTCTCTTAGGACGAAATAAACCTAAATGTATGTTTATGGTGCAGTATTCCTGTGATTTGTCATCCACGACTAATTACTGAAAAGCTTGTTTCATGTCAGTCTTTGAAAAACTCTGCACTTCCCTAGAGCTGAAAACACATCTGAGGGGTTAGGCAGAGGGTGTAGTAGTAGTAGTAGTTGTTCCCTAGGCAGTCTGGCCGAACAGCCCAGAGTCCCTTAGGAAGGCCATGGCCGAGACCGGGCTTTCCCACAGAGCTCTCAAAGAGTGTATGTTGTGTTGTTGGCGCAGGTGATTGTATGCAATGCAGTCTTCCATAATGTGCTTAATAGTATGGGGTGCTGTGTTGCATCCTGGACAGGCATCAACGACGGAGTCATCCAGCCTCTTCTGGCAGCTTTAAAGGGCTGGATGGTGCCCACATCTCAGCCTGGCCAGGTGGACCCTGTCCTCACGAGGAAGATAGGATTCAGAAGAATGGATGTCAGGAGGCCGTGCATGCAGCTGTGTGTTGTATTTAAGTGACTGAATGGAACGGCGAGTGATCTGAGTGTGGATATGCTTCTGGAAGCTGGTCTGAGGTGGGTGAGGGGGTAGAGATGACAGTATTTGTGTATGGTATCGTGTGCTGGGTGTTGTTTTGATGTTCCTTGGTGTGGGTGGATGTGCTGCCATGTACTGTAGTGGATGTTGTGGGTTTGTGGAGGCTGCAGCAAGAAACTGGGTGCCTCTCATGTCTTGGTGGTCTTTGACTTTGAGGACTTTCGTTTCTTGATGTAGGTGGTCTGTGGGTGTAGTAGCTGTGCAGCCTGTGATTATTTTTAGGGCCTTGTTCTGTATGGTCTGTAGTGTGTTGTAGTGTGTTTTGGTGAGGTTAGAAGCCCAGGCAGGGCTTGCATAGTTCATCACTGAAGGTATGTATTGTTTGTATACTGTGGTGGTGGTTTCTTTGTTGTGTCGGAATGTTGTATGAGCAAGTGACCTCAAAGCATTGAGTCTTGGTGTTATTTTATTTTTAATGTTTGTGATGTGTTGTTTAAATGACATTGATGTATTGTATGTTACACCAAGGATTTTGTGTGTGTGTGTTCTTACTTAATTGTATCTTTACAGGAATGAGTCAAGCTCGTATTGTCCCGTGTCTTAGACCATATTTATCGTACATATCCTTAAATTTGTGAATTGTTTTGGCACACACTATTTCATTCGGTAGTGCATTCCATTGATCAATTGCTCTGTTTGGGAAACTGAATTTCCTTACGTCTTTATCACCTCTCTTCTTATGCAGTTTTTTTGCAGTGTCCTCTTGCTGATGCTTCTCCATATGTTAAGTAATCATTAATGTCTATTTTCTCCTTTCCTGATATGCACTTATATAGCATTATCATGTCACCTCTTTTCCTTCTCTCCTGTAGTGTTGGTAGATTCAGTTTATTTAGTCTTTCTTCGTAGCTTAGGTCCCTTAAGCTTGGTATCCATCTTGTAGCGGCCCTTTGAACTTTTTCAATCTTGTCTATATGCTTTTTGAGATGAGGACTCCAGACTACTGATGCATATTCCAGGGTTGGTCTAATGAATGATGTTATTATCCTTCTTAGCATGTCTTCATTTATGTATGTGAATGCTATTCTCATATTTGCAAGCAGTGTATACATGTTCCGTACCTTCTCGCTGATGTGGTCAGCCGGAGATAGTCTGTTATTGATAATCACACTTAGGTCTTTCTCTCTTTCTGATGTGTATAGGGTTTTATTTCCTAACTTATAATCCCAATCAGGTCTTTTTCCACTTTTACCAAACTTGATTACATGACACTTGTCCACATTAAATTCCATTTGCCATGTACTACTCCATTCATGAAGTTTATTTAATTCTTCTTGTAGCTCCCTACAAGAGTCTGTGCTAGCAATTCTTCTTTGTATTTTTGCATCAACTGCAAACATATTCAGATAGCTCTCATTTCCAGTGTTACTGTTTATATCATTTATGTACACTAGAAACATGATTGGTGCCAGCACCGAACCCTGTGGTACTCCACTAGTCACTACTTTCCATGATGAGTAGTTTCCTCTTAGTACTGTCCTCATTTCTCTTTTTATGAGAAAGTCTTGCATCCAACAAAACAGTTTGCCTCGAATTCCTCCTTGATGGTACAGCTTCCATAAAAGTCTTTGGTGTGGTACTGTGTCAAAAGCTTTCTTGAAATCTAAATAGATATTGTCCACCCATCCTTCCCTTTCCTGTATTGTGTATGTTACTCTGTCATAGTAGCTCAACAGATTAGTAACACATGATTTTCCTTTTCTGAAACCAAACTGTCTTTCTGTTATCATAATGTGTTCTTCTAGATGATTTACCCAAGCTTTTCTTATAAGTTCTTCTACCTTGCTTACAACACTGGTCAGTGATACTGGTCGGTAGTTGAGATGATTTTGTCTATTTCCTTTCTTCAATAAGGGGACTATATTTGCTTTTTTCCAAATATCAGGTAGTTTCCCTTGACTCAAGGATTTCTTGAAAATTAAAAATAATGGTTTACTTAACTCCTTTGCACATTCTCGTAACACCCAACATGAAATTTCATCAGGACCACTTGCTTTTCCTCTGTCTAATCTACTTAACTTCTCTTGTATTACTTTTTCTGCTATTTGTATATCTGGCAGTATGTGTGGACATGCGTGTTCCACATATTCCCTCTCAAAATTTTTTTTTTCTGTAAAAACTAATTGGAAATTCTTATTTAGTGCTTCACAAATATCTTTCTCTTGTGTATAAGTGATTCCCTCGTCCGTGATGGATTGTATTATATCTTTTACTTTGGTTTTGCTTCTGAAAAAGCTGTAAAACAGCTTTGGTTGGTCACTACTTTTATTTATTATATCCTCCTCAAACTGTTTTTGGGCTTCCCTCCTTATTCTTGTATGGTCGTTTCTTGCCTGTTTGCAATTATTATACGCCCTTTCACTATTGTGTCTTCTGTATCTATTCCACAACAAATCTCTTCTTTCTTTTGATTTTTTTACATTCTGTATTGAACCATTTCTGTATTTTCTTATCTGCTTCTTTGTGCTGTGGGATGTACTTCTGGACTCCTATTTCATAAAATTCACAAAATTTTTTATATACAGCATTTAAATCTTGTCCTCTAAGCTCATTTTCCCAATCAACTTCTAAGAAATACTTCTTTAGGTCTTGATAATTTCCCTTTTTATAGTTTAGTCTCTTTTTGTAACTGTCATTGCTGTTTACTATGTCATATGCTATCCTGAAGTTATAATTTAGTACTGCATGATCGCTTTTGCCGAGTGGAGGGTGATATATTAAACTGTCAATGTCATTTTCTTGCCTAGTAAATATTAGATCTAGCACTGAAGGTACATCAAGTCCTCTTTTTCTAGTGGTTTCCCTCACATGTTGCGTTAAGAAAAACTCTTGTACGAGATCCAGGAGCTTTTGGTCCCAACAGCTTTCTTGGCTATTTATATCTAGAGTATTCCAATTTATATTTGTATTGAAATCCCCAGTTAGTATAATTCTTTCCGATTTCTCTTCCATTTTATGTAGCAAGGATCTTATACTCTGAATTGTACTCTCTGCCAGGTCCTCATACGTCTCTTTCCCATGTGTTTGATCTGGGTGGCATATACAAATTGGCTACAATTACTTTACCTTCAGATGTGTCGATCTCTACTGCAATCAGTTCTACTTGTGATGGTATATCTAGGTTTATTTCTTTGACTTTTAGATTTTTCTTAGTTAATATTATAATTCCTCCTCCTTTTTTTAAATTTCTGTCTCTTCTCCATATATTGTATTCCTCTAAGTTTAGTATGTCATTTAGTGTGTGTGTGTGTGTGTGTGTGTGTGTGTGTGTGTGTGTGTGGAGTGTTGTTTATGGTGAGGTGTGGGATGTGACTGTGTTCTGCTGTCCAGTTTGTGAGAAGAGTCACTATAGATTTGGCTGGGGCTATTTTAAGCCTGTTTGTGGTGAACCATTCGTGTAGTGTGTTGAGGTAAGGTTGAATGATGTGTGCAGCTGTGTTTGCGTTCTGGTGCATACATGTAAGTGTTATATCATCTGCATAGGAAGCTATGTGTATCTGTGGTGTGTGGGGTGTGGGTACGTCGTGCATGTATAGGTTAAAGAGTGTAGGGGACAAAACAAATCCTTGGGGGACGCCTTTTGTGAAGTTTCTGATGTTAGAAGACTGACCGGCAAATGTTACGGATGCACATCTGCCTGCTAAGTAGTTTGCCAGCCATCTTTTTGTGTTATTGTGCATGTTTGTGTTGAGTATTTTGTTTGTGAGGTTGTGGCGGGGGATGGCATCAAAAGCTTTGCTAATGTCTAGTGTGATTAGGAGTGTTCTGTGTGGTGGCCTAGGTGAATTCATGCCACCGAAAACTCTCTGTGTAAGGTCTGTAAGAAGGGTGTTTGTGGAGTGTAGTGGCCTAAAGCCATGTTGTGACTGGGCTAGGGGAATGTGAGGTGTGACTAGTTGTAGTACCAGTCGTTCAGTGACTTTGGAGGGGGTGCAGAGGAGTGTGATGGGGCGATGTGAGGAGGGTAACGTGGGGTCTTTGTTGGGTTTAGGGATAGTGATGATATTGCCATGCTTCCAGATGCTGGGTATTATGTTGTGTGAGTAGCTGTAGTTTAATATGTTGGTGAGTGCTTGTATGCCTTGTGGTCCTAGGTGTTTAAGGTGAGGGTGTTGGGCTACCTGCAGTTGTGGATTTAATGTGACTTTGTAATCTCCACACAAGTGAAAGCCACTGCCTTTTTTGGCTACTGGCACTAATGGTGTTCCCCAATCACAGTATGTTACTCATTCCCATGTTCCTTCTGACTATAGTTTTTTTTTTTATTTCCTGTTCTACTGATGCCTTCAGAGCATATGGGATAGCTCTTGGTGCACAAAATTTAGGTGTTGTATCTGCTTTGAGTGCTGATGAAGCTTGGAAATTTTTGACTGTACAATGTTCTTCGCTGAAAATTTCTTTAAATTGTGATAAGGTCTCATGCAGCGAAACTGCTGATTTACGTTTTATCTTCAAAGCATTCAAGATCTCAGTCCAATTCAACTTAATATGTTTTAGCTAATCTAGACTCATTAGTGTCTGACCTTGACCTTTCACAATGGTGATGGACAAATCTGCTGTTTGATTATACTGAACATTTACTCTAGCTATGCCTATTACTTGAATGCAGTGTGAATTATAATCCTTGAGAACCTTGTCACAGGGCTCTATGGACAAACCAGGAATACTGCGTGTCACCTGTTCTGACATTACTGAAACATCTGCAGCCGTGTCAACCTGCATGACAACTGACTTATCATTTATAATGACTGTTACCATCATTCTCTTTTCATTTCTGCTGAGAGAATTGATCTGGAAAGCAAATGCCTGTTCATTCACATCTGATAATTGAGATTCATCTATGGTCGAGGCTGAATTAATGTGTTGTTCTGTTTTGCAGAACCTACACATAGTACTGAAATGACCTTTGCACCCACAACCGTTACGCTGTTTGTCGGTGGTGGGACATTTTGTTGTCACTGGGGTGATGACCTGCCCTACCACATTTGTAACATGTGTGAGACTTAGGTTGCTGTCTTTTCACCTTACATTGTGATGGCTGGCTATCATGCACTTTGTTAGATACAGCTGTAGGCTGCTTAACCTCAGATTTCATTTGTGGCTTTGTGTTGTTACTTGTTTGCCACTGTTTCTGAGGTTTCTTGAAGTTTGTTGATAATTTGTTAATGTGACCCTGAGCACTGTTGTGTACTATGCCCTCATTGACTTGAGCCTCGGTATTAGATGCTTCTAACACTCTAGCAATTTCTAGTACCTTGCCTAGAGTTAGTTTTTTTTTTTTCCTGGAGCAACTTTTTCCTCATGTGAATTACATTTTGCTATGACCTGATCAATTATGACATCATCGGGATCTGCAAACTCACAAGAATTTGCTAGACGCTTGAGTTAAGTCACAAATGCATCAATTTTCTCATTTGCTTCATTAACACACTGGCTAAACAAGAAACGTTCATACCTAATGTTGGCTTTAGGTGTGAAATATTCATTGAGGCAAGTTTTAAGGTCACCCTAAGCCTCACTTGCTGGGGTCAAAGTGGCAAAAATTTCCTGCACCTCCAATCCAGCAATGTGCAGCAACAATGCAGCCTTCTGGTCTTCCTTAGTTACCCCTGTAGCCCTGAGGTAAATTTCAAAGGAAGATGACCACTTCTTCTATCTCTGTGCCACTGAAGATGGATCCTCTTGTACCGAGAACTCCTTGGAAGCTGGAACATCCAGGACCATGGTGATGGTGGGGTGGGCGACAGCTCCTTGGGGTGAGTCATCTGCCTGGGACGTTTTACCACTCGTCGCCAATCCTTGTTGCCAATCTGTTGCGGTTTACCACTCCATACTCATTTCACTCATATCACATACCTGTGTGAAAGGATACAGCTGTGTTAAAGGTTGGAGCTGTAGTATGACTTAATGTGTCATATATCCTATTCTTGTTGCTGCAGTGTTGTGACAGGTAGAATGAAAATACTTCTTCATGGCTGTGTTTAATATAATTGCTCAGCCACTACAGGGAAGATGCTCAAAAAAGTATATGTACTTAAACCTAACATATAAACAAAAAACGACTGAAACAAATGCACATTAATGCTGGGTATTACATTAGAAGTAACCAACATTACCAATTTTCATTATATTACGCCCCTGAACTATTCTAAGACTTACCTTTTAAGCCTAGTTTGAGCTGGGGGAGCAAATTTTGTAAGGGTAGTCATGTAGTGACAGATTAGGCTAACGCCTAGTAGCGGATGAATGTGGCGCCATGTTGGCTGGTGCAGGCGTGTGCACTCGGTCTATGTCAGCTGGACTCAGATGTAATCGGCTGGTACTTTCGTATGTATGTAAGTTTTAAAAACAGCCAATCAGGCGTCCCTGAGCAACAGGGACTTTTTAAACCAGCCAGTCACAACAGTCGTATGGAAAACCAGCCAGTCACCTTAAAGAATTTGTGGGTGATACAGGGACACCCAAGATTTGAAAGTCAGTCATAGTCATGGTCTCCAGTGGTAAAGAATGTGTTGTTGATTTCCAAGCTTGTATCGGTTGTAGCAAGGATTACTGGCAGATTATCAAGGACTACCACAGTAATAACGAAGCATCTATTGAGCTACAAAGAAAACAGGGGGTTTTGCCAATTGAAGTACTGTGTAAACTGCGTAATTTGCCCTGCAAAGATCGGAAAGGTAGACATCAGTGGCTGGTGGAGGAAAAGTCGGAAGAGTAAGGGGAAGATCCAGTGCAAATTTACCGTTTCCGATTATAAAAGAACAACTCTACACCCTTAACCCCTTAAGCGCGGGTATGTTGAAGGCGGTCCGTGCACCTCACGCGGGGATATTTGCGCTACGACTGACTTTTTAAAAATATTTGCCAAAAATCAGTTATTAGTCCTAGAATATTATAAATAAATATGCTTATGGTACATACCTTCAGCTTTCTCCTGGGATGTTTATTGAGCCTTCATCGACTACCGTAGGACTTGTGGAGACTTCTGAAGTTAGGTAATAAAGTCTCCACTTTACACTTCCCGACACCCTGTAATATAATTGCCACAGCCTGATAATATCACTAGAAACACCATTCTATGATTTTCAAGTAGTTTGGAATCCATACTCCAAAATAAAAACACTGTGAAAGTAATGAAAATTATGAGTACGTACGAGCTTCCCACCCGTGCTCGTTTCCCGCTGGTATTCTGTCATATATTATTCATAAACACACTCACACTTTATATTCCAACAACTTTATTACACTTATATATATATATATATATATATATATATATATATATATATATATATATATTGTTACATAGCCTATGATTTCATCATCCTTTGTGTAATTTTAACACACAGTATGCTGCATGTTTGATCACGAGCGTGTTCTGCCTCAGTTCCCCCCTTCTACCATTATAGTAGAGTAAGTCGTCCTTTCTGTTGTTCAGAGTAGGATTGTCAGCTCTTTGTCCCCTATGGCTTCATTTGCGCGTCCTTATAAGTTGTATCAAGCTCTGCTGGCCCCTATATAATGAGCTCAGTCTCTGCATTATTGCCACTTAGATCTGCTCCTCATTTTGTTCACATCTCTGTCCTCCCCTGTACAGTTATTATTGTGAGTGCTCAGGAAGTCTCCAACCATCTAGCAGCCGTGTGTAATTTGAGTATAACTGTTGTTGCATTTTTTCTTGTACTGTGTAGCATAAGGTTAATTCTTAGGCCTAGTAAGGTTTTTGTAATTTATGTAGGGTTCTAATTGTCAGCCATCATTAATAATACTTTGTATCTGTAATAATTTATCTTGCATTAACTGAGCATTACCCAGTGTATTTTCATTTTATCAGGGCTGACTTAGATAAATTTACTCTTGCTAATTTCGTGTTAATAGAGGCTATTGCAGTTAACCATATATTTAACCTGTTTTTGCCATTACATTATCCTTATGAGTCCTGAATGTTTTGTTGTTAGTTTGAGCATTAAACTTTAACTTGTAATTTTACCTAACTCTTTTATTTTGAACCTGGAACTTTACGGGACAGTAGTGATTTTTAGTATTCTCACTTAAAGTGTACATTATCTTTCTCTGTTCTGTAACATAAATTTGGCGACCTCTTATCAGGATATTCAGGATATTATCATAAGGATATTGCTCGATATTTTGTGACTGTGATTTATTCATGATGTCTGCTATTACTACACTTGATGAAGCCAAAGATTTTTTGTCAAATGTGCAAACAGTGTGTGATGTAGAAAACAGAACAAACAATGAACTTAAGCTTGTTGCTCAACAATTGGGAATTGCAGTTCACTCTCATCATTCTAAAGATCAAATTGTTGGCATGATTAATAAAAGCTTGTTTAATGTAACTCCTCCAAATGAGCAAACGCAGATTGAATTAGCTAAGTTATTACAGCTAGCCCTGCAGGAGGCTCGTGTGAAGGAAGCTGAATTTCAAGCACGTGCTAAGGAGGCTGAGTCTCAGGCTAAGGAGGCTTGTGTTAAGGAGGCTGAATTTCAAGCAAATGCTACGGGAGGCTGAATCTCAGGCTCGGATTCAGGAGGCACAGATACAGGCTCAGGCACAAATTGAACTAGCTAGGATTCAGGCAGACCATGAGTATCGCATGAAACAAGGTGGAACTGGATCATCTAGCGCTGATGATTTTGATGTGGCTAAAAATGTTCGACTTCTCCCTCCTTTTAATGAATCTGATTTAACAAAGTATTTTCAGTTGTTTGAGAGGGTAGCTACAGGTTTTAATTGGCCCAAGGAGTATTGGCCAGTACTCCTTCAAACTGTTCTCACCGGTAAAGCTCAAGTAACTTATGCATCTTTGCCTCAGGATCAATCTGATAATTATGATGTAGTTATGACTTTGATTCTTAAGGCCTATGAGCTTGTTCCTGAAGCCTATAGAGTAAAATTTAGGACAACTTACAAGCAAGATAAGCAATCCCATGTTGAGTATGCAAAAATCAAAGAAGATCTGTTCGAGCAGTGGTTAAATTCTAAGAATGTGGATTCTGATTTTGACAAATTTAAGCAGATGATTTTGCTGGAGGACTTCAAAAGGTGTATTTATAAAGATGTAAGCCTATATTTTGATGAGAGAAGAATAGATAATTTGTCTGATGCTGCAGTTTTAGCTGATGAATATGTTCTCAATCACAAGAGATATTCTAAAGAAAAAGGGAAAGCTGAGAGTAAGTACGTTGCCTCTACTCAGAGTACAGGTAACAGGAAAGAGAATAAGGATGATGTTTCTCAGGAAGTAAATACCAGCTCCACCTCTAGATTTCAGAAAAGTAAATGTACTTATTGTAGTAAGCTTGGTCATACTACGGAGAAATGTTTCAGGAGACAGTGTGATGTGAACAAAAAGGAGTCTTTAAATATTCAGTCAATTGGTCTAGTGTCCACCCTTGAGAGTTCCCAGAATTCTTTAACTGAGTTAACTGAACCTGTTTTGAGGGGTAAATTAAATCCTCATGATGGAGCTCCTCTTTTGAGCAGTAACGTGGGTGACACTCTCAAGAGATCATGTGCTAATTTCCTGTCTGATGGTTTTGTCAGTCCTCTGGACACTAATGACAGGAAATCAGTTAAAATATATCGTGATACAGGTGCTTGCCAATCCTTTATGCTGACCAGTGTTCTAGGCTCTAATGTTAATTCCTCTGATGAAACTGTAATCTTACAAGGTGTAGGGAATAATTACTTCTCTGTCCCTCTGTGCAGAGTGAATTTAGAGTCTGGTTTTGCTAATGGTTCCGTTATGGTTGGGTTGGTTGAGACACTCCCAATGTCAGGTGTAACTTTCTTACTTGGAAATGATATTGGTGGAAGTCAAGTGTGTCCAGCTCCTCAGTTGTCTAGTGAGCCAGTGGCTGCGGCCCAGGATTGTGATGTCCCTGATGTGTTCCCTGCATGTGCTGTCACTAGGGCTAAGTCTAAAGTTACTGGTGATTTAGAGGATAATGATGATGATGATGTTATCCTAGCTGACACTTTTCTTGCTAATTTGGACCACTCACCAGATGAGGCAGTACCCCGTAGTGTTGATAATTTGTCTCGTCAAGAGTTGGTTGAGTTGCAGGTTGCTGACCCTGAGTTGAAAGGTCTAGCTAACTCTGCTTGCAGTGAGGAAGAGTCAGCTGGTGCTTCTACTTGTTATTATATAATGTCAGGAGTACTTATGAGGAAGTGGAGACCCCC
The DNA here is from genome assembly GCF_032717465.1 of Coenobita brevimanus. Classification (NCBI taxonomy): domain Eukaryota; kingdom Metazoa; phylum Arthropoda; class Malacostraca; order Decapoda; family Coenobitidae; genus Coenobita; species Coenobita brevimanus. Next base: position 28,558,209 of record NC_136970.1, on the reverse strand, counting down.
AACAGCATCAGCCGACTGTGAATGGGAGGTTGTACATCAAGTTGTCATCCCTCGTGTTTGTAGGCAGGATATCATTAGAGTGGCTCATGATTCCAGTTTGGCAGGACACCTTGGTGTGAGGACGACTGTGGCACGCATTTTGAAACACTTCTACTGGCCAGGTATCTTCAGGGATGTTTCCTGGTATTGTAAGTCTTGTCACACCTGTCAAGTTGTGGGGAAGTGTAATCAGACCGAAAAGGTTGCACCTCTAGTTCCCATTCCTCCTTTTGAGGCGCCATTCACCCGTGTGTTGGTGGATATTGTGGGCCCTCTTCCTAAGACTTCTTCAGGATTTTCTTATGTGTTGACCCTGATTGATATGGCTACTCGTTATCCTGAAGCCATTCCACTTAGAAATATCTCAGCAAAGAACGTGGTTAAGGAAATGCTAGGGTTCTTCACAAAGTTTGGTCTGCCCAAGGAGGTACAGTCAGACCGGGGAAGTAATTTCATGTCAAATGTTTTCAAGCAGTCTCTGAAAGAGTTGGGGATCACCCAGATCACGTCTTCAGCTTACCATCCCCAGACCCAAGGAGCGTTGGAGAGATATCATCAAACACTCAAATCGATGCTCAAAAAATACTGTTTGGAACATCAGAAAGACTGGGATAAAGGTCTTCCATTTGTTGTGTTTGCTGCAAGAGAATCTTCAAATGAATCATTGGGCTTCTCACCTTTTGAACTACTGTTTGGCCATGAAGTAAGAGGACCCCTTAAGTTACTCAAGGAATGCTGGCTGTCGGAGGAAGATGACGTCAACCTGCTGGAGTATGTGATGAAGTTCAAAGAAAGGCTGTCCACTGCTTTACAACTGGCGAGAGAGAATTTAGGAGCTGCTCAGGAGAAGATGAAGACTTGGTATGATAAGAAGTCCAGGTTACGCCACTTTCAGCCAGGAGATCAGGTTTTGATTCTGCTACCGGTTCATGGGCAACCTCTTCAAGCCAAGTTTAGAGGTCCTTATTTCGTCGAGAAGAAACTCAGTGATGTCAACTATGTCATCGCCACACCAGATCGTAGAAAGAACAAGCAACTATGTCACATCAACATGCTAAAGTTATATCACAGGTGGGACAAAAATAATCCAGTCTACACTGTAGCTGTTCCACCCGATTCTGGAAGTGAAGCTCTCCCATGCAGTATGAGCCTGAGTGATAGTTTGGGGAAGAATCTTGATATCATGAATGATCTCCAGACTAAGCTTTCTCATCTACCTCCCGAGGAAAGGCAGGAGTTTTCGGCATTACTGCAGGAGTACCCGCAAGTGTTCCGTGCCACTACAGGAAGAACCACTGTGTTGATGCATGATGTCGATGTTGGAGACGCAAAGCCAATTAAATTGCCTCCTTACCGTGTGAACCCAGTGAAAGTTCCTCTCATCCAGAAGGAGCTTGGCTACCTGTTGGACCACAAGATGATTGAGCCCTGTCAGAGCGAGTGGAGTTCTCCTGTCACTCTAGTCCCTAAGCCAGGTGGGTCACAGTGGCTTTGCATCGACTACAGACGTGTTAATCAGATAACCAAAACAGACACTTACCCTCTCCCTCGCGTGGAAGATTGCATAGACAAGATCGGAAAGGCTAGGTACATAAGTAAGTTTGATTTGTTAAAGGGATACTGGCAAGTACCTATGACTGAACGTGCTAGGGAGATCTCATGTTTTGTAACACTAGGAAAGACTTTTGCTTGTTCTGTAATGCCATATGATATGAAGAATGCACCAGCCACATTTCAGAAGCTCATGAATGTTGTAATAGAGGGTTTGGCAGGGTGTGTTATTTATATTGATGATGTATTAATCTTCAGTGACAACTGGAAAGATCACCTATGCCATGTCAGTAAATTTCTTGAGCGTTTGGTTCAGGCTAATCTTGTAGCTAATTTATCAAAGTGTGAGTTTGGTCAAGCTAAAGTTCAGTACCTTGGGTACGTAATTGGTGATGGACATGTTGCACCACCAGGAGCTAAGGTTCAGGTTATAAGTGATCTTCTCAGACCTAAAAGTAGGAAAGAGCTACAAAGATTTTTGGGAATGGTAGGTTATTACAGGAGATTTGTTCTTAACTTTTCTATTCTTGTATCACCACTTACAGACCTACTGAAAAAGGGAGTTAAATTTGTCTGGACCGATAACTGTGAATCCTCTTTCAACAAACTTAAAGCTATCCTATTAAGTCAGCCAGTGCTCACTACTCCAAATTTTGCTAAGCCTTTTAAGATGGCTGTTGACGCAAGTGATACAGGAGCTGGGGCTGTTTTGCTGCAAGAGGATGATCAGCGTATTGAACACCCTGTATCTTATTACAGTACGAAGTTCACTCCACCTCAAAAGAACTACTCAACTATTGAGAAAGAGCTTTTGGCCTTGATTTTGGGTTTACAGCATTTTTCATTTTATTTGTGTTCTGGTTTTGACCCCATAGTCATTTATACCGATCATAACCCACTGAAATTCCTTAGTAAGTTTAAAGATAAAAATCAGAGATTGACAAGATGGAGTCTACTTCTTCAGGAGTATTCATTAGACATACAACATGTCAAGGGGAAAGAAAATGTTATTGCAGATTGCTTATCTAGACTTTAGACAGATTGTTTTAGAGTAATAAGAAATTTCCTTTGTAAATTTCTTTTTCTTTGTGGGGAGGTGTTACATAGCCTATGATTTCATCATCCTTTGTGTAATTTTAACGCACAGTATGCTGCATGTTTGATCACGAGCGTGTTCTGCCTCAGTTCCCCCCTTCTACCGTTATAGTAGAGTAAGTCGTCCTCTCTGTTGTTCAGAGTAGGATTGTCAGCTCTTTGTACCCTATGGCTTCATTTGCGCGTCCTTCTTATAAGTTGTATCAAGCTCTGCTGGCCCCTATATAATGAGCTCAGTCTCTGCATTATTGCCACTTAGATCTGCTCATTTTGTTCACATCTCTGTCCTCCCCTGTACAGTTATTATTGTGAGTGCTCAGGAAGTCTCCAAGCATCTAGGAGCTGTGTGTAATTTAAGTATAACTGTCGTTGCATTTTTTCTTGTACTGTGTAGCATAAGGTTAATTCTTAGGCCTAGTAAGGTTTTTGTAATTTATGTAGGGTTCTTATTGTCAGCCATCATTAATAATACTTTGTATGTGGAATAATTTATCTTGCATTAACTGAGCATTACCCAGTGTATTTTCATTTTATCAGGGCTGACTTAGATAAATTTACTCTTGCTAATTTCGTGTTAATAGAGGCTATTGTAGTTAACCATATAATTAACCTGTTTTTGCCATTACATTATCCTTATGAGTCCTGAATGTTTTGTTGTCAGTTTGAGCATTAAACTTTAACTTGTAATTTTACCTAACTCTTTTATTTTGAACCTGGAACTTTACGGGACAATAGTGATTTTTAGTATTCTCACTTAAAGTGTACATTATCTTTCTCTGTTCCGTAACAATATATATACATACACTATTTATCTATAAGTTTCCTTCAGTAATAGTAGTTTATTTTCACTCCAGGCATTCACTTTCTCGTTCAGTAAACTAGCGTAGAGAGCAAAGCATTCACTTTCTCGTTCAGTAAACTAGCGTAGAGAGCAAAGCATTCACTTTCACTGTCATTATTCCAAGTACTTGTACTCATATTATATTTGTAATTATTTACATTTCTATTTACAATTTCTATTTTATTTACTGTACATTATTTACATTTCTCTTTTATTTATGCTATGTTTTTCACTGTTAATTGCAGTAAGTAAGGGCTCCATTCCCTTGGAGCCACACTGAAGCACCCGTACTGGGAGTTTGTCACCATTTCCTCCACTGGCTCATCACACAATTCACCAGAAAGATTGTAGTCACCGTCCATCATTACCATGGATAAATTAGCCAGTTCACGTTCCACAGCAGAGTCATTTAGTCCTTTACCCCTTCCCACACGAGGTTTAGTAGGAGTAGAGGTCACTGGACCCTCTAGGAGTGGTGGAAATGGAGGGCCGTGAGTGCGACGTGGTTTCATCTCAGGAGACAACACTGAACTGAATGACGAGGCGGATATGGGGCCGCCAAGGGTTGACAACGTCAGCATGGTGACAGCTGCTAGTTTATATGCTGTGAAATGATCGGCAGGAAATCTGGAAAATACATCATAAATTAGGTAGTTCCAGGTGAATGTAAATATCGCTTAGGGTTCTCCCTTCCTTTTATATATGTATTCTTATTATGAGAACAGGTCATACGGCATATTTCAAGGGTAAACAGGGAAAATTAGCGAATGAGTGCACGTGGGGTGTTGCCAGGTGATAATTAGCCAATTCCAGGTGTATGGCACTATCAATTACCTTTTTCCTATTTTATATATATTATATTGTATAAGAATAGGGCATAGGGCTCATTTCAATGGATGAAAAGAGTGTAAAAGTTCGGGCAAGATTTGCGTAGCATGGCACAGCTGGGGCAGGCGGGAGGAGAGGGTAATGGAGGGGAGGTAAGGGGGGAAGTCAAGAACGGGGAGAAATGGCTAAATTGTCAACAATGGATGGGAGTACAGATGACATTAGCAACACTGACTGTTGTTGGACACTGGCAGTACAGACAGATGATACAAGCAACAATTGAAAGCCCGGGCAAATTCAAAATAACAGAATTGCAAAGGTGATGCCCTGCGGTATGATCAATTGCATCCGAGCGTCACAAAAGTGACGCCCCACAGTTAAGGGGTTAAAGGTAGGTCAGGTCAGGTCAGGTTAGGTTATTAGGTTAGGTTGTGTTGTGTTAAGTTAGGTTGGGTTAGGTTAGGTTAGGTTAGGTTGGGTTAGGTTAGGTTGGGTTAGGTTAGGTTAGGTTAGGTTGGGTTAGGTTAGGTTAGTATTATGCAAAATAGTGTGTTTTTTATTAATCTTGATCTTGATTTGGGCGGATAAACCCACTTTCGGAATTCTTACTCAAATTTCCAAAGGTGGGATTTTCCCCCCAAAATGAAGGTCAGATTGAATTAAAACACACTATTTTGCATTGGAACACAAACAAATTTTCATTAAAAAAAAACGTTGGTTGCTTCTAAAAATTTACCCAATCCTGTAATGAGACTCCAGTACATAACAGTATTGGTAATACAATAAAGAACTGGATACAAGGAAGTCATAAGAGAAAATATGTGTTTAAGGGTACTGTAACGTAGATATATAACACCCTCCAGCTCACTCGCATATACACTCCTCGTTAGTCTCTCATTCTCTGTCGTCTCCATATGGCCAACCACATCAATGTATTTCTCCTAATGCTTTCTGTCACATCCACATCCACACCACAGTGCTCCTTCACTTCCTATTTTGTCAGTCGTCTCTCCATGCAGGTGGGGATGCCCATCATCCTCCCACTGAGTGTAACGGTACTACACTGAGTGGCAAGCCAAATGATTTCCTGTAAACCAGGAAATAATTTACAATGCTGGGTAATAACCTTATAACCAACCAACACGTGTTCCCTAAATGACAGCAAGTGGGTTGGCGGAGGGTAGTACCCCTTCCCCGAAAACAACTAATTAAATATACTCTCTCTCTCTCTCTCTCTCTCTCTCTCTCTCTCTCTAACACAAAAAGAAAGAACATTGCGTAAGATTACTGGTAAATAGTTGCTAATGTGGTAATACTGGAGAATTTTTTAGTTTTGTAAAACTGAGAAAGCGACAGACCAAACTACCGAGATGAGAAAATGAGATAAAAGATATGTTAATGCAAGTAAATACTCCAGCAACCCCCCCCCCCTCCCAACAAAAAAAATCAAATTGACGATTGACACTATAGGCTGGGATGGCTCCAATGCACCCATAAACCTTTAAAAAATAACATATATCTTCATAACGTCCAAACAGAGGAAATAATCTTTTTTTTTTTTGCATCCAACATTTATCCACATTATTTTTTATTCTTAATACATCACCTGCAACGTCTAAAACATAACGCTAATCTTGGTGAAAGATAATCGTTTAAAAACATAATTTCTCCAAATTATTCTTCATTCCTAAGACCCTCTTGTTCCAAACTGGCAAAACCGATCTTTTTTTTCCTTTTTCCTCCACGGAGAGATTTCATTTTCCACTGTTTCGGAGGCATGGTAGATATTATCACCAAAAGGCCAAAGTAATTGGTCTAAAATAGGTCAGCTTTTGCAGTTTTAATTTGATTCAGGCAAAATTTTGCAGATTCATACAGAGTGCAACGAGGGTGAAGTGATTCGATATTCATAATTCGTTAAAATTTAAGGTCACAGAATAGTGCCAAATTTGTGGCCCTTTAATGTATAACATTTAAAAATTTTGAACAGACTTGGTGGAATAATTTACGATCAGCCAAAAATTAAGTAATATAATATTTTGATGAATAAATCAAAGGTTAAGGTCACTATGCAAAATCAGCCAGAGAGAGAGAGAGAGAGAGAGAGAGAGAGATGAGGACTCTGAGATCAGTAATTACCATAGCCAACTCTGTGCTTTACCAGATGAACCCTTCATTTAAACCATAGCTACATGTCCCACCATTCAACGGCTTCCCAATCTGTCCCCATGAGACAGTGAGACAGCTGGTCATGGCGGGCAGTCTGACCTGCTCTGGAGCAAAGGTGCTAACACTCTGTAGACATCACACTCTGTAGTTGTTGTTAACGAAACATCGGAGTGGTCAATGTCCAAACTCTCGCAAGTAAAGCTATCATGGCAGTTCTTTACTTGAAGAACTCGGGCACGCAAACTGGGAGATATAATATCCTAGTGATGTGAGATGTAAGTGAAGCATTCACATAATTGTCAGCCTGTCACCTACTGTGTTAAAGTGACAAATGCGAAAAGAAGGAACATTGCATAAGATTACTGGTAAGTAGTTGATTATGTGCTGAAGATTTTTTTTAGTTTTGTAAAACTGAGAAAGCAACAAACCAAAATACTGAGATGAGAAAATGAGATGGAAGATATGTTAATGCAAGTACATACCCCAGCAATCCCCCCCCCAAAAAAAAAAAAAAAAAATCAAATTGACGGTTGACACTATAGGTTGGGATGGCTCCATTGCACCCATAAACCTTTAAATAATAATAATAATAATAATATATTCCTTCATAACGTCCAAGCAAAGGAATTCATCTTTTTTTTATCGCATCTAGCTTTTATCACATTCACATTCTTTTCTATACGTAATACATCCCCTGAAACGTTTAGACATAACGCTAACTTGATGAAAGATTATCGTTTAAAAACATAATTTCTCCACATTATTCTTCTTTCCTAAACCCCTCTAGATCCAAACTGGCAAAACCGATCACTTTTTTTTTTTTTTTCCTCATCGGAGAGATTTCATTTTCCACTGTTTCGAAGGCACGGTAGATATTCTCCCCCAAAGGCCAAAGTAATAGGTCTAGAATGAGTCAGCTTTTACAGTTTTGATCTGATTCAGACAAAACTTTGTACATTCGTAGAGAGTGCAGAGAGGGTGAAGTGACTCTATCTATCTATCTATCTATTGCCAGACGCCTCAATTCCGTTTGGGGTGGCCACAAACAAATCGCCTCCAAGTCGCCCTGTCCACCGCCATTTCAGTGCCCTGCTCCCAACTCACACACCCCTCTCTCATATACCTCTCCACCCCATCCCTCCATCTCATCCTCGGCCTCCCCTTCCCTCTTCCCCCCTCCACCTCACTCACATACACTCTCTTCGTCAGTCTTTCACCCTCCATCCTCTCCAACTGGCCAAACCACCTCAGTGTGTTCCTCATAACGCTTCCTATCACAATATTCATAATTATCAGTAAAAATTTAAGGTCACAGGACAGTGCCAAAATGTGTGGCCCTTTAATATTAAACATTTAAAATTTTTGAACAAACTTGGTGGAATAATTTGGGGTTAGCCAAAAATTAAATTGTTTAATTTATAGAAGAATAAATCAAAGGTTAAGGTCACTAGACAAAATCAGCCAAAAACATTTTTATCCATTTTGAACCAAACATAGTGGAGGGGTTACTGGTCTTGCAACGAGGTATTTCAATCATGGCCACAAAGCAAGGCCAAAAATTCAGTCATAGACCAATTGCAGACATGGGTGTTGAACTTTCCCAGTGCACCTTCTTAGTATCTCCAGATGATTTATGCAGCTTGAGAGATATTTCAAAAGGGAGGGGTATGCTCAGAGACTTAATTAAACTTTAAATTGCTAAATTCTTTGTGGAAGGATTACGAAGGCGGCTGCAACAGCCTTCCAGAAGACCGTAGGATTTTTTTTTTTTAAGTATTGTGTTAGACAGGACAAACATCCAATTCCCTATTTGCATATATGAAAGATGAAGACCACTGAATTGACTGGGATAATGCCTCCTCAGCCTTGTTTTGTAAATCTGCAGTTAATAGGAACATAATTGAATCTAGCGTAATCAACAAGACAGAGTCTGTTAATATAAATCTGAGAAACAGGATGTATAAGTTAACTTCATCGCAGAGAAAGTATGTTGACTGGTTCAGGTCACCTACGTGTTTTATCTCACCTATGAATTGTAAATTTTTCTCTTCCATAATTTAAGTACACACTTGTCTATTGATGCATACAGTTCTTTGTAAAATTCTTCAACCCTTTTCACTATCTCATCTCTTCATATGTATGCGTTTATAATGTACCTATATGTGTATGGGTATACAGTACATATGTGTATTCTAATGTTTCTGTACATCTTTGATTAGGTATACGTGTACTGGTACGCATTTGTGTGTATGTGGCTCAAACGGTAGAGAGGTGGCCTGCGGTCCTTCCGGACCCAGGTTCAAGTTCCCGCTGAGGCAGGGAACAATTTCAGGATTTGAATTTCATACAAAAGCAGACTTTACCGATCTACCAGAAGACCCACCGACACGTTGTAAAAATACCCCGCTAATACCAATACACCAGTACTGTATGAGACAGTCCCTAGCATGTATTCAATATGGACGGTGGGTGTTAGCGCCGAAGTGGTGACATGTAGAGATGTATGGTGTGTAGATGGACTACTGGGCCTCGGGAGCAGGCTGTGAAGCCTATGCCCAGAGTCGAGCACATTAAAAAAGAAAAAAATGTCAAATACAAATATATATATATATATATATATATATATATATATATATATATATATATATATATATATATATATATATATATATATATATATATAGTCATCTCGCCTAAAGTGCGCCTTCGCAAAGTGCATCTCGCCTAATGTGCGACGGGGGTCTGACAATAATTATTTAGAAAGTGCGTTTGCTTCTTGCAATGTGCGATGAGCATGAAAAATTGAGGCAAATGCGGTATTCTCTCGCAACTAACGAACGTAATTTGTAGCAAGCGATGGGTAAGGGTGGGGCTGGTGAGCATGTGTGGTGGGGTGCGGCTGGTATGTGTGTGGTGGCCACAGCAGCAGGATGATAACATAATGTGTGTAGTGTCTGACCTGGACTTTGAGGGTTTCCTGGAGCAGCAACAGGCAGCACCTAACCTAGCGCAAACTAAGGTGTGCTTTCCATAAAACTGGCCACTCAATATTGTGCTTTAGCTTTAAGAGCATTCATTGATCACCGGAGCAGTCATCACCAGGTTGCCATTTGGTATTTTTCGTTACCACATGTGGGGCAATTAGGTAATGAAAAATTCAATCGGTAATGATTCAGAATGATTAATTACCAAAAATTCGATCGGTAATGATTCAGAATGATTCATTACCAAAAGGATTTTTCATATGCATGAGTGTACCGAGGATGGAGACGGTGGATTATCTTTTTTTTTCTTTTAATGCAAGAAAGAAGGAACCAAAGGCTGAGCCCACAAACTGTTCCAAGGAAAAAAAAAAAAACGAAAACAATGCAAATGAGAACCAAACCCCTCCAGTAGTGATGAGAGTGATAGTGAGGCACGGGTGACGGGATGAAGCCCGTAAAAAATAGCTGTGAGTATTTTAATTCAGCGTCTGTGGTACGGCCTAGGGTACCACAACAACGATTCGCATTATCTACCCTGTGTAAAATGCTGGTTAGGTCTTGAATTTTCATAATAAATATACAGTATTATTCTTGCATGTTTCTACTGTATGTTTTCCTTTTGCATTTTAGTTACGGATAGGTACTGGTGAATCAATATACGAAAATTCAGGATGTGTCGCCCATAAAGCCATTTTAACATGGGATCCTATGCTTCACAAAGTGCGAATTTATAAACTGAGACGGGCTTTGTCGCCCATATCCACACACATTAATGAATGCTGGATGAAGAATACACGAGGTGGAATCAGAGTATAGTATGAAAGCTTAACAGTGAAATTAGTCAGGAATGAACTTTGACTCCACCTCGTGTATTCTTCTACCATTTACCAACCTGTCACATTGTCATCTGATGAACATATTAATGACTGAGTACGTAATTATGTTCCTATACTCATATGCAGATTCCTATAATGTGTACATAAATAATTCTATATAAGACTACAAAGACTCATACATACATGTGTTTCATTGTATCTTGTGTTACGTGTAATAGTACGTTCTATGCACTGTTGTATGTAATTGTCTAAAAAGTTATCAATCTGGCTATGATTATTTTAAAGAGACAATGAATGGAGGAAGGAAAAACTAAGGAAATAAAAAAAAGTCCATGTGCCTAAAGGGATCCCCCATTCATAAAATATTTATAACAACTGGATTTAAATAAGAGTGAATTAAATGTTTGTGGGAAGCAACTCCCAGGAAGTGAATTCCAGAGAGTAGTGTTCTGGGGATAAATGAATTTTGATAAGCCGAGGTTTTGCATTACGGGGGAGAGAGTGTGAGATCACGGGCGCTCCCAGCTGCCCGAGCCGTTCGGGAGAAAATGTGAAGGGGAGGCACGAATGAAGCAAGTTCGCCAGAGCACTTACAGTAAAAATATCGGTAACATAATGCTAAAGAAACATGTTGATATAATCACATAGCTAATTATAATACCGTATCAATTTCTCTATTTATCTATCTATCCATCTTTCTATTTATCTGCCTATCTATCTATCTATCTATCTATCTATCTATTTATCTGTCTATCTATATACCTAGGCTGCTTCCCCCAAGGAAAGGGAGGTAGCCGAGACAGGACGACACACTTCCAATTTACTCATCCACTCAAATACATTCATTCGCATTTTAGCCCCAAAGAGGAGAAGGGACAGATCCTCACCGCACCACACCACACGAGGGTCAACTGCGCAGTGCAATCAGTGACATCCGCAGCAGGGCCTGACAGAAGAGCTGGTTTACCCCTGCCACAATAAAATAGACCCATACCCTTACCCGCACCTGACCTGATTAGCTGATTAGACAAATGCGGGAGAATATCCCCTCAGGTCTGTGACATCATTTATGCATTCACAATTTCTCAATTCACGCACAGCTACTCTTCCTTGCTCAACAGACATCCCTCTCGCATCTAACACTCTCCTCACATTGTCCATCATCCATCCATCCATCATTCAATTCTACATTGCCCCACGAGGAGCGTAGGAGCCCAGGGCTAGGCAGTTGGTCCCGACATTTAAGATGAGAGTGTCCAGCCTCACTCATAACTGAGTGGCATTACATGAGCAATCAACCCCATCCACCCCTTGGATATAAACCTTCACCGGCTCAATCCGACTGGAGCGCAATAATTACCCATTAAACCACCAGGTGCCAAAATTTGGTTATATGGTTACCACCCAGCGTAGTAAATGGTTTCCTGGTGTACAGGAAACCATTTGGAATGTCACTCAGTGTAGAGTCACCCACGGGCAGAAGGAAGAGAAAAGAATGAAGGAATGAAAGACAGAAGAGGGAGTGTAAAGTCACCCGCAGGCAGAAAGACGAGGAAAGAATGAAGGAAAGAAAGACAGAAGAAGATGGGAGGAAAGAAGGATGGAGGAGAGGACAGGGCAGACACCCGAGAGTAGCACTACATTCAGTGAGTGGATGGTGAGCGCCCCCACCTACCACAAATTATATATATATATATATATATATATATATATATATATATATATATATATATATATATAAGTGTGTGTGTGTGTGTGTGTGTGTGTGTGTGTGTGTGTGTGTGTGTGTGTGTGTGTGTG
>NC_136970.1:28418566-28541066 GCF_032717465.1 Coenobita brevimanus | reverse complement strand
CCCTTAACTTACGGTACATATGTATGTACAGGCCCTGGACATACTGTGTCCTGTGGGGCCAACAGGTGAGACGTCAGGTCTGCACCTACTTCACCACTGCCTTGTCTCTCAACTGACTCAGAGATTATGGGTGTGGTTTCAAACGGCACAGGAAGGACATGTTCCTGATTAGTGGTACGTGGACATACGTTGCAGGGACGCACAAAACAATCTATCTCTCGTCCCATCCCTGGCCAGAAAAAGTCAGCTCGGATACGGCCCTGGGTTTTCCTTTTGCCCATGTGACCTCCTGAAGCTGAACAATGACCCCATTCTAACACTGCTTGGCGGTACTTTGCGGGGACAACAAACTGCAGCTGAACCTCGCCCTGGGGTGTTCGTGATTCGCAGTACAGCCGTCCTTGTTTACGAAGGAACTTGGCTTGACCTCCCTGTGAATATCCTTCAACCCTTTTATTTCTTTTGCACGGCAGCAAGTGTCGGATCAGATTGCTGTTCTTGGACAACAACTTGGCTACACATCAGATCTTGCGGCGATTCAATGGTCACCGGGGTGACACAGTTTGGAGCCTCAGCCATGGCTCGTGTTACTGCAGCTGAAGTCTGACTAGCGTCATCTTCGGTGCAACTATCCTTGGCACCGGGAATATTGCCTATGATTAGGTCAAATAAAGGTTCTGGCATGACAACTGCGAGTGTCATACCAGTGTAAAATGGAGATGCCACCTGGATACGTGCCTCAGGGAACATTCTCACTGATCCATCAATAAGGTTAGCTTGGATCTGTCGACCTGTGTACTGCTCAGGCCGAACTAGACTCTGCTTGACAGAGCAACCTGATGAACCATTGTCTGTCAGGACCTTCACAGGAATGTCTCCCACAAACCCTGGCTGAACAAGGAAGGCATTGTCACCTGTTGGAGAGCCTGTGGTGGAAGCAGCTAGCCACTGATTAGGCTGCTGAATAAATGATGTGGCAAACATGGCACCCTGAGAATTAGATACTTGAGGGGTCATACTCACTGCCTGAGGAGATGGAGCATTGGCAATCTGTGGAGGGGGGTTCACTGTCGCTGGGGGACTAGAGAACTGTGGGGGAGTACCCGTACTGGTAGGGACGTGACCACCGTGCTGCTGCTGAGGAATGAAGGCTGTGTTCGCCTCCTGCCTCCGATTCACTTGAGCTGGTGCTGAAAAGGTCAGTCCCGACGATCGATTGCGTGGCTGATACTGCTACTGGTTAGGGTTCCGCTTGTCGTACTGCTTCCACTCAAGTTTCTGAGTGTTTTGCCCCTGGTCCTTCCTCTGCGGTTTTGGACCTTGGCCATTATTCTGAGAACGGTCTTGTTGCTGGGGTTCAGGCTGAGACGGTTTCCCAGATTTATCGGCTTTCCTGTTCCAGGTATGCTGCTTGCGAGTTTGATACCTGTATGCAGTGAAGAATGCATCAGCCTTTTTCACCATTTACCTGGCATCTCTTACCTGGCAGATCTTAAGCTGAGCCATAAGTTCAGTAGGCCACGACTTTTCTAGCTGTGTGCGCAGCATAAGGTCAATTATCCCCTCATGTGTGGAAGGAGTTTCATCTTTCTCCATCCACTCATCTAAGTAAGCAATAAGCCGGTCAAGAAACTGAATGGCAGTCTCTTTTTCCTGTAAACGCTCCCTCATGAACTGACTCTTGGCGTCGTCAACTGTGAGACTGTATGCTTTGACGAGTGCAGCCTTCATCTTCTCATACGTGAGATTGTCTCCACGAATTCTGTGGAGAATATCGAGGGCAGGGCCCTCAAACTGGCTAAGAAACTGAAGCCACTTAGCTGCATCATCCAGCTGGTACAGTTGAGCCATGTCTTCAAAACGAGCTATGTATGGCTTGATTCGCTCGCCTTCCTTGTATGGGGGAAGCTTGATGTGTGGGGTCGCCATAATACGTGCAGGGATAGCGCTCATGGAGCTTGGGACAGCTGCACCAGATGTGTCTGAAGCCAAGGAATCTTGCTTGAGCTTCAATATTTCAAGTTCATGTTTTTCGCGTGCTTCTCACTCGGCACGTTCGTGTTCTCATTCTCTCTCTCTCATTCCTCATGCTGTCCTCGCTTATGTTCTAACTCGAGTTCGCATTGTTTTCGCTCATGTTCTAACTCGAGTTCACGTTGTTTCCGCTCATGTTCGTGCTCTTTTCGCGTTCCTCGCGCTGAATTCGACGCTCTTCACGAGCATCATTCTCGCGTTGCTGCTCGTAATTAAACCGAGAGAAGACAAAGTACTTTATTTTCTCCGGATCCGTAAGCCCCATATCTTTAGCTTCCTGTACATAGACGCTGGTAGACATGATGCTAAGTCAATCTAAGTAAACTAGCGACTCAGTACTGATTGCGATTTTTCAGAAAAAGATGCCAATAATCGAGAATAAAGAATATAGGCACAGGTTAGTGGTGACCAGTTTTATCTAATTAAACTGGTAAAGAAAGAAAATTAAACAAACAACTGACTGTGAAAACTATTATGTAAATTAATAGAACTGAACTGATAATCACCAGTAAGATAGTGCCTATAGACTTTAATAATAAATACCTAAGTATGAACGAGTGAGTATTATCTCGTGAATAACTTTAGAGCTAGGAGTTAATATCCTGGAATGAGGTTGCCAAATGTCACGGGGTTTTTATGAATATGCAATATTAAAGAATATTATTCAATAATACTTAAGAACAGGACAATAAACTGTCTTGTGAAAATCAAGCAATGATTACTTTATGCCGGCATACTTCGCTGATTCTCTAAGGACGAGAATTTATAAACTTTCTCAACAGTACACAGCAGAGAATAATTATTCACACGTGCTGTTTATTAGTACTGTTGGCCTCAGGAGAAAGTGACTCCACCCCTGACAATCAATAATTAATGCTATTAATGATAAACAGGTTCTGGCTGGTACAATTAACTCCTAGATGGCACAACAGATTTAAGTTAATAAATAGGACTGGGCTAAGTACCAGTTGCGAATAATGCAAAGCGTTTATGCAAGCTAGGAGCTGCTACTTGAATAAGCTTATGGAGAAATAAAACACGAGTTTACATTACATTAAGCTCAAGAAAAAGAACTGTTAAATTTATTGATTACAAAGAGATAAATTTATGTTACATTTCAAAATGAATTCAAAATAAGGAGATCGCACTCACTTAATCACTCAGAAGCTAACTCTTAAACCTAGAAAAAAACGAAAAGAAATACTGGTCAGAAAAGTGGACAAAGCGGATGACTGGGCGTCGTTGCTGAGGAAGGACGCTGCACATGCTGAGCCTCTCGCCAATCACTCTAGGTGGGAATCCAACAGCAGCGGCGGGAACTAGGCGTCATTGCTGAGGAAGGACGCTGCCACACACACTACCTGCTTCCAAGGCGCTCAGATCTTGACTGAGTTCAAATCGTGAGAGAGAGGCAAGTGTCGAGCCGCATTTGCTAACAGCTAGAATGAGAGAAACACACCCATAACAAAGCACTCAGCGGAGGTGCTATAGTCGCGCACAAAGACGATCACTTATGAGACAGTGAAAAATTGTTCTGAAAACACTCCTGATCGGGTGAATACGTGGCGGTTGACTGAGTGATAATACTGGGATTCCACTAGAATTTGCAGTTTCCCACCAAAGTTTAATGTCATGAGCTTATTTAAATATAAAATCGCGCCGACTCGTGACATCTAACAAACCATGCCCTCTTTCATAGAGCAGCGACGTTGCAGCTACGACGACAAACAAAAACAGAACATAATGAATATGGTGAAGGAATTCGGTCATTAATGACTGATGTGACAATATCGATTTTGTGCGTGTGTGTGTGTGTGTGTGTGTGTGTGTGTGTGTGTGTGTGTGTGTGTGTGTAAGTGCAGCATCATTATTAATAATAATAATAATAATAATAATAATAATAAGTAAGAGGTGCAGACTAAAGTTAGTCCAAGTCTACGGGTCGTGCATCAGCTGATTATGATGAAAGATAGGAAATATTGCGAAGACTTGGAGGAAGCACTGAAAAAGCAAACAACCCAGGAAACATTTGTGCTGGAAGAGTAATGCAAAGAAGCAAGAAACAGGTAGGCAAGATTGTAGTATGGAACTTTGGAGTGGGTGTTCGGAAAGATACTAGTTGCAAATAGAACTTGCAAAAAGGAAAAGTGAAGAATTGCCTCTTCCAAAAGAAACAAAGCAAGAAGTAAGCTAGGAGGGGATTGATTGGGGAAATAGTGAAATATTTTGCATCTTCACAGACACATCACATGCCGACACAGTGAAGAACATTATTGTACTAAGGAGAGTACACGTAAGAGACAACTAATGAATCGTGATAAATGAAGCAATCCATCTCAGGAGAGAGAGAGAGAGAGAGAGAGAGAGAGAGAGAGAGAGAGAGAGAGAGAGAGAGAGAGAGAGAGAGAGAGAGAGAGAGAATCCAAGGGAAACAACCAAATCTTGCAGCAGTATGAGAGAAAGTAAGTTAGTTTGGTAATTTCATGATAAATGGTTGCAGCTGACGGATGTAGTGGATATCGATACAAAGCAAACGGATGAAAGTTTCATGAGAATAGTAAATGATACAGCTGTAGAAGTATGAAATAGGAAACCCCGAAATAATAACAGCAAAGGCTTGAACACAATGAAAATTCTAAAGAAAAGAAGGGACTTGATCGTAAGAGGATGGAGAGATCACAAGGGAATAGATAACTAACGAATAGCCATCAAGAAGAAAATGGGTGGGTTAAAAGTTAGCCATTAGCATAATTAAATAAACTAAGGAACGGGCTAAATCTGAAAGCAACCAAGCTGTGGTATGGTATCGTATAAAAAGAAGTCAAATGTTTCTCGAGACTTTTCTAGAGAAACATTAAATAGCAGAAATTAAGTGGTCAGAATAGCAGAATACTTTGTTAAGGTATATTACAGCATTATCATGACCAATGAATAAGTGAACGTGGACTGAATGGTGAACGCAGCGATCTCTCTGTCTCTCTCATTTTTATAGAGGGAGAGAGAGAAAGAAAGAGGCTTTTGAATGGAACGAAACCGAGTTAGACAGAAGATGCTGATGGTCTCACCATTGATCTTTCTCAGAATGCAGTTTACTTTGTATTAAATGGACTAGCAAAGCTACTTGCGGAAAGATTTTTAAGTATCTCAGAACTCAGATCGAGGAAAATCACTCGTATTTTTGTAATTCACGAAAAAGGCAACATAAAGTACGTAAAAGAAAATTATTTTAATATTCTTCCATCTGCCGTGTACACGTCGAATCAGAACATTCCAGTTTTTATAGTTGACAATAGACCAAATGCGTTACTTATCATGCGACTGAAAAAACTTCGAGATATAAGAAACCTTTGTGACTGGCATTACTTAATAGGAGGGATTTGCATTATTTCCAACAGCTGCACTTATACCACACGATTATATTTAGCTGAGAAAGTGCCGTAGGAACCTGAGTATCAACTCCTTTGCTGCAAAATGTCTCACTTTACCTAAGATGATCTGAAAGCAGGAGAAAATAAAGAAGGTATCATCGCACTGATATGTATAATGTGTGTGGCATTTAGAACTTCCGCGCCTCAGCTCTCTCTCTCTCTCTCTTTCTCTCTCTCTCCACAAACCTTCTTTGTTCCAGTGCTCCCTCCCACCTCCCTCCATCTCCAACATCCTTCCCACTCGTGTTCCTCTTATCTTCTACTTTTTCTTTTCTCTCTCTCTCTCTCTCCTCCCTTCCCTTTCCTCTCTCCAACACTCTCCCCACTTTCTCCTCCCCCTCTTCCTACTGCTGTTCTTTCTTCTCATCCTCTTTTCGTAGACTCCTCTACTCTTATCTCCTTCTTATACCGCTTTAACTCTCCTTCTTCTCCTCCTCCTCCTACGTCTTTTCTTACTTTTCTATTCTCTCCTCCTTCTCCCCCACATATTATTATTTTTATTATTATTATTATTAATTTTCTATTTCCTCCTTCTCGTCCTTCTCTGCCTCTTTTTATCACTCTCCTGCAAATCTCCACTTTCCTCCTGCCTTCCCTCCCTTCTCTTTCAAATCTCCCACAGCCGTTCCCCTGTCATATAGACTTTGTAGTTACTTGTAGAGAAGTATATTTTAGACTTGTGGTCGAGCGGCTTTTATATCTTGTAGTAGTTTCCCCCCCAGATGTCATGTAGTGACGGGAGAGGTAAAGAATAGTATGGGACTATTTTTATTTGTCTTGGAAATATTAAACAGGTATAATAGTATAAGTCCTGGGTAGCTACCTCCCTGTCTCGCTATCTCTCTCTCTCTCTCTGGCTAATCTCCGTCTCGACCTCTCTCTAGGGTCGCTTGTCTCCTTCTGTCTAGCCTGTTCGGTGGCTAATCTCCGTCTCGACCTCTCTCTAGGGTCGCTTGTCTCCTTCTGTCTAGCCTGTTCGGTGGCTAATCTAGGTCTGAGCTCTCTTTCCTAAATTCTGGTATAGCAGGGGTGTGTCACATGTGTTCCTCGTGGGTGGACTAGATCTTTCTCACGAGAGGACTGCTGACAGCTAACTGCATCATCTCCTTACTGGCCGCTGTCGTCAGCTTTCCTCCGTGTAAGCATGTTTAGCGCTGCTCGCTTCTCGCAAACACAACACCTTCTCATCATTTGACTTCCTGCTTCTATCTGTCTCTCTATCTATCTATTTATCTATCTATCTAGTATGATTTGCAATTATAATATGGAGACCTACCACACCCCCTCCTCCTCTCTTCCCACATCTCTTTCCTCTTCTTTCCCTCTCTAAAGCTCCCTTCCCCTCTTACCTCCACTCTGCATCACTCCACCCCTTTCTCCCCCTCCGTCTGTTTTTTCTCCCCAATTTTTTTTTTTTTCTCTCTTTCCTGTTTCCTTCTCAACTTTCTCTATGCAACACTCCCCTCGCCACTTCCTTTTCCTCCTGTCTATCTATCTATCTATCAGTCTGTCTATCTGTATGTGATCTATCAATCTATCTATGTATCTAGCAGTCTGTCTATCTTGCCTGCCATTCCTTTACTCAGCAACCCCCACCCCTACCATCTCTCTCTCTCATGGACTCAGCTGCTTGTGCCAAGAGCCAGGCAGTGAGTAAGGGTGACAAGGTCATTTAAGTGTTTGCTTCTCCGGAAACACAACTTGGCCACCACCTCAGCCTCGTTAACACACCTTGCCCAGCACCCAGCCTTCCTAAAACCAACACATGATACAATATCACCACTTTAACAATTGTACTATACACCCATGATATATATATATATATATATATATATATATATATATATATATATATATATATATATATATATATATATATATATATATATATATATATATATTATTCTGACTGCCATCTTCAAGTGATCGTATTTACTTTAGGAAGGACGTCTAGTCGTGATACTGATAACGAAGGTTGTATCTAGGCCTTCCAGTTTGAAAGTTTCTGCCATGGTTAATGAAATCGACGGCCAACAGCAAGGGAAAATATACGTCAGTGGACTGAGGGGTTGAACATAAACTGCTTCACTAATTATATAGGGTGT
Source organism: Coenobita brevimanus (assembly GCF_032717465.1). Lineage (NCBI taxonomy): Eukaryota > Metazoa > Arthropoda > Malacostraca > Decapoda > Coenobitidae > Coenobita > Coenobita brevimanus. The sequence goes on along the minus strand of NC_136970.1, from coordinate 28,533,499 downwards.
AACGTGACGCATGACAAAAACTTACACCAACGATCTGTCATGCAATTTTGAGTATATTTTGTTCTATAAGATATACTCTCTGCGACACCAGTTTAGTACCCAGCATTCGGCCGTTTAAGTGTAGAAGTTTCGTGATTTGCATGTGCCATTGGGTGAGAGCTTCGCAGGGCGACGGGAGACGAGTATTATTAGCTTATACTGTACTGTACATAAAAATCTCATATCCTATCAGTAGAAACGAGTGTTAAGAAGAAACTTTACGTAATCTATTGATTCTTTAACATCGTCTTGCATTCCTGCAATTCTTTTGCATAAAGCGTCTGTAAATTGAGGATTAAATTCAAATTTTATGGCTTGCGAGGGAATAGGGAGGGAGGAGAGGGGCTTGTGTATTGTTGCCAGTTATGGTATGTAATGTTTAGTTTGTAGGATATTGCTACCAGCATTATCATAACACCCACAGCTCATTCAGTGGAAAAACGTTATTGTAACGGGAGATTAGCCTCACTTGAAGTCAGGAAGAATATTATTTATAAAAATTTTTCCGCTGCAAGTAAACGTGGCGCGATTGGGTATCTCCACCTGTATTCCTCTCTGCAGCATTGGCATTACCATCGCAGAATCCATGAAAATAGACGATATCTGCATATTCTTCATTGCTGTATGTACGTGGCATGCTGTTTCATGAACAAGTGAAGCTGAACCCAGTGAACAGCTGAACGTGAACAGTATTTGAAGTGTGTGCCTCGCCTGCAAATTTTCCCGTTTAAATGACAGTGGACGCAGGGATGCCAAGTCCTTATAATCAATCTTACTAGTTTAGTCCTGAAAACTTGCTAGAATGTCGCTAGATAGTAAACACTGCAAAACATCGCTAGAATATACAATTTAATCTCAAGAGTATCACATAAAAATGGCAAAAATATCCAGAATGTAGCTAGACATCATGTTGCTAGATGTTAAATAGTGCCGTTAGGTAGAAGCAAAAAATAGGTCTAGCTGCATAGTCGTTACATTGGCAATCCTGTGTCACTGTTCTCACGTCAACATATGAAAGAAATGGTGCCACGTTTACTTGCAGCAGAAAAATTGTAATGAATAATAATATTTCTCCTGAAGTAAAGGGATGCTACTCACTCATTGCAATAATGTGAATGAGCTGTGGGTTTTATGATAATGCTGGTAGCAATATCCTACAAACTAAACATTACATAACTGGCACAACACACCAGCCCCTCTTATCCCTCCCTACTCCCTCGCAAGCCATAAAATTTGAATTTAATCCTCAATTTACAGTCGATTTCTGCAAAAGAATTGCAGAAATGCATGACGATGTTAAAGAATCAATAGACTACGTAAAGTTTCTTCTTAAAACTCGTTTCTACTGATAGGATATGGGATATTTATGTACAGTACAGTATAAGCTAATAATACTCGTCTCCCGTCGCCCTGCGAAGCTCTCACCCAGTGGCACATGCAAATCACGAAACTTTTACACTTAAATAGCCGAATGTTGGGTACTGAAATGGGGTCACAGAGAGTATATCTTATAGAACAAAATATACTCAGAATTGCATGATAGATCACTGGTGTAAGTTTTTGTCATACGTTGCGTTACACCCTGTATTTATTCTGTCTACCGACAAGCGAATATTTTATCTGTGTTTCATCCCTGGCTTCCTTTAATGTCGCTTTCTGACTATTATTGTACAAGGCAACTAGTTGTTCCTTTAAAACTATCAATAGTGGTGTTCCTCAGGGTTATGACCTTCTACAAACTCACTCCCTAAGTCCACTAAAACCAAGTTGGTTCACTTCCTTCTAAAAACGGCTCCAAGCTCGTGCAGGGGTTGGAGCATCAGAATGACGTCGACTGGCTCTGGCACACAACAGCAGCTCGGTTGACTGCTGACCATGATGGAGGGTGGGTGTTTGCTCCACTACTCAGACCATGACACATTTTTTGGTTCGTTGAAGTGAGGGAAGGGACTGAAATGTGTGAGGGAAGGTGTGGGGGTGTGATGGAAGGTGTAGGGGTGTGAGGGAAGCACTTCTTCCCCTGCTTCATTTTCCCTTATTATAAATGCTTAATTTGAGTCTGCCCTTTATACATTTTCTATTACTTAAGCCAACTGACGTCACACACAAGCCACGCCTCCCTGCACCCTGATGGAAAGTGAACTGACTTGGTATTAGTAGACTTAGCTCACTCCCTCTTAACCCCTTAACCGCGGGCTTGTTTTGCTTTTTCTTGTGGCTCCCACGGGCATATTCGCGCTCCGACAGACTCTCTAAAAATATTTGCCAAAAATCAGTTATTAGTCCTAGAATATTAAAATCACATATCCTTATGGCATATACCTCAGCTTTCTCTTGGGGTGTTTGTTGAGGCTTCGTCGAGTACCGTAGGACTTGTGTAGACCTCTGAAGTTGGGTAACGAAGTCTCCACTTTACATTTCCCGACAACCCGTAGTATGATTACCACAGCCTGATATTATCACTAGAAACACTATTCTATGATTCTCAAATAGTTTGGAATCCATACCCCCCCAAAAAAAAACACTGTGAAAGCAATGAAAATTACGAGGGCTTATGACCTTCCCACTTGACATCGTTCGCAATAGTTTATATTACTATTAATATATAACACTTATATATATCTACAGTCTTTATCCATAAGTTTCCTTCAGTAATAGTAGTTTATTGTCACTGTAGGGATTCAATTTCTCTTTCAGTTAAATACGTAGCATTCACTTTCTCCTCCTGTATACTAGCACTGAGAGTGAATGTCACTTTCACCTTCACTCTCATAACTCATAGTATTCATACATCCTAGAGTGAAGCTTTCACTTTCATTACTCCTAGTATATACTCGTATTCTTATAATACTACCCATTTACATTTCTATTTACGTTCTCTTATTTTATTTACATTATTTACATTTCTATTTTATTTACACTGTGTTATGCACTGTCACTTGAAGTAACTTATAAAACTATTTTCCACTGTTCACTTATATTTACATTCATTGCTTTCACTTGCTGTTTACACATTATTTACAATTCCACTTGCACTGTTTTACTCACCAGAAAGATCGTAGTCACTCTCTATCAACTGTCAGCCCTTTACCTCTTTCCACACGAGGTTTAGTAGGGGCAGAGGTCACAGGGCCCTTTGCATGGGGCTAAAAAGCGGCGGAAGTTAGCAGGAGTGAATCCGACGTACTTTAACCTTGAAAGACGACAGTAAACTGATAGTGGTGGGCCGGGGTGGCCTACTTAGGGAGAATGCATTACTGCCAACGTCAGCCTCTTGAGAGCTGCTAATATATAGCTGTGAAATGATTGGCAGGAAATCTAGACAATACATTATAAATTAGGTAGTTCCAGGTGAATGTAAATATCACTTAGGCTTCTCCCTTCCCTCCTTATATATATTTTTATTACGAGAATAGATTATACGGCATATTTGAAGGGGAAATAAACAGTGAAAATTAGCGAACGAGTAAACATGAGGTGTTCTCAGGTGATAATTAGCCAATTCCAGGTGTATGGCACTATCACTTACCTTATTTCTTTTTGGTATATATTATTTGGTATAAGACTAGGGCATAGGGCTTATTTCAATGAATGAAATCAGTGGAAAATTCCAGGGAAGATTTACTTAGCATAGAATACAGTGTGTTGGCCTTCAATAATTAGGTAGTTCCAGGTGAATGTAAATATCACTTAGGCTTCTCCCTTCCTTTCTTATATATATTTTTATTACGAGAATAGATTATACTGCATATTTCAAGGGGAAATAAATAGCGAAAATTAGCGAACGAGTGCACGTGAGGTGTTGTCAGGTGATAATTAGCCAATTCCAGGTGTGTGGCACTCCCACTTACCTTATTTCTTTTTGGTATATATTATTTTGTATAAGAATAGGGCATAGGGCTTATTTCAATGGATGAAATCAGTGGAAAATTCCAGGGAAGATTTACTTAGCGTAGCATGGCCGGGCAGGCGAGAGGAGAGGGTAATGGAGGGGAGGTAAGGAGGGGAGTCAAGAACGGGGAGAAATGGCTAAATTGTCACCAATGGATGGGAGTACAGATGAGATTAAGAGTGCTGACTAGTGTTGGACATTGGCAGTACTGATAGATGATACAAGCCACCACTTGAAAGCCTGGGCGAATTCAAAATAACACAGAATCGCAAAAGTGATGCCCCGCGGTATGATCCCTTGCTCTCAAGCGTCACGAAAGTGATGCCCCGTGGTAAAGGGGTTAATCATAAGTGACCTATACTCCACCCATCTCATATCCACCTGCTTCTCACAGCATCGATTACAACTGTTACTTCAACAGTCATACAATCATGGGATGAGACGCTGGTACCGGTATATACAAATGACTCTCTCTCTCTCTCTCTCTCTCTCTCTCTCTATGTATATATATATATCAGATGTGGGCACCGTAACAGAAAATTCACTTCCACGATGCAAATCTGCAAACTTAAAAAAATGGCTTTCTGCAGCCACAAATACACAAAATTCTTAAAATTAGCAGTTCTGCAAATGCAAAAACGCAAATGCAAACCATTTTTATCCCTTTCATTACCCTGACATCAGATTCATTTTATTCCGTATATATTAGAGGATTATTACCCGTCCCCACCCCGGAGGGGCTCGGGGACGGGTATTGTTTTCACGTGGTTTTGTCTGTCTGTCTGTTTTTTTTTTTGTTTGTTTGTTAACTACACGAAAACTACTAGTGCGATTTTGTCTGAAATTACTGGGATGATGAGTTATGACTTTCTGTTCATCTGATTAAATTTTGGGCCAAATTGGGCCAAGTCCCAGGCTGTAAGCCACCCCCCTCCACCCCAAAATAATAGTTTTTTCACCATAACTCCTCTCAGATTCGTCATATCGACATGAAACCAAAACCTAAAGGTGCATCTTTCAAATCAACATTCTACAACATGTCTCATTACATAAGGGGGGTCACCCCACAGTTAGTGGTAGGGGGGTCGATGTCAGGTGGGTCGGGTCTATAGTTTCAAATGGGCATAAAATCGGCATTTTTTTTTTACCAAATTTACTCCAAATTTGATGTGACATTTTTGACTGGATATTCTGATGTGTTTATACGTCAGCACTAAAATGGCTCCCGGGGACGGGTTTTCCGTGCCTTGGCACCGCACCGCTTCTTGTATGAAGTTTAGGATATTTTTGATAATCAAAGAGTTAAAAATCATCTCTAGTTACTCATTCACTACAATTATATCCTTATTTATTCTATTCTGACTAACATTAAGTGACTTTACGAAGTTTGGAAATTGTCTAATGAATGGGGTATATAAATTCATTGCAAAACTATAATATATATTTCAGTTATTATTTTTAGAATATTAGACTGCTTTTACTTGAAAACAAGGGTAAATCCCTCATTACTGTATATAAATGAATTAAATCATAACACTTCACAGCTCACACTTGACAAGTTGACTCACCAGACCACCTCTATTCCTCAGGCTCTAACCTCCTCAGTCCTCACTCCTTTGTCACAGTCAGACCCCTCCAACAACTGAGACATCTCCAACATTTAGTATGTACCTATCTGTCTATCTGTCTATCTTGATACCGCATGGGGAAAGGTGGTTGTCTGGTGTGTTTCTTGTTTAATCTGTTATTAATCTACCTGATGATCTTTGCTGAGCTTGAAATACTAGCACTGGCAGTGCTATAAGTCTGACAAATTTGACATTTAGACTAAGGTCATATTCCAGGTGGACTGGGAGACTTCGTAGCACATCTTTGCACTTTCCATCTCGTTGTCTGCTTGTATGCTAAACAAGTCTTTCCAGTATCGATGTAGTTTACATCAGTAGCATACATTATTACATCTAAGAATCTGGAAAACATATTGATCTTGAATTAGGATTTATATCTTTATTTATTGGGGGAAAAAACATCTTTGCTGGCTTTTATCTTTAGATTCGTATTTCTTACCCTCTCCCCAGAAAGCAAATACAATATATTATTAAGATAATGTAGCGAGGAACCTTCCAATGTAAAGAAGAATACGACTTGCTATGACGATGTTGTGTTTTAATTTTAATCACGAGTACGAAAGTTGCCCTCTCTTGGCTTTACCCACTTTCACTCCTTTCCTGAGAGTTTGTTATGAAGCCAGTGAATATCAAAAAGAGATGAATCTGACCTTCAGCCGTTTCTCTCTCTCTCTCTCTCTCTCTCTCTCTCTGTTTTATTTCTTTTTGAAGGACTTGTAAAATTATCGTACAATATGTACGATAATGAAAAATGCTATTGAACATCGTACCGAAGGTGACTATCGTATATGTACAATATTTATCGTACATATCGCAACACTGCTGAAAGTGGTGCCCGGCTCCGGCAAGCCGGCAACTCACCAAGATGACGCCTGCCGGGCTAGGTCACGTACGTATGCATGTGTGTGGGTAGATATACTTTTGAGGAAATGCTTCCACAAGCGCAAACCCGGAAATCTGCGATGAATTTGTCACAAATGCAAGTCCGCAAACATAATCACACTTCCGCAATTGCAGAATTTGTGGTTTGCAGAAGTGATTGCAGAAGTGCTCAGCTCTGATATATGTATCTATACCTATCTATCTATCTAACTATTGCCGGATGCCTCAATCCCGTTAGGAGTGGTCACAAACAAATCGCCTCCACGTCACCCTACCCCACCATTTCACTGCCCCGCTCCCAACTCACACCCCCTCTCTCATATACCTCTCCAACCCATCCCTCCATTTCATCCTCGGCCTACCCCTCCCTCTTCCCCCCTCCACCTCACTCACATGCACTTTCTTCGTCAGTCTTTCACCCTCCATCCTCTCCACATGGCCAAACCACCTCAGTGTATTCCTCCTAATGCTTCCTATCACATCCACATCCACACCACAACGCTCCTTTATATCCTCATTCGTCAGCCTGTTTCTCCATGTGACTCCACAGGCTCCTCTTAAATAACTCATTTCCACTGCTCTCACTCTTGACTTGTGTCCTTCCAGCAACGTCCAAGCTTCACTTCCATACGTTAGAGTTGGTATCACAATACAGTCATGAAGTAACTTTTTCACTTCCATGCTCACTTCCCTGCTTCTTATCACTGCTTTCAAGGAACCAGCAACCTTTCTTCCCTGATGTACCCTTTCAAGCACTTCACCCTCCAAACCTCCATTCTTACTCATCACACTACCCAAGTACTTAAACGTACTCACATTTTCCCCAATTCCTCACCATCCAACCTCGCTGTACATTCACTGACTTCGCCTCTCTCAAAGACCATCACTTTACTCTTCCCTACATCGACCTTTAGATTCCGTTTCTTACACACTCTCCCAAACTCATCCACCAAGCCTTGAAGCGCTCCTTTGTCTTCACTCAACAACACAGTAACATCTGCAAACAACAGTACAGGGAGTTTCCAAACACTACCCTCTCACACCAGGGCCACTCCACCATCCACAACCCTACCTTGTACCTCTTTTATTACCCCATCCATGTACAGATTGAACAACCATGGAGACATGACACATCCCTGTTTTAACCCAGCCTTCAAAGAGAAAAATTCATTCAGTTCACCATCCACACGCACTGCAGCCTTCGCACCATCATACATACTTTTCACAGCATTCAACAACTTCCCATCAACTCCATATATTCTTAATACTTTCCACAATCCTGGTCTATCCACCCTGTCATATGCTTTCTCCAAATCCATGAAAGCCGCCCACTAAAAATCTAAGAATGAATATTTGATCTACACAACCTCATCCCTTCCTAAAGCCTCCCTGTTCTTCTCCAACTAATTCCTCTGTTCTTTCTCTAACTCTGTCAATAAGTATCCTACCATACACTTTTCCTATTATACTAAGAAGACAAATGCCCCTATGATTACCACACACTTCTTTTTCCCTTTTTCCTTTGTACAAGGGAATAATTATACCTGACTTCCAATCCTCCGGGACTCTACCTACCTCCCAGGCCAATCTGCACATTTTCCACATCCATTCTACTTCTATCTCTCCCCCCATGCTTCAGCATTTCACCACACACTCCATCAATTCCTGGGGCTTTCCCCAATTTAACTTTCTTCATAGCTTCCACAATTTCTATCCTACTGATTTCTTCGTGTCTTCTCACCTCCCTCCTTCTCTCAGCCATTCCCCAGCCACTTATACTCGCATTCTTCCATCCTCTATGTTCAACAATTCCTTAAAGTGTTCTCCCCATCTGCTCACTTTTTCTCCCTTCTCCACTAGTAATCTACCATTTTTATCTTTCACTCCCCTGCTAACTTCACTTCCGCCCTGTCTTACTCTTTTCACCTCTTTCCAGAACATTTTCATACAGTCCCTCCTCTTTACACTCAAGTTCCTTCCAAATTCCTCATCCACCCTCTTCTTACTCTCTCTTACTAATCGTTTCACCTCTCTTTCTTTCTACATATAACTCTCTCTTCCGCCTCTCAACTTCTTCCACGCCCGTATTTCTCATCCATTCATTGTATGCTTTCTTCTTTTGTGCCACAGCCTTTCTCACCTCTTCATTCCACCACGCTGTTCCTTGCACCCCCCCCCCTCCGTCTTCTCTTCATTCCACACACCACATCACATGCTGCACATATTTCTTCTGTGAATATCCTGCACACACCTTCCACGTCCCCCATCTGCTCCAATTCATATTTGCCCAATCGTTCCTCCATTTCTCTCTTATACTCTGCCTTTTTCCCATCCTCATGTAACCTTTCCACTCTCCTTACAAATACCCGTTCTTCCCTTCTTCTATTTCTCCATCTTAATTGGATCTTGATTCTGGCCACCACCAAGTAGTGGTCAGAAAGTCCACTCCCCCAACCTCTATAAGCTCTTTCATCCATTACACATTTTCGCATCTTTTCATCCACACACACATAATCAATCATTTCCTTCCTTTCATTCAGTTCACCACCCACCCTTCTCATCACTCGCCATGTATACCTGTGGATCATTTTGTGCCTGAAGAGGGTATTGGCTATCACCAACCCTCTCTCAGCACAAATGTCCACTAACGCACTGCTATTCTCATCTATCTCAGCAGGCACACCCCACTCACCAACTATTTCATCCACCTTCACATTCCTTATTTTACCATTCATATCACCGATCAAAAACACTCTCTCATTCCTTCCAAACTTTTCCATGCACACTTGCACATTTGTCCAGAACTCTTCTCTCACTCTGCTTGCACGATCTTGCATTGGCGCATACACACACACAATCGCCCAAATTTGTATTCCAACTTTCAATCTTACCCACACAATCCTTGACCCAACTGATCCATACTCTCTTATGCTCTTCTTCCATCTTTTACTCACAACTATACATACTACTTCTTTTGCCCTCTCATTCACACCTACTCCTGCACATATACTCTATCCATATTCCCATTCTTTCACACTCTCACCTTTCCATTTAGTTTCAGTTATTCCGCATACATCAACTTTCGCATCCTCAAGCACTTGGACAATCTCTCTCTCTTTCACCTCATCATTCGCTCCCCTTACATTCCATGTTGCTATTACCATGTCCTTTGTCCGGTCCTTGGTCATCATCTTTTGGTCAGTCCTTGTCCGAGGCTTATTGTTTGTCTTTTAAGTTGGTTGTTTTCCGGGGAGGGGAACTAACCCTCCGCCAACCCTTTTAGTCGCCTTTTACGACAAGCAGGGATACTGGAGGAGTATTCTTGAAAACCCCCCCTATCTATCTATCTATATATATATATATATATATATATATATATATATCCTTATTATTAAAGGGGGAAAATTAATTCAGGAATATTTTGTTTGCTGGAAGTGTATATTATGAGTTTAGGTGTAAACCCTTAAGACACCAAATTTTAGCCGAATGGGATGATATTTACTGGTGCCGCTTCTTACCCAAAGTTTGGGCCTAATAGGCAAAATTAACGTTGTTATTATCTTTTTGTTATTTGAAAAAAGTCTTTTCTTTAGGCCTACTTCATTGGAGGTTACACTCTAGTAATACCTGTTTTTCTTTTTCTTTTCTTTTTTTCAGGATTTGCCATTTGAGTTATCATCAAGCACTTATTTACTATGACTGAAATGAAATTGTCAACGCCAGTGATGAAAAGCAGGAGCAAATCCAAGATTTGTCTTTTGGACAACCATGTGAAAGGTTGCTTGGAAGTATGTTATCTCCTTATGGAGAAGTGTTAGCGCAACTTTTCTACCTCATCCAAACACAGACACGAACACTGACGGATTCAGCATGTGCTGTGTCTGAGGAACTAAGGGGATTTTTTAACTGAGCTCGCGTTCCTGCACTTGAGCCACGGAATCATATCCCCAAAATCTAATCTCTCTATAAAGAATGGAGAAAGCTGGAGAAGAGTAAGAGCTGGAATACAAAGGGAGAGACGAGAAAGAGAAAGAACTTCCAAGAACACATGAAAGATCTCTTTGACACTGCACACACGATTGCCGTCGAACTCATCAAAAATCGTGAGGATAAGGAGTTTCCTGTGGCTCAGAGGGACAAAGGGAGGCGAGGCTCTATGCTGGGTAGTGATGTCAAACTCCACCGGAAAGAACGAAGAGAGAGAGAGAGAGTGAACCGGAGAGGAGAGTGCGTGAGGGATGTCATCGAGCAGTAAGAGAGGATGTAGTGGAGCTGGAGGAAAGCCCAACTAGCGATGGAGACGAAACGGGTAACGATTATGCAGAAGTAGCTGCCCTTCCATTTCGGCTGCAGCCCCTCCTCTGAAACGCCAACGAGCATGAAAAACAGTTGTCACTTCTTCAGTTCCTGCTGATTTAGACTGGACGAAGACTTTAGACCGTGCTGCAGTCCATCTGCCTTCTGCGACCATTTCTGCCTGTGCACAATATCCAGTAATGTATACCATCACCAGGCAAAATATCCGCAGAGATCGAATCAAGGGTCGGAGAGAATCTGCAGAAAGGCTGAAGAAATCATTCCCATCCAACTGTGCCACATGTAGTGCACTGGGATGGGAAACTACTTCCTGATGTAACAGGAGCAAATGTCACTGAACGCCTTCCAATTCTCGTCTCAGGTGCTGGAGATTCAAAGATTTTGAATGTACCTAGTTTGGAATCAGGCACAGGAAAGACCATGACCAATGTCATCGTTGAAACCTTGAAAGACGGCTGTATATCTAAACGTGTGGTAGGAATGGCACTCGATACCACTGCCAGCAATACCCGATTGCGGGAAGGGGCGTGCATCCTTATGCAACAACAGTTGCACAAGGATCTCCACCTGGCTTGTTGGTATCACATTTTTGAGATCCTTGTTCAAAAGGCCTTCACCATTTGCCTTGGACCGTCCTCTGGTCCCGACATTCACATATTCAAGCAGTTCAAAGTTAGTGGAATACTATTAACACAACATGCTTTCAGACCTTGAATGACAATGAGAAAATGCTGGTGATTGATAGTGAGCGATGTATGAGCTCAATCCAGTTTGTATGAAACAGTTGCAAGAAAAGCAACCTCAAGATGATTATCGAGAACTGCTAGAACTGTCCATTGTTGTCGTGTACCACCCCATGGAACATGGTTTCAGCATCCTGGTGCTTGCCACCGTGCCAGATGGATGGCTAAAGATATATAGAGCATCTAAGTATATATTTTCCATCATCAGACAAGCATCGCACTGAAGCAAGGTCGAGGACTGAATCGGATTGTTGTGGTCATCATGAAGCAATACCTGAAATCATGGTTCAAGGCAACAAAAGCAGCTCTAGCTTCAGGAAACGATCTAAGGCTTTTCCAGGAATTGTCAATTTATCCTGATAAGGACATCTCACAAGACTGCTTGAAAGCATTTGGTCGTCACTTATGGCATTTGTCAGAGCAATTAGTTGGATTGATCTTTTTTTATCCAACCGTTGACCCTAAAGAGAACTGAAAAATGGTGATGCTTAACAACGGAGAAGGAAGCAAAGATCAACTAAAGAGTGCAACAGCTGAACTTGAGGTGACAGCACTGAATCAGAAAACGATATCAAGTTTTATGACCAGTAACACCAAGAAGATCTTCACGCTGCTTCGCCTTCCACATTCATTCCTAGAATTCACTCCATCCACATTTGAAATTCTTCAGTGTTACAAGAAAGCTGAACGCATCTTCCAGGGGCTACAGGTGTCAAATGACTTTGCTGCAAGAGGGGTATCACTGATTCAAGAGTTTAATCCAGTGTTGACCAAGATCGAAGATCAACGGCAGTTTCTTATCCAGGCTGTCGAGCAACACAGGCAAATGTATCCAGATGCGAAGAAGGCTACAGCTGGCAGTAAAAAAATGCCATAAAACTAGGAAACAATGAATGGGAGTAGGGTTCCCATGATGCCGCCCTCAGTGAGGGGCTAATATTCTGCAAAGAGAGGGACCTAAGTAACCCAATGGCATATTAACATTACGACATAATAGTATAACCTTGAACATGATGCGGCATCAATTAAAATTATCTAGTAAGCATGAAGATTTGCATATCCCCTTGTTAAATCAATAGGAACGAGGTTCCGCAGCAGCTGAAGCAAATTCTTTAAGTTGAAAATTAAGGACAACCCAAATATATCTATCTATATCTATCTATCTATCTATCAATCAATCAATCTACCTATCTATCTATCTATCTACAGTAAATACTGTATATATATATATATATATATATATATATATATATATATATATATATATATATATATATATATGCAGTAAAACCTCTACAAGTCGGCATAATACATGTACAAGCCTTGCCGAGTTAGCTTATTTGCCGAGTTGTAGGGATGAACTTTAAGTTCCCCCCCAGCACACACACACAAAAAAGGAAAAATAGAAAAAAATGGAAAAAAAATAAAAGTTTTTACAATAAACAGTAAAAGCTGCCTTACCATGATTCCATGCAGTTGTAGGGTATATTCCAGGCATGAAGGAGGACTTTTGGTAGTTTTTGGAAGTGTTAGAGGGGCTCAAGATCAGTTTTGGGCAAACCTTTACTGTACTGTACTTGTCACTGTACATTATGTAAAGCACAATTAACACAATAATGGCCATTACTGTAATGTGTTTATCACTTGTACTATACAGTACTGGGGAACAAAACACTAAACACTTAAACATTATTGTACAACTCGGCATTACACCGAGTTGGGGGGATTTATGCCAACTCTCTTCCCCTCATGTGCTCATTTTTGGGAATTTTTGAATTTAGATTTTTTAAATGAAAATTTTCGAGCCTTCCCGAGTTGTAGAGGTTTCCGACTTGAAGGATGCCGAATTGTAGAGGTATATATATATATATATATATATATATATATATATATATATATATATATTTTTATATATATATATTGTTACATAGCCTATGATTTCATCATCCTTTCTATAATCTTAATGTACAGTATGCTGCACTTTTATTCACGATTCGCCACGTAGCTTCCATAGTGACCAGGCCGGTGTGTTCTACCTCACTCCTCCCTTCTCCCCTTATAGTAAAGTAAGTCGCTATTTCTGTTGTTCAGAGCAGGACTGTCAACTCTTCCTCCCCTATGCCTTCATTTCCGCGTTCATCTTACAAATTGAATCAAGCTCTGCCGGCCCCTATATAATGAGCTCAGTCTCTGTATTAGTTCCCACTTAGATCTACTCCTCATTCTGTTTACATCTCTGTCCTCCCCTGTACAGTATATTATTATTTTTGTGAGTGCTCAGGAAGTCTCCAGCCATCTAGCTGCTGTATAATTTGAGTATAAGTGTTATTACCATTTTTCTTGTACTGTATAGCATGAGGCGTTGGTTCGTGGGCCTGGTGGGGTTTTTGTGATTCGTATTAGTTCCCTACTGTCAGGCAGTATTAGTAACATTTTGTATATGTAATATTATTATATCTTGCTTTAACTGAACATTATCCGGTTTTCTCATTTTATCAGGGCTGACTTAGATAAATTTCCTCTTGTTAATTTCGTGTTAATAGAGGCTATTGCAGTTAACCATATATATAACCTGTTTTGCCATTACATTATCCTTATGAGTCCTGAATGTTTAGTTGTTAGTTTGAGCATTAAACTTTAACTTGTAATTTAACCAAAGTCTTTTGTTTTGAACCTTGAACTTTGCGGGACAGTAGTGATTTTAGTATTCTCACTTGAAGAGTTCAATATCTCTCTCTGATCCATAACATTAATTTGGCCACCTCTTATCAGGATATTCAGGATATTATCTTAAGGATATTGCTTGATATTTTGTGACTGTGATTTATTCATGATGTCAACATTATTACTCTTGATGAAGCCAAAGATTTTTTGTCAAATGTGCAAACAGTATGTGATGTAGAAAACAGAACAAGGAATGAACTTAAGCTTGTTGCTCAACAATTGGGAATTGCTGTTCACTCTCATCATTCAAAAGATCAAATTGTTGGCATGATTAATAAAAGCTTGTTTAATGTAACTCCTCCAGATGAGCAAATGCAGATTGAAATAGCTAAGTTTCAGCTAGCCCTGCAGGTGGCTTGCGCTAAGGAGGCTGAGTTTCAGGCACATGCTAAGGAGGCTGAGTCTCAGGCTCGTATTCAAGAGGCACAAATTGAACTTGCTAGGATTCAGGCAGACCATGAGTGTCGCATGAAACAAGGTGGAACTGGATCATCTAGCTCTGATGATTTTGATGTGGCTAAAAATGTTAAACTTGTCCCTCCTTTTAATGAATCTGATTTAACAAAGTATTTTCAGTTGTTTGAGAGGGTAGCTACAGGTTTTAATTGGCCCAAAAAGTATTGGCCAGTACTCCTTCAGAGGGTTCTCACCGGTAAAGCTCAAGTAACTTATGTATCTTTGCCTCAGGATCAATCTGATAATTATGATGTAGTTAAGAGCTTGATTCTTAAGGCCTATGAGCTTGTTCCTGAAGCCTATAGAGTAAAATTTAGGACAATTTATAAGCAAGATAAGCAATCCCATGTTGAGTATGCAAAAATCAAAGAAGATCTGTTAGAGCAGTGGTTAAATTCTAAGAATGTAAATTCTGATTTTGATAAAATTAAGCAGATGATTTTGCTGGAGGACTTCAAAAGGTGTGTTAATAAAGATGTAAGCCTATATCTTGATGATAAAAGAATAGATAATTTGTCTGATGCTGCAGTTTTAGCTGATGAATATGTTCTCACTCACAAGAGATATACTAAAGAAAAAAGGAAAGCTGAGAGTAAGTACGTTGCCTCTACTCAGAGTACAGGTAACAGGAAAGAGAATAAAGATGATGTTTCTCAGGAAGTAAATACCAGCTCCACCTCTAGATTTCAGAAAAGTAAATGTACTTATTGTAGTAAGCTTGGTCATACTACGGAGAAATGTTTCAGGAGACAGCGTGATGTGAACAAAAAGGAGTCTTTAAATATTCAGTCAATTGGTCTAGTGTCCACCCTCGAGAGTTCCCAGAATTCTTTAACCGAGTTAACTGAACCTGCTTTGAGGGGTAAATTAAATCCTCATGATGAAGCTCCTCTTTTGAGCAGTAACATGGGTGACACTTTCAAGAGTTCATGTGCTAATTTCCTGTCTGATGGTTTTGTCAGTCCTCTGGACAGTAATGACAGGAAATCAGTAAAAATATATCGTGATACAGGTGCTTGCCAATCCCTTATGCTGACCAGTGTTCTAGGCTCTAATGTTAATTCCTCTGATGAAACTGTAATCTTACATGGTGAAGGGAATAATTACTTCTCTGTCCCTCTGTGCAGAGTAAATTTAGAGTCTGGTTTTGTTAATGGTTCCGTTATGGTTGGGTTGGTTGAGACACTCCCAATCTCAGGTGTACTTGTAAATGATATTGGTGGAAGTCAAGTGTGTCCATCTCCTCATTTGTCTAGTGAACCAGTGACTGCGACCCAGGATTGTGATGTCCCTGATGTGTTCTCTGCATGTGCTGTCATTAGGGCTAAGTCTAAGGTTACTGGTGACTTAGAGGATAATGATGATGATGATGTTATCCTAGCTGACACTTTTCTTGCTAATTTGGACCACTCACCAGATGAGGCAGTACCCCGTAGTGTTGATAATTTGTCTCGTCAAGAGTTGGTTGAGTTGCAGGTTGCTGACCCTGAGTTGAAAGGTCTAGCTAACTCTGCTTGCAGTGAGGAAGAGTCAGCTGGTGCTTCTACTTGTTATTATATAAAGTCAGGAGTACTTATGAGGAAGTGGAGACCCCCAACAGCATCAGCCGACTGTGAATGGGAGGTTGTACATCAAGTTGTCATCCCTCGTGTTTGTAGGCAGGATATCATTAGAGTGGCTCATGATTCCAGTTTGGCAGGACACCTTGGAGTGAGAAAGACTGTGGCACGCATTTTGAAACACTTCTACTGGCCAGGTATCTTCAGAGATGTTTCCTGGTATTATAAGTCTTGTCACACCTGTCAAGTTGTGGGGAAGTGTAATCAGACCAAAAAGGTTGCACCTCCAGTTCCCATTCCTCCTTTTAAGGCGCGATTCACCCGTGTGTTGGTGGATATTGTGGGCCCTCTTCCTAAGACTTCTTCAGGATTTTCTTATGTGTTAACCCTGATTGATATGGCTACTCGTCATCCTGAAGCTATTCCACTTAGAAATATCTCAGCAAAGAGTGTGGTTAAGGAAATGCTAGGGTTCTTCACCAAGTTTGGTCTGCCCAAGGAGGTACAGTCAGACCAGGGATGTAATTTCATGTCAAATGTTTTCAAGCAGTCTCCAAAAGAGTTGGGCATAACCCAGATCACGTCTTCAGCTTACCATTCCCAGACCCAAGGAGCGTTGAAGAGATATCATCAAACACTCAAATCGATGCTCAGGAAATACTGTTTGGAACATCAGAAAGATTGGGATAAAGGTCTTCCATTCGTTGTATTTGCAGCAAGAGAATCTCCAAATGAATCACTGGGCTTCTCACCCTTTGAACTACTGTTTGGCCATGAAGTAAGAAGACCCCTTAAGCTACTCAAGGAATGCTGCCTATCGGAGGAAGATGACGTCAACCTGCTGGAGTATGTGATGAAGTTCAAAGAACGGCTGTCCACTGCTTTACAGCTGGCGAGAGAGAATTTAGGAGCTGCTCAGAAGATGAAGACTTGGTATGATAAGAAGTCCAGGTTACGCCACTTTCAGCCAGGAGATCAGGTTTTGATTCTGCTACTGATGCATGGGCAACCTCTTCAAGCCAAGTTTAGTGGTCCTTATTTCGTGGAGAAGAAACTCAGTGATGTCAATTATGTCATCGCCACACCAGATCGTAGAAAGAACAAGCAACTTTGTCACATCAACATGCTAAAGTTGTATCACAGGCAGGACGAAAATAACCCAGTCTGCACTGTAGCTGTTCCACCCGAGTCTGCAAGTGAAGCTCTCCCATGCAGCATGAGCCTGAGTGATAGTTTGGGGAAGAATCCTGATATCATGAATGATCTCCAGACTAAGCTTTCTCATCTAGCTCCCGAGGAAAGGCAGGAGTTTTCGGCATTACTGCAGGAGTACCCGCAAGTGTTCCGTGACACTCCAGGAAGAACCACTGTGTTGATGCATGATGTCGATGTTGGAGATGCAAAGCCAATTAAACTGCCTCCTTACTGTGTGAACCCAGTGAAAGTTCCTCTCATCCAGAAAGAGCTTGGCTACCTGTTGGACCACAAGATGATTGAGCCCTGTCAGAGCGAGTGGAGTTCTCCTGTCACTCTAGTCCCTAAGCCAGGTGGGTCACAGCGGCTTTGCATCAACTACAGACGTGTTAATCAGATAACCAAAACAGACACTTACCCTCTCCCTCGCGAGGAAGATTGCATAGACAAGATCGGAAAGGCTAGGTACATAAGTAAGTTTGATTTGTTAAAGGGATACTGGCAAGTACCTATGACTGAACGTGCTAGGGAGATCTCATGTTTTGTAACACTAGGAAAGACTTCTGCATGTTCTGTAATGACATATGGTATGAAGAATGCACCAGCCACTTTTCAGAAGCTCATGAATGTTGTAACAGAGGGTTTGGCAGGGTGTGTTGTTTATATTGATGATGTATTAATCTTCAGTGACAACTGGAAACATCAGCTATGCCATGTCAGTAAATTTCTTGAGCGTTTGGTTCAGGCTAATCTTGTAGCTAATTTATCAAAGTGTGAGTTTGGTCAAGCTAAAGTTCAGTACCTTGGGTATGTAATTGGTGATGGACATGTTGCACCACCAGGAGCTAAGGTTCAGGTTATAAGTGATCTTTCCAGACCTAAAAGTAGGAAAGAGCTACAAAGATTTTTGGGAATGGTAGGTTATTACAGGAGATTAAATTTTGTTCTTAACTTTTCAATTCTTGTATCATCACTTACAGACCTACTGAAAAAGGGAGTTAAATTTGTCTGGACCGATAACTGTGCATCCTCTTTCAGCAAACTTAAAACTATCCTATTAAGTCAGCCAGTGCTCGCTACTCCAAATTTTGCTAAGCCTTTTAAGATGGCTGTTGATGCAAGTGATACAGGAGCTGGGGCTGTTTTGCTGCAAGAGGATGATCAGGGTATTGAACACCCTGTATCTTATTACAGTAAGAAGTTCAGTCCACCTCAAAAGAACTACTCAACTATTGAGAAAGAGCTTTTGGCCCTGATTTTGGGTTTACAGCATTTTTCATTTTATTTGTGTTCTGGTTTTAACCCCATAGTCATTTATACCGATCATAACCCACTGAAATTCCTTAGTAATTTTAAGGATAAAAATCAGAGATTGACAAGGAGTCTACTTCTTCAGGAGTATTCATTAGACATACAACATGTCAAGGGGAGAGAAAATGTTATTGCAGATTGCTTATTTAGACTTTAGACAGATTGTTTTAGAGTAATAAGAAATTTCCTTTGTAAATTTCTTTTTCTTTGTGGGGAGGTGTTACATAGCCTATGATTTCATCATCCTTTGTATAATCTTAATGTACAGTATGCTGCATGTTTGTTCACGATTCGCCACGTGGCTTCCATAGTGACCAGGCTTGCGTGTTCTACCCCACTCCCCCCTTCTCCTCTTGTAGTAGAGTAAGTCGTTCTTTCTGTTGTTCAGAGCAGGAGTGTCAATTCTTCCTCCCCTATGCCTTCATTTCCGCGTCCTTCTTACAGGTTGAATCAAGCTCTGCTAGCCCCTATATAAAGAGCTCAGTCTCTGCATTAGTTGCCACTTAGATCTACTCCTCATTCTGTTCACATCTCTGTCCTCCCCTGTACAGTATATTATTATTTTTGTGAGTGCTCAGGAAGTCTCCAGCCATCTAGCTGCTGTATAATTTGAGTATAAGTGTTATTACCATTTTTCTTGTAGTGTATAGCCTGGGGCGTTGGCTCGTGGGCCTGGTGGGGTTTTTGTGATTCGAATTGGTTCCATAGTGTCAGCCAGTGTTAGTAATATTTTGTATATGTAATATTATTATATCTTGCTTTAACTGAACATTATCCGGTTTTCTCATTTTATCAGGGCTGACTTAGATAAATTTGCTCTTGTTAATTTCGTGTTAATAGAGGCTATTGCAGTTAACCATATATGTAACCTGTTTTGCCATTACATTATCCTTATGAGTCCTGAATGTTTAGTTGTTAGTTTGAGCATTAAACTTTAACTTGTAATTTTACCTCTTTCGTTTTGAACCTGGAACTTTGCGGGACAGTAGTGATTTTTAGTATTCTCACTTGAAGTTTTCATTATCTCTCTCTGTTCCGTAACAATATATATATATATATATATATATATATATATATATATATATATATATATATATATATATATGTAGTGTGGAAGAGGATTGGCAGTTGTTTAAGAGTCCTGTGGTGGGGCATGTAGAAGAGGTGTGTGGTGTGAGACGTGTGAGTGGTGGTGAAAGAAAAGGAAGTGAATGGTGGTGCGAGGAAGTATGTATGGCTGTGGCTGAGAAGAGACGTGCATATGAAGTGTGGCTGCAGAGGAAGGATGAGATGTTATATGAGAGGTATAAGGAAAAGAGGAATAGGGCGAGAAGGACTGTGCGTGATGCTAAAGTGGCAGCAGATGAAAGCTGGGGTAGGCGGCTGACAGAGAATTTTCAACAGAATAAGAAAATGTTTTGGAAGAAGTTGGAAAGAGTGCGAAAGGGAGAGTCTGGGAAGGAAGAACGAGTAAAAGCAGAGGATGGAAGGATGTTAATTCAGATGGATGCAGTAAGGAAGAGATGGGCAGAGTATTTTGAAAGATTGTTTAATGTAGAGGAGGAAAGGGTGGCTGAGATTGTGGCGTATAGAAGGGTACAAGGAATAAATGTGTTGGGAGAGTTGAATGATTCTTTAATCACGAAGGAGGAAGTGGAGAAGGCAGTAAAGGATATGAAAACAGGGAAAACTGCAGGTATGGATGGGTGTGCTGTGGAATGCCTGAAGGGTGGTGGAGTGACTATTGTTGACTGGTTAGTAAGATTGGTGAATGTGTGCTTTGTGAAAGGTATGGTGCCAATTGACTGGGCAAGTGCTTGTGTGGTCGCGTTGTATAAAGGCAAGGGTGATAAGTATGAATGTACTAGCTTTACGGGTATAAGTTTGTTGAGTGTTGTAGGTAAGGTGTATGGTAGAGTGTTAATTATGAGAGTTAGAGAGGGTACAGAGGGAGTGATTGGTGATGAGCAGTGTGGCTTTAGGAGAGGGCGGGGATGCGTGGATCAGGTGTTTGTTGTGAGACAAGTGTGTGAAAAGTATTTAGTGAAAGGTAAGGATGTGTTTTGGACAATTATGGATTTAGAGAAAGCGTATGATAGAATTGATAAGGACGCTTTGTGGACTGTTTTGAGATTGTATGGACTTGATGGTAGGTTACTAAAAGGGGGGAAAAGTTTTTATGTAAATAGCAGAGCGTGTGTAAGAGTGGGAAATGCTTTGAGTGATTGCTTTCCCGTGAGAGTGGGGCTGCGACAGGGATGTGTGATGTCGCCTTGGTTGTTTAATATTTACATGGATGGTGTTGTAAGGGAGGTGAATGCAAGAGTTTAAGGTGGAGGTCTGAGTCTGGTGAATGTTGATGGTGGAGAGTGGAATCTGAAGCAACTGCCGTTTGCAGATGATACTGCACTGGTGGCTGATTCAGAGGAAAGATTGAGACAGTTGGTAGAGGAGTTTGGAAACGTGTGTGAAAGGAGGAAATTGAAAGTAAATGAGAATAAGAGTAAAGTGATGAAGTGTATGAGGTTGGTAGATGGTAGGGGGATGAATATAGTTTTGAATGGCGAGTTGCTTGAGAAGGTAGAGTGTTTTAAATATCTAGGGTCACATGTTGCTGTGGATGGAAGAATAGATGCAGAAGTGAAGTTTAGAATAAATGAAGTAGGAAAGGTGCTGGGAGGAATGAAAAAAGTGTTTAGATGTCGTTTGCTTAGCATGGATGTAAAGAGAAGGCTGTATCAGGGTGTTGTGGTACCGACTGCATTATATGGGGCTGAAACATGGAATACGGGTGTAGCAGAGAGGAAAAGTTTGATTGTAATGGAGATAAGGTGTCTGAGGAGTATGTGTGGTGTGATGCGTATGGATCGAGTGCGAAATGATGAAGTGCGAAGGAGAACTGGAGTTGTTCGGGAGATGGCTGGTAGAGTTGAGCAGAGGGTGTTGCGATGGTTTGGGCATATGGAGAGAATGGATAATGAGTGATTGGTGAAAAAGATAACTAGATCTGACGTGAGAGGTGTATGGCTGAGAGGAAGACCACGAATAGGATGGATGGACAGCGTGAAGAGAGCACTGGATGCGAGAGGGATGTCTGTTGAGCAAGGAAGAGTTGCTGTGCATGACAGAAATAAATGGAGAGAAATTGTGAATGAATAAGTGATGAAGCAGACCTGAGGGGATATTTTCCCGCATTTGGTCTGATCAGCTTTCAGGTCAGGTGCGGGTAAGGGGATGGGTCTGTTATGATGTGGCAGGGGTAAACCAGTTCTGCTGTCGGGCCCTGCTGCAGATGTCATTGATTGCATTGCGCAGTTGACCCTTGTGCGGTGTGGTGCAGTGAGGATCTGTCCATTCTCCCCTTTGGGGCTAAGATGCGAATGAATGTGTTTGAATGGATGAGTAAATGGGGAGTGTGTCATCCAGTCTTGGCTACCTCCCTTTCCTTGGGGGAAGCAGCCTAGGTATATAGAATATAAATATATATATATATATATATATATATATATATATATATATATATATATATATATATATATATATATATATATATTCATTTATAATGGAGAGAGAGAGAGAGAGAGAGAGAGAGAGAGAGAGAGAGAGAGAGAGAGAGAGAGAATGATTTGCATTTAAAACCACGGCACTTCTAATCTTTTTACTTGAGTTACTTGCCCATGTCGGCTTCCACACCGCACCATTACTTCACACACCCTCGTGAGTCTTCTGTCCCACTCTCTCTCTCAATTTTTTCTTTTTTTTTTTTTATGCAAGAGAGAAGGAACCAAAGCCCAGGAGCCCGCAAACCGTTCTTTCAAAAAAAAAAAAAAAGAGAGCCAAATTCAAAATCTGTTCAAATCGAGATGCCTGGACACACTGCTTTTGAAAGACTGGAGATCATAGGAAGTAGGACATACAGACAGAGGGAGACAGATCCAGAGCTGACCTGTTGCAAAAATGAAGGACTGGGAGTAACAGAGAGGACAGAAAAGGGATGAGAGTTTGTTGTTAGACGGGTGCTACGCACCCGTCGTAAAGGTGGAAGGATGCAAGCAGACAGTTCAGAGGAGCAATGACCATTGAAGCAGCGATAGAAAAGAGATAAAGATGCAACAGTGCAGCGAAGAGACAGGTTGAAGTGAGCCAGTAAGAGGAGGAGAACTGATGAAATGAAAAGCCTTTGACTCCAACCTATGGAGAAGAGCTGTATGTGGGGAGACTCCCCACACATGAGAGCTGTACTCAACACGGCCGAATAAAACCCGTGTATAAAGTCAACAACTGTGCAGGGGTAAAGAAGGTACGAAATCGGCTTAGCTCACCTAATCTCTTGGACGCAGATTTTATAAGAGATGCAATATGATCTTTCCAAGATAAGATCCGAGTGAATGAAACCCCAAGCATGTTCAAGGATAATGCAGGATGCAGCTGGATATTATTAAACACTAGTTGGTACTCCTGTGGAAGATTGTGTTGGGTTGATAGGTGTAAAAACTGACTTTTTGATGCATTAAAAACAATAAGATTAATTTTTACCCAGTCAGAGATAAAGCCAAGTCAGATAATAGGTGTGCCATAGCCTCATCCCTTGTTTACTGAAGTAACTGCAGAGATGGATGTTGCAGGAACCGAATGGAAAGGTGAAGGGTGGAATCATCAGTGTAAGAGTGGATAGGGTTAGATGTACAGCTTAGGTTATTGATGAATAAAAGGAAGAGAATCGGTGATAGGACAGAGCCCTGAGGAACACCACTGTCGATAAATCTAGGACAAGAACGATGGCCGTCTACAACAGCGGCTATAGAACGACCAGAAAGGAAGCTAGAAATGAAGGCACAGATACAAGGATAGAAACCGTAAGAAGGCAGTTTGTAAATTAAAGATTTATACCAGACTCGATTGAAAGCCTTTGAGATGTCAAGTGCAATGGCAAAGCTATCTCCAACGTCCCGAAAGGAGGATGACCAGGAGTCTGAAAGGTAGGTGAGAAGATCGCCAGTGGAGCGTCCCTGACGGAACCCATACTGACGATCAGAAAGAAGGTTGTGATAGGAAAGATGCTTTAAAATTTTTCTGTTAAGAACTCACTCAAAAACTTTTGAGACACTGGATGTTAAAGGAATTGGACAATAGTTAGAGGGTTGGGAATGGTCATCCTTCTTTAGGACTGGCTGAATGAGAACAAACTTCCAGCAAGAAGGAAAGATACAAGTTGACAGACAAAAGGTGAAAGAGTTTACCTAGACAGGGTGTAAGCACAGAAGCACAGTTCTTGAGGACAACAGGAGGGACTCCATCAGGCCCATATGCCTTGTTAGTATTAAGGCCAGTGATAGCAGAAAATACATCAGCTGAAGAAATTTTAATGTCAGCCATGAGGAAGTCAGAGGGGGGAAGTGATGGAGGAACAGCACCGGAATTGTCTAAGGTGGAACTGGAGGAGAAAGTCTGAGTGAAGAGATCTGCTTTATCAATAGAAGAAATAGTTACAGAGCCATTAGAACAGAAATGAGGAGGGAAGGATGATGAGGTAAAGTTGTTAGAAAGGTTTTTGGCAAGGTGCCAGGAGCGGGAAGAATTCGAGTTGGAGAGTTGAGAGCATTTAGTGGGGATGAAATTATTTTTAGCAGAGCAAAGGACAGAGTTAGCATAATTCTGGGCAGAAATATAAACAACATGTGATTCAAGGATGAGTTGGCTCTGGTACCGTACCTTTCATAGGCCCTCACCTTGTTGCGGACAGCATTTGAACAAGAGTGATTAAACCAAGGCTTTCGTGCATGAGTCAAAGGATATGAGAAGGGAATGTATGCCTCCATGCCCGAGAGAATAACCTCCGTAATGCGCAAGGCACACCCAGATGGCTCCCGGCCATGAAAGCAATAATCATTCCGTGAAAAATCAAAGAAGTACTGCCTGAGGGCCTCCCAATCTGCAGTTCCAAAGTGCCACAGATGACGATTTTTGGAGGGTCCACAGGCTGTACCAAAGCGATAGGACAGGTTAAGATAATAATGTTGTGGTCAGAGGAGCCCAATGGAGAGGAAAGATTAACTATATAAGCAGAAGGATTAGTTGTAAGGAAGAGGTCAAGTATGTTGGAGCTCTCTCCAGTGCGGTCAGGGATATGGGTAGGGAGCTGTACAAGCTGCTCTAGGTCATTAAGGATAGAATAGATGTAGGCTTGTTCACCAGGTGGATCAGTGAAAGGAGAGGAGAGCCAAAGGTGGTAGTGAGCATTGAAATCTCCTAGAATGGAGATTTCAGAGAAAGGAGAAATGCATAGAATGTGTTCCATCGTAGAAGTAAGATAGTCAAAGAATTTTTTGTAGTCAGTTGAATTAGGAGATAAGTAAACAGCACAGATATATTTAGTCAGAGAATGACAAGAAAGCCAAAGACAGAGAGTAAAGAATTCAGAAAAATGAAGTTCAGGAATACAAGAGCAAGATAAATCATTGCGTACATATACACAACAGCCACCTTTAGCTTTGAAATGAGTATAGAGAAAGTAGGAGGAAATAGAAAAGGATTTGCTGTCAGTTGCCTCAGACAGCTGAGTTTCTGTCAAGAAGAGAAGGAGAGGTGGTGTTCGACAGAGAGAAGGTTAGAGGAAAGGCGACGAATGTTGCAGAAATGAAGAGGAAGTGAGTCAGACAGTGGTTCCAGTCATCTCTCTTAGTTGTCACCGGGAGAGGGGCTGATGGTGGGGGAACTTATGGGGACCCCCCTGGGGACTCAGAGGCCAGATTTAACTGCGCCATTTTTGTTTTTTAATTTTGAAAAGGAAGTGTAGTGTGTACTGTGCATGTAGTTTGGTGTTGACAGTTAGAGAAACATGTATTGGAGAGCATGCTGGCCTACTCTTTGTGTTACTGAAACACTGAAAAAGTTCAGCAAAGGGGGGATAGTCAGAAACTAGTCCCGAGGGCTGATGAAACGGGAGCTCCAGCTCTCTCTGTCATCAGCTTTCCATCCACCTTGGGAGTACCGCCCTGCTCGACTGGTGCTACAGTCTACTCCTCTTGCACCAGTTAACAGGTCTTAAGAGTCTTGAATGCGCATCCACTAAAATGATTAATAACATCCCTTGCTTCGATACCCTTCGCTGCAATCAATGGCATAGAAGCCGTGAATACAACGTAAGGGTTGGTACACCTGATCCTCCCTCCCTCTGTCTGTCTGTCTGTCTGTCTGTCTGTGTCTCTCTCTCTCTCTCTCTCTCTCTCTCTCTCCAGATATAGTATGACTCTCATAGTTTCATGTCGTGTATAATGAATAATTTATAGCAATGGACATAATGCTCGAAGGAAGGTCTCAAAGCATTATCCACTAGAAAATATAGAAATCAAAGTGCTATTTGTACTTGGCACCCATCGTATCCAAGGTTACATCCTTAGGATTTTCTTACACATGATACGATGACAACCACTATTAGCATTTTTAAGAATGGGTTGATAGCAAATCTTTATAGGCTTAACTGTCCAGCCCATACAGCACCCCTAGAACAATGCATGCAAAGTTTATACAGTGTGTATTGCAGAAATGCTATAACATTAACTACATCAATGACATGTTAATATAGAAATGCATGGCTTATGAAACTGAGAATGGTATATTACAAGTTTGACAAGGGTGACAGCAATGTCGTTGAGGGGGTGATTGGTAAGCATATTCGTTTATTTTAGGGTAGGCTTTTACCTCAAACGGTTCTCGATTTGCATATACAGTAATGTGGGGAATATGTTATCTATGAAACTGCTTCAGCTTGGACACTATAAACACTGAATGAAGAGTGTTCATATTCAAAGTGGCTTCGGGTTCTCTCGTAGCACTTCCTTGATAGTGATTCATTCTGCACATTACACATCAACATCCTCATTTATAATATTTATGAAAACTATGTTAATACTCAAACTCTCTAAGTAACGCAAAGGACAGTGATAATAAGCAAAACAGATTGATTAGTAAGCGGTGCTACAATGCCCCCGATACACTATGAATACGAACCCGAGGCTCAGCTGACCCAGTCTACATATACACACAGTCTGCCTGCCAGCCGACCCAAACTGAGCCTTGTTGACGCATGACATGACGTAGCTTGAGCTATGCGGTGGAACTCCCACTCACTATCACTGTATCCCCTCTGTGTGCTGTGCGCACAACTATCCCTCCATGTCTCTGTTTTTCACTGTTTCTTCAGTGAAGATAAACATGATACATAATCATAATAATCATTGTAAGCAGCAACAGATATCAAAGACGTCAGTAGACTTTTTAGTTATAATATTGCTAAACAAATGTGCTACAAAAAAAGTAATAGACAATAATACAACCCCTTCATTCCGAGGACATTTTTTAGTGTTTTCTTCCTTCTAACACCAGACGATTTTGTTCAGTTTAGGAAGCCCTCGAGAGGTGTAGGGGTTAAAAACTGGAAGACAGTTTTTATCTGTTTTAGTAAGAAGAGAACATTAAAAACATGTCCTCGAAGTGAAGGAATTAACAGAAATAGCTACAGTAAATCAAGTTCAATCATACAACATGATTATAGACTGGGCTGTGTGAGTGACGACTTTATATACCAGTCAAAGACAGCTTGCGTGACATCATTAAACCACTTCCCCATGCGCGGCCAATGCTGGTCAGCAGAATGTGTGTATAGGTAGACTGTGAGCAGACAAGAGATACCAACCAAGCACGTTAACTCAGTTTAATTTTAGATCTCTCGTCCGGTGTGTCAAATTTTATGACGCTGAAATTGTCGAATTTTATTTATTTATTTATTTTTTTAGTGGATGTAGCTTTGCAGCTAATTACCTCTACAGCTGTGTTCCTCATTTTTTTTTCCCACTCACTGCCTATGACATCCAGCAGCTTAAACGCACTGTTTCTTGGCCTATTGAAATGAACGCATCTTCGTTTTTTCTCCCTGCTTGTTCAACTTTCTTTAATAAAGGACTTTTCCAGGATGGCAGCATTTGCTTAACGTCCCTGAAAATGTTGGGGCGAACTCTAATAGATAAAGAGGTAAAATTGTATTACCATTACCACGTCTCCCAGGCAGTGGATTAGCAAAGATGTTTTTTGCTTTATCGTCTGGATGTGAACTATCTTTTTTGGAAGTGATATCGGGCACCCCCAGAAGATTTGCTCTACTCAAGAGAAACCTAGAACACTACCTGATTATGTCAAAAACAATTACAATTTATACTTTGGCCGAGAACATGGAAGTTCAGGCTTTATTCCAACTTATGTCGGAAAATTATATCCCATTGGATCCCAGAGTTCCTGGGTCAGGCATTGTACCGG
Source organism: Coenobita brevimanus (assembly GCF_032717465.1). Lineage (NCBI taxonomy): Eukaryota > Metazoa > Arthropoda > Malacostraca > Decapoda > Coenobitidae > Coenobita > Coenobita brevimanus. The sequence continues at coordinate 28,505,442 of NC_136970.1, read as the reverse complement.
GAGGGTACTGAGCGTACTGCCCTTCGCCTGTTGGCTCATAGTCGCGAAGTTCATGGGTCCCTGCACGGGGGTTACCTACTTTATTCATCCATCCATCCATCATCCAATCCTACATTGCCCCATGAGGAGCGTAGGAGCCCGGGGCTAGGCAGTTGGTCCCGACATTTAAGATGAGAGTGACCAGCCTCACTCATCTCTGAGTGGCATTACATGAGCGAAAATTCCCAGTTCCGTCCTATATTGAGGACGCTGGGCTCAAATGGGATATACGAGTATATCCCGCAGAAACTCAACAGCAAAAGGATTAATGCCAGATGATCTTACCCAGTAAAATACGACCCTAGGCAGGTAAAAATCTGCTCTTTAATTGCAACGATGACTTCAGTATTTCATAATCGAAACCGGCAGACGATTCTATTCACATAAATTATGACTTCATATTCTAAAGGAATTAATGGAGACTTTGTTGACATGCAAAATACCAGAAAGTCTATCACATCTATCATCCAGTCCTAATATTGCCCCATTAAGGCCTTTAAGGGTTGAATAAGTAGTCGCTCGTTTCTGAGGGCAATTGTGTGAGCACCAAAGCCCAACCACTCTTCGGATATAAACCCACTGGGCCATAAATATCTGGTCTGAGAGCTCTCACCCACCAGGCCACTAGACGTCTGTTTGTTTATATGATGTCAGCCAACGTCGAAATGTTTTCCTGGTCTACAATAAGCCACTTGGATTTCCACTCAGTGTACTGATCCTAAGATAACTCTATATCAAGTGGCAGGTAGGCATACAGGTGACCACATACTACTGGTCGTCAAAATAGTAAACAAAACTACCGGGTCTTACCAAATATAATGAAACTGAAGAAATTAAAACAGTCGGTTAATATTTTCAATTATTTAAATATTAAGATAATATTCCGAGTATCGCCAGAGGAGTATACCAAATGAAACGCAATCTTGCTTAATGTAAGTGGTGGTCAAGTGGTTAGAACGCCCAAGTCGGAGTGCTGGCCTTGTATAGGTACGGTCCCCCATAAATGACCAGATGTTTTTCGATGATCTAAAGCCATGAATGGTTATAGACTCATCCTCTGTCCTTAAATGTACTGTACTGCTGTACCCTAACCCCTGTCCTATTCACCTCGTTGGAGATACTATGGGATTGGCTGTTACTGTTTATACATTGTTTATTCGATTATTACTTTACTAAATGATAAATCTAACTTTAAATTTTCACACCCTTCCTTTCCCCCGGTTTCATTCTTTCTTACTCTGGTCCACTGGAACTAATTGCAAGTCAGTGACTGTGATATTACCGACAAATTAAATATTCAAAGCTGTACAACGCAATAAACCTTTGACGCTGATAACTGGAGCACAATGGCCATCAACAATGAACTTTTTATATAACGAATTTGTCAAAATTACCTCGTAATATATTTCACTCTATAACTAATACTCAAAACTAAATGCCTAATTTTATAGCGACGAAACTACGTCTATTAACTGAAACTGTACAAATGCAACTGTAAGTTCAGTCTTCCTGGCGCCAGTTATTTTATTCGACATTGGAGACACATTTTCTTCCTTTTTTAATAGTCAGCACTCTACGTTTCTTTAATAACTTCCTGCAGTTACCTTAATTTTGCTCCATAAGAAGCGTAGAAGCCGGGGTTAAGGTAATCAGCCCAAGAATATAAGACAGGGGTGATCAGACTCGCTCGTCCCTAACTTCCATTGCGTGAGCAATACTTGCAAACCTCCACCATCTCATTGATGCAACCCTTACTGGCTCCGTGCAGTTGTAGCATGTGAACGAGCTGGGACCCCAGGCATTAATAGGAACGTTCACGAACTCCCAGAAGTTGCCATTCTTCGATTGATAACTTTATTTGTGGAATAAAAATGTGGTCAACTATACTACTGTTTTGTAAATGTTTTCTTTATCACTTTGTTCATAAGTACAAATTTATTTACATATCTACTCAGTACAACGAGAAAAACAAGCATCAGTTTGATAAAGTTGAAGGGAGTCTCTAAACCAACAAAACTAACCGTCTAAACTTCGGGACAAATATTCTTCGTAGCTTAAAACCGATTACTTACATTCCCAGTCATGTCTTTTAATATAGTTTTAATCAAATGACACGTTCAGTCATATATGTCTATATAAAATACTAACATGAAGTCATTTGGCTGCTGAATATTTATAGGAAGCAGATAAAGATGTGGAAGGTGTGTGCAGGATATTTACAGAAGAAATATGTGGAGCATGTGATGTGGTGTGTGGGATGAAGAGAAGACGGAGGGGTGTGCAAGGAACAGCGTGGTGGAATGAAGAGGTGAGAAAGGCTGTGGCACAAAAGAAGAAAGCATACAATGAATGGATGACAAATAGGTGCGTGGAAGAAGTTGAGAGGCGGAAGAGAGAGTTATCTGTAGAAAGAAAGAGGTGAAAAGATTAGTAAGAGAGAGTAAGAAGAGAGCGGATGAGGAATTTGGAAGGAACTTGAGTGTAAAGTGGAGGGACTGTAAGAAAATGTTCTGGAAAGAGGTGAGAAGAGTAAGACAGGGTGGAAGTAGAGGTAGCAGGGGAGTGAAAGATAAAAATGATAGATTACTAGTGGAGAAGGGAGAAAAAGTGAGCAGATGGAGAGAACACTTTAAGGAATTGTTGAACATAGAGGTGAGTATAAGTGGCTAGGGAATGGCTGGGAGCAGGAGGGAGGTGAGAAGACAGGAAGAAATCAGTAGGATAGAAGTTGTGGAAGCAATGAAGAAAGTTAAATTGGGGAAAGCCCCAAGAATTAATGGAGTGTGTGGTGAAAGGGTGAAGCATGGGGGAGAGATAGTAGTAGAATGGATGTGGAAGATGTGCAGATTGGCCTGGGAGGAAGGTAGAGTCCCGGAGGATTGGAAGTCAGGTATAATTATTCCCTTGTACAAAGGAAAAGGGGAAAAAGAAGTGTGTGGTAATCATAGGGGCATCTGTCTTCTTAGTATAATAGGAAAAGTGTGTGGTAGGATACTTATTGACAGAGTTAGAGAAAGAACAGAGGAATTAGTAGGAGAAGAACAGGGAGGCTTTAGGAAGGGAAGAGGTTGTGTACATCAGATATTCATTCTTAGATTTTTAGTGGAAAAGTTTATAGAGAAGGGAAAGAAGCTGTATGCGGCTTTCATGGATTTGGAGAAGGCATATGACAGGGTAGATAGACAAGGATTGTGGAAAGTATTAAGAATATTTGGAGTAGATGGGAAATTGTTGAATGCTGTGAAGAGTATGTATGATGGTGCTAAGGCTGCAGTGCGTGTGGATGGTGAACTGAGTGAATTTTTCTCTTTGAAGGTTGGGTTGAAACAGGGATGTGTCATGTCTCCATGGTTGTTCAATCCGTACATGGATGGGGTAATAAAAGAGTTACAAGGTAGGGTAGTGGATGGTGGAGTGGCCCTGGTGAAAGAGAGTAGTGTTTGGAAACTCTCTGTACTGTTGTTTGCAGATGATACTGTGTTGTTGAATGAAGACAAAGGAGCGCTTCAGGGCTTGATGGATGAGTTTGGGAGAGTGTGTAAGAAACGGAATCTAAAGGTGAATGTAGGGAAGAGTAAAGTGATGGTATTTGAGAGAGGTGAAGTCGGTGAATGTACAGCGAGGTTGGATGGTGAGGAATTGGAAAATGTGAGTATGTTTAAGTACTTGGGTAGTGTGATGAGTAAGGATGGAGGTTTGGAGGGTGAAGTGCTTGAAAGGGTACATCAAGGAAGAAAAGTTGCTGGTTCCTTGAAAGCAGTGATAAGAAGCAGGGAAGTGAGCATGGAAGTGAAAAAGTTACTACATGACAGTATTGTGATACCAACTCTAACGTATGGAAATGAAGCTTGGACGTTGCTGGAAGGACACAAGTCAAGAGTGAGAGCAGTGGAAATGAGTTATTTAAGAGGAGCCTGTGGTGTCACATGGAGAGACAGGCTGACAAATGAGGATATAAAGGAGCGTTGTGGTGTTATGTGGATGTGATAGGAAGCGTTATGAGGAATACACTGAGGTGGTTTGGCTATGTGAAGAGGATGGAGGGTGAAAGACTGAAGAAGAGAGTGTATGTGAGTGAGGTGGAGGGGGGAAGAGGGAAGGGGAGGCCGAGGATGAGATGGAGGGATGGGGTGGAGAGGTATATGAGAGAGGGGTGTGTGAGTTGGGAGCGGGGAAGTGAAATGACGGGGGACAAGGCGACGTGGAGACGATTTGTTTGTGACCACCCCAAACGGAATTGAGGCGTCTGGCAGTGGTGGTGGAGATAAAGATTGCATGCACATTCCCGCGCCAAGTTTTGATGTTGTCTTCCAGGAAACATCGGTATGTGGGATTTCGGTTGGCAGCTTCGTCTTTGCGTGATTTCAACTTCATAAATTGTGTCTTTTTTATAACGTATAATCGGTACATTTTTTCAGCATTTGCCAGATGAAACATTAATCTCTTTGATAAATAAATGATAAGCATTTCAAATTAAACATCCAGCAAGACTTCTAATAATATGTAATGACTGGTAACAGAACACTTGTTTTACGAATTCTAGTAACTGTTCTGCTGCTATTTTGCTTACTAAATCATACATAGAAAACTGGTATAATAACCAGTGATTACAGTATTGAAAGATTTATGTACTTTTCATTGCTGAATATCATGGAAGGGATTTTAGAAAATATTATGGCTGTGAGAGCGAGGAGTTGCTGGCTGAGCTCCTAAGTAAATTTCCCGGCGATCACTGCCAACTTCTGAGTTAGTGAACGGGCCCATTGGTTATATGCTTACCACCCATGGTAGTAAATGGTTTTCTGGGTTACAAGTAACTATTTAGCTTGGTTGTCAGTGTAGAATCATCCAAGGGTAACACTGCAAATATTGAATAGATGGTGGGCGCACCCACTTACCACGGCCACTGCAATAACAAGAAGCAGTGCCAAGGCACAACAAACCCGTCCTTTGCAATCGTTTTAGAGCTGACGTTTAAACACGACAGGATAATTATCTAGTCAAAGATATCGAGTATCAAATTTGGAGTAAATCGGGTGAAAATTGACGATTTTATGGCCACTTGAAATTTCTACCCGACCCTCCTGACACTGACCCCCCTACTGCTAACAGGGGGGTGACCCCCCTGACGTGATGAGGCATGTTATAGGATGCAGATTTGAAAGATGCACCTTTAGGTTTTGGTTTCATGTCGATATGACGAATTTTTTAACGCTTTTTTTTTTTTTTTTTTTTTTTTTGCACCTACAGCCTGGGCCTTGGACCAATTTTGCTTAAAATTTAATCAGGTGATCAGAAGGCAATTTTGATCAAAATCGCACCAGTAGTTTTCGCGTAAAGTTGTTAACAAACAGACAGACAGGCAGACTAACAGAGTGAAAACAATACCCGTTCTCAAGCCACTCCACGGCGGGGACGGGGAACAAATGTAATTAAATATTCCTACCTGCAAAAAACTTTGTATAGCTTAGAGATTTTCTCGAACTGGAGGGACTGGATTTCAATCACCTCTCAGTAACCCATTAACTATTGGGATGCTCTCTTAACCTAAGTACAACCGTCTGGAGACAGCACAAATAATATATAAAAGGCGGCTTTACAACACTGGGGTAAATTGCCATAGTTATTCTGCTAATTATTGCTTCACAAAAAAATCCAATATTCTCTTATACTGTAGTTCACCAAACACCATACGATTTTATTCAGCTCTGAGTGAGTCACAGGAGCTTGAGAATGTCTGTATTGTCACATTAACTTTCTCATAGCAAGGAAAACTCTAGTAATTTTATTCCAACTAAAGCAAACGACTTTATCGAGCTATGAGTGCGTGACAGTGTTAATGTTGTCAGCTCTCATGGTCGTCACAACTCTAAAAATATGTTGCAGGTAACGCCAGGCAATTCTGGTCAGGTCTGTGTCACTGTAGTCTAATAGTACCAACATCAAGACAAAATGCATAACTATTCTATTTACGAAACATTCGGTACTAACAACTCTTTGTCTAAAGTGAGCTTCTGAGGTCTGAATAGAAGCATCCCTTGTACAGTCTAAGACACGACTATCTTCCCAATGTTTGACAGATATGTGGCGGAAAAATAGAACCATTTGAAAAACGGACTAGTAGAGATACGGTTTTCACTGTATTTCGCCAGGTGTAGGTTTTCTTTACACCGGACTGGGAAGATAGTTGTCTTAATTTGAACAATGTCGTTGATCCTGAGAATTACTAATCGTGATATTCCTTTTGTCCTAGATACCTCTGGGGTATAGCAGTATCTTTTCCCGTTCTCAGGGACATAATATAAAGTACGTGTATCGGCGTAAAGGATTCTATCAGTTCAGAGTGAGTCACAGGATCTTGAGAGAGAGAGAGAGAGAGAGAGAGAGAGAGAGAGAGAGAGAGAGAGAGAGAGAGAATAAGCAAAATAAACAAGAAGCTGTGCCAAGGCACAGCAAAACCGTCTCTGGCAGTCATTTTAATAATGACATAAAGACGACAGGATATCTGGTGAAAGTTGTCACATATCAAATTTAGAGTAAATCGGGTGAAAATTGACGATTTTATGCCCATTTGAAATTTTAGGCCCAATCCACCTGACAATGACCCCCCTACCACTAACGGAGGGGGGGGGGGGAACCTCCCTGATGTAATGAGGCATGTTATAGGATGCACAATTGAAAGATGCACCATTAGGTTTTGGTTTCATGTCGGTATGGCGAATTTGATAGGAGTTATGGCGAAAAACGATTTTTACCCGCCCCCACTATTTTACATTTTGGGGAGGACCTACAGCCTGGGCTTTGGCCTAAGTTGGCCCAAAATTTAAGAAGGTGATCAGATCATAGCCCACCATCCCGGTAGTTTTAGTCAAAATCGCACCAGAAGTTTTCGCGAAATATATTTAACAGACACACTGACAGACGGGTAGACAGACAAACAAGCAAACAAACAAACCGAGTGAAAACAATACCCGTTCCCGAGCCCCTCCGGGGCGGGGACGGGTAATTACGAGGGGAGTGTGAATGTAGTTAACAAGAACAAATGAAAGTAGAAAAGGTAAAAAGTAACAAATAAATATTATGAAATTAATTCCTGGTATTCGGTCTGTTAGTTTCCTTGATCTGAATAACACCATCAGACTGACATACCACGAATATACTTTAGATAATCTCTTTCACTGAAGCACGCACCAAGAAATATACAGGAAGAAAGAAGCCGTTTTCAAACTGACACACACACACACACACACACACACACACACACACACACACACACACATATATATATATATATATATATATATATATATATATATATATATATATATATATATATATATATATATATATATATATATAAAACCAAACTATACGTGCTCCCTACGTGTCAACAGGTGGGTTGGTGGAGGGTTAGTGCCACTCCCTGTAAAAAAAATAACTCAAAGTCAAATGACGACCCCTTACGGGATTATGGCGTCTGGCAATATATATATATATATATATATATATATATATATATATATATATATATATATATATATATATATATATATATATATCCATCATCCAATCCTAAATTGTCCCATGAGGAGCGTAGGAACCCGGGGCTAGGCAGTTGGTCCCGACATTTAAGATGAGAGTGACCAGCCTCACTCATCCCTGAGTGGCATTACATGAGCAATCAACCCCAATTAACTCTTGGATAGAAACCTTTACCGGCTCAATCCAACTGGAGCACAATAATTACCCACTAAGCAACCAGGCGCCAAAATTTGGTTATATGGTTACCGCCCAGTGTAGTAAATGGATTCCTGGTGTACAGGAAACCATTTGGCTTGTCACTCAGTGTAAAGTCACCCACAGGCAGAAGGAAAAGGAAAGAATGAAGGAAAGAAAGACAGAAAAGGGAGTGTAAAGTTACCCGTAGGCAGAAGGACAAGGAGAGAATGAAGGAAAGGAAGGCACAAGAGGATGGAAGGAAAGAAGGATGGAGGAGAGGAAAGGGCAGACACATGACAGCAGCACTACATCAAGTGAGTGGAGGGTGAGCACCCCCACCTACCCACATATATATATATATATATATATATATATATATATATATATATATATATATATATATATATATATATATATATATATATACACAGGTATATAGATCGATAGATAGATATAGATAAATAGATAGATAGATAGATAGATATTATCATCATCATCATCACCATCATCAGCCATTACAAGTCCACTGCTGAACAAAGGCCTCCTCCAACCTTCTCCACGAATTCCTTGACTAAGCCAATCTTTGCCACGTTTTCCCTGCAAATTTTTCTATGTCATCCCTCCACCTCCTGTCTAGTCCTCTTCTACAACGCTTACAATCTCTTGGTGTCCAGTCAGTCAGCCTCTTGTTCCATTGGTTATCCCTTATATTTGCTTCATGGCCTGCCCACCTCCATTTCTGTTCTTTTATAACTTCTATAATATCTTTGACTTTAGTCTGCTGTCTCACCCAAGTTGATCTTTTCCTGTCTCTTAAAGATATTCCCAACATTGACCTTTCCATTGTCCTCTGAGAACGGATTAATTTATTTTCCATAATTTTTGTCAGTTTTCATGTCTCACAACCATACGTCATAGCTGGAATTATACATTCGTTATACACTTTTCGTTTCATACAAACTGGCAAGCTACTTTTCGTAATGCCTCTAAGTTTACCGGAAGCTTTCCATCCAACTGTAATGCGTCTTTTTATTTCGCTGTCATTATCTTTCGTTAAATTTAGTATTTGTCCCAAGTAACTGTACTCCTCAAGCGCTTCATTACTTTCTTTGACGAAGCTCTTTGGTGTTTGTGGATTAAACATTAGTTTTACTCTGGTTCATCTTTAGCCCTTCTTTGAGACTTGCTCTGTTCAGGTCATGTAACATTTCCTGCAGTGTCTCAGCTGCTTCTGGGATTAAGACAGTGCCATCTGCAAATCTTAAATGGTTTAGCTTTTCTCCATCTATGTTCACTCCTTAGTTTTCCCAGTCAAGCTTTCTGAAAATACTTTCTAGGCATGCTGTAAATAATTTTGGTAAAATTGTATCTCCCTGACGCACGCCCTTCTCAATATTAATTTTTTCCGAATCTTTATGTAATATAACTGTTGCAGTTCCCTCTTTTCGAGCAGTTTTACAGTGTTCTCATTCACTCCTTTTTATCGCAATGAATATATAATTGCTATGTGCTCCTCCGAATCAAAAGCCTATTCGTAATTTAAAAAAAATAATAATAATAATCACAGTGGTTTATTATATTCTGTGGTTTTCTCAGTTAGCTGACTCACTGTATGTAGATGGTCGGTAGTGGAATACCCACTTCGGAATCCTGCCTGTTCACGAGGTTGGTTTTCCCCCAGATTTCTAGTTATTCAGTTCAAAAGGACTTCAGTGAAGACTTTATAAATGACTGATAATAAGCTAATGGGTCGAGGGTTAGTAAGATCTTTTGAGTCACCTTTTTTGTAAAGTAAAATAACTATTGCACTGCACCATGTTTTGGTAATTTTCTTCTTTTTTATACACTGAGTAAATAAGTTTGCAAGCCTGTTTTGTACTTCTACTCCTGCATCTAACAGTAAATCCAACAGTCTCTCTCTCTCTCTCTCTCTCTCTCTCTCTCTCTCTCTCTCTCTCTCTCTCTCTATATATATATATATATATATATATATATATATATATATATATATATATATATATATATATATATTGTTACAGAACAGAGAGAGATAATGAACACTTCAAGTGAGAATACTAAAATCACTACTGCCCCGCAAAGTTCCAGGTTCAAAACAAAAGACTTAGGTAAAATTACAAGTTAAAGTTTAATGCCCAAACTAACAACTAAACATTCAGGACTCATAAGGATAATGTAATGGCAAAACAGGTTACATATATGGTTAACTGCAATGCCTCTTTTAACACGAATTTAGCAAGAACAAATTTATATAAGTCAGCCCTGATAAATGAGAGAACCGAATAATGCTCAGTTAAAGTAAGATATAATATTATTACAGATACAAAATATTACTATACTGGCTGACATTAAAAACTCTACATGAATCACAAAAACCTTACCAGGCCTACGAATCAACGCCCTAGGCCATACAGTACAAGAAAAATGGTAACAACACTTATACTCAAATTATACAGCAGCTAGATGGCTGGAGACTTCCTGAGCACTCACAATAATAATAATACACTATACAGGGGAGGACAGAGATGTGAACAAAATGAGGAGTAGATCTAAGTGGCAACTAATGCAGAGACTGAGCTCATTGTATAGGGGGCCGGCAGAGCTTGATTCAACTTGCAAGAAGGACGCGCAAATGAAGGCACAGAGGACGAAGAGTTGACACTCCTGCTCTGAACAACAGAAAGAACGACTTACTCTACTATAAGGGGGAGAAGGGGGGAGTGAGGCAGAACACGCAAGCCTGGTCACTATGGAAGCCTCGTGGCGAATCGTGATCAAACATGCAGCACACTGTACATTAGAATTATACAAAGGATGATGAAATCATAGGCTATGTAACACCTCCCCACAAAGAAAAAGAAATTTACAAAGGAAATTTCTTATTACTCTAAAACTATCTGTCTAAAGTCTAGATAAGCAATCTGCAATAACATTTTCTTTCCCCTTGACATGTTGTATGTCTAATGAATACTCCTGAAGAAGTAGACTCCATCTTGTCAATCTCTGATTTTTATCTTTAAACTTACTAAGGAATTTCAGTGGGTTATGATCGGTATAAATGACTACGGGGTCAAAACCAGAACACAAATAAAATGAAAAATGCTGTAAACCCAAAATCAAGGCAAAAGACTCTTTCTCAATAGCTGAGTAGTTCTTTTGAGGTGGAGTGAACTTCTTACTATAATAAGATACAGGGTGTTCAATACTCTGATCATCCTCTTCCAGCAAAACAGCCCCAGCTCCTGTATCACTTGCATCAACAGCCATCTTAAAAGGCTTAGCAAAATTTGGAGTAGCAAGCACTGGCTGACTTAATAGGATAGCTTTAAGTTTACTGAACGAGGATTCACAGTTATCGGTCCAGACAAATTTAACTCCCTTTTTCAGTAGGTCTGTAAGTGGTGGTACAAGAATTGAAAAGTTAAGAACAAATCTCCTGTAATAACCTACCATTCCCAAAAATCCTTGTAGCTCTTTCCTACTTTTAGGTCTGAGAAGATCACTTATAACCTGAACCTTAGCTCCTCGTGGTGCAACGTGTCCATCACCAATTACGTACCCAAGGTACTGAACTTTAGCTTGACCAAACTCACACTTTGATAAATTAGCTACAAGATTAGCCTGAACCAAACGCTCGAGAAATTTACTAACATGGCATAGGTGATCTTTCCAGTTGTCACTGAAGATAAATACATCATCAATATAAACAACACACCCTGCCAAACCCTCTGTTACAACATTCATGAGCTTCTGAAAAGTGGCTGGTGCATTCTTCATACATATGGCATTACAGAACAAGCAAAAGTCTTTCCTAGTGTTACAAAACATGAGATCTCCCTAGCACGTTCAGTCATAGGTACTTGCCAGTATCCCTTTAACAAATCAAACTTACTTATGTACCTAGCCTTTCCGATCTTGTCTATGCAATCTTCCACGCGAGGGAGAGGGTAAGTGTCTGTTTTGGTTATCTGATTAACACGTCTGTAGTCGATGCAAAGCCGCTGTGACCCACCTGGCTTAGGGACTAGTGTGACAGGAGAACTCCACTCGCTCTGACAGGGCTCAATCATCTTGTGGTCCAACAGGTAGCCAAGCTCCTTCTGGATGAGAGGAACTTTCACTGGTTTCACACCGTAAGGAGGCAGTTTAATTGGCTTTGCGTCTCCAACATCGACATCATGCATCAACACAGTGGTTCTTCCTGGAGTGGCACAGAACACTTGCGGGTACTCCTGCAGTAATGCCGAAAACTCCTGCCTTTCCTCGGGAGCTAGATGAGAAAGCTTAGTCTGGAGATCATTCAAGATATCGGGATTCTTCCCCAAACTATCACTCAGGCTCATGCTGCATCGGAGAACTTCACTTGCAGACTCGGGTGGAACAGCTACAGTGCAGACTGGATTATTTTCGTCCCGCCTGTGATATAACTTTAGCATGCTGATGGGACAAAGTTGCTTGTTCTTTTTACGATCTGGTGTGGCGATGACATAGTTGACATCACTGAGTTTCTTCTCCACGAAATAAGGACCACTAAACTTGGCTTGAAGAGGTTGCCCATGCACCGGTAGCAGAATCAAAACCTGATCTCCTGGCTGAAAGTGGAGTAACCTGGACTTCTTATCATACCAAGTCTTCATCTTCTGAGCAGCTCCTAATTCATCACATACTCCAGCAGGTTGACGTTATCTTCCGACAGCCAGCATTCCTTGAGTAGCTTAAGGGGTCCTCTTACTTCATGGCCAAACAGTAGTTCAAAGGGTGAGAAGCCCAGTGATTCATTTGGAGATTCTCTTGCGGCAAATACAACGAATGGAAGACATTTATCCCAGTCTTTCTGATGTTCCAAACAGTATTTCCTGAGCATCGATTTGAGTGTTCGATGATATCTCTCCAACGCTCCTTGGGTCTGGGGATGGTAAGCTGAAGACGTGATCTGGGTGATGCCCAACTCTTTCAGAGACTGATTGAAAACATTTGACATGAAATTACTTCCCCGGTCTGACTGTACCTCCTTGGGCAGACCAAACTTGGTGAAGAACCCTAGCATTTCCTTAACCACGTTCTTTGCTGAGATATTTCTAAGTGGAATGGCTTCAGGATAACGAGTAGCCATATCAATCAGGGTCAACGCATAAGAAAATCCTGAAGAAGTCTTAGGAAGAGGGCCCACAATATCCACCAACACACGAGTGAAAGGCGCCTCAAAAGGAGGAATGGGAACTAGAGGTGCAACCTTTTCGGTCTGATTACACTTCCCCACAACTTGACAGGTGTGACAAGACTTACAATACCAGGAAACATCTCTGAAGATACCTGGCTAGTAGAGATGTTTCAAAATGCATGCCACAGTCTTCGTCACTCCAAGGTGTCTTGCCAAACTGGAATCATGAGCCACTCTAATGATATCTTGCCTACAAACACGAGGGATGACAACTTGATGTACAACCTCCCATTCACAGTCGGCTGATGCTGTTGGGGGTCTCCACTTCTACATAAGTACTCCTGACTTTATATAATAACAAGTAGAAGCACCAGCTGACTCTTCCTCACTGCAAGCAGAGTTAGCTAAACCTTTCAGCTCAGGGTCAGCAACCTGCAACTCAACCAACTCTTGACAAGACAAATTATCAGCACTACGGGGTACTGCCTCATCTGGTGAGTGGTCCAAATTAGCAAGAAAAGTGTCAGCTAGGATAACATCATCATCATCATTATCCTCTAAGTCACCAGTAACCTTAGACTTAGCCCTAGTGACAGCACATGCAGAGAACACATCAGGGACATCACAATCCTGGGTCGCAGTCACTGGTTCACTAGACAACTGAGGAGATGGACACACTTGACTTCCACCAATATCATTTCCAAGTAAGAAAGTTACACCTGACATTGGGAGTGTCTCAACTAACCCAACCATAACGGAACCATTAACAAAACCAGACTCTAAATTCACTCTGCACAGAGGGACAGAGAAGTAATTATTCCTTACACCTTGTAAGATTACAGTTTCATCAGAGGAATTAACATTAGAGCCTAGAACACTGGTCAGCATAAGGGCTTGGCAAGCACCTGTATCACGATATATTTTAACTGATTTCCTATCATTACTGTCCAGAGGACTGACAAAACCATCAGACAGGAAATTAGCACATGAACTCTTGAGAGTGTCACCCACGTTACTGCTCAAAAGAGGAGCTTCATCATGAGGATTTAATTTACCCCTCAAAGCAGGTTCAATTAACTCGGTTAAAGAATTCTGGGAACTCTCAAGGGTGGACACTAGACCAATTGACTGAATATTTAAAGACTCCTTTTTGTTCACATCACGCTGTCTCCTGAAACATTTCTCCATAGTATGACCAAGCTTACTACAATAAGTACATTTACTTTTCTGAAATCTAGAGGTGGAGCTGGTATTTACTTCCTGAGAAACATTATCTTTATTCTCTTTCCTGTTACCTGTACTCTGGGCAGAGGCAACGTACTTACTCTCAGCTTTCCTTTTTTCTTTAGAATATCTCTTGTGAGTGAGAACATATTCATCAGCTAAAACTGCAGCATCAGACAAATTATCTATTATTTTCTCATCAAGATATAGGCTTACATCTTTATTAATACACCTTTTGAAGTCCTCCAGCAAGATCATCTGCTTAAATTTATCAAAATCAGAATTTACATTCTTAGAATCTAACCACTGCTCTAACAGATCTTCTTTGATTTTTGCATACTCAACATGGGATTGCTTATCTTGCTTATAAGTTGTCCTAAATTTTACTCTATAGGCTTCAGGAACAAGCTCATAGGCCTTAAGAATCAAGCTCTTAACTACATCATAATTATCAGATTGATCCTGAGGCAAAGATGCATAAGTTACTTGAGCTTTACCGGTGAGAACACTCTGTAGGAGTACTGGCCAATACTTTTTAGGCCAATTAAAACCTGTAGCTACCCTCTCATACAACTGAAAATACTTTGTTAAATCAGATTCATTAAAAGGAGGGACAAGTTTAACATTTTTAGCCACATCAAAATCATCAGAGCTAGATGATCCAGTTCTACCTTGTTTCATGCGGTACTCATGGTCTGCCTGAATCCTAGCAAGTTCAATTTGTGCCTGAGCCTGTGCCTGTGCCTCCTGAATACGAGCCTGAGACTCAGCCTCCTTAGCACGAGCCTGAAACTCAGCCTCCTTAGCACGAGCCTCCTGCAGGGCTAGCTGTAACTTAGCTATTTCAATCTGCGTTTGCTCATCTGGAGTAGTTACATTAAACAAGGTTTGATTAATCATGTCAACAATTTGATCTTTAGAATAATGAAAGCGAACAGCAATTCCCAATTCTTGAGCAACAAGCTTAAGTTCATTCTTTGTTCTGTTTTCTACATCACACACTGTTTGCACATTTGACAAAAAATCTTTGGCTTCATCAAGAGTAGTAATAGTAGACATCATGAATAAATCACAGTCACAAAATATCAAGCAATATCTTTATGATAATATCCTGAATATCCTGATAAGAGGTCGCCAAATTAATGTTACAGAACAGAGAGAGATAATGAACACTTCAAGTGAGAATACTAAAATCACTACTGCCCTGCAAAGTTCCAGGTTCAAAACAAAAGACTTAGGTAAAATTACAAGTTAAAGTTTAATGCTCAAACTAACAACTAAACATTCAGGATTCATAAGGATAATGTAATGGCAAAACAGGTTACATATATGGTTAACTGCAATAGACTCTATTAACACAAATTTAGCAAGAACAAATTTATCTAAGTCAGCCCTGATAAATGAGAGAACCGAATAATGCTCAGTTAAAGTAAGATATAATATTATTACAGATACAAAATATTACTATACTGGCTTACATTAAAAACTCTACATGAATCACAAAAATCTTACCAGGTCTACGAATCAATGCCCTAGGCCATACAGTACAAGAAAAAAGGTAACAACACTTATACTCAAATTTTACAGCAGCTAGATGGCTGGAGACTTCCTGAGCACTCACAATAATAATAATACACTATACTGGGGAGGACAGAGATGTGAACAAAATGAGGAGTAGATCTAAGTGGCAACTAATGCAGAGACTGAGCTCATTATATAGGGGGCCGGCAGAGCTTGATTCAACTTGCAAGAAGGACGCGCAAATGAAGGCACAGAGGACGAAGAGATGACACTCCTGCTCTGAACAACAGAAAGAACGACTTACTCTACTGTAAGGGGGAGAAGGGGGGAGTGAGGCAGAACACGCAAGCCTGGTCACTATGGAAACCACGTGGAGAATCGTGATCAAACATGCAACATACTGTACATTAGAATTATACAAAGGATGATGAAATTATAGGCTATGTAACAATATATATATATATATATATATATATATATATATATATATATATATATATATATGTGTGTGTGTGTGTGTGTGTGTGTGTGTGTGTGTGTGTGTATGTGTAATGTATATATACGTTTCTGTCTATCTATCTATCAATCTATATCTATATCCATAGATATCTATATATCTATCTATCTGTACCTATCTATCTATCTATCTATAGCTAACTATCTATCTATCTATGTATATTATATATATATAGACGAAAGAAAGGACAGGAGGAAGTAGTTCTTAGAAGGAGGGTGGAAAAGTTACAAGAGGATGGAAAAAAGGCAGAATATAAGAGGAACGTGGAGCAGCGACTGGGTAAATGTAGATTGGAGCAGATGGGGGACGTGGAAGGTGTGTGCAAGATATTCACAGAAGAAATCTGTGCAGCATGTGAGGTGGTGTGTGTGATGAAGAGAAAACGAAAGGGGATGCAGGGAAATGCATGGTGGACAGAAGAGGTGAGAGAGGCTGTGTCACAAAAGAAGAAAACATATAATGAGTGCAAGGCGTAGAAGAGGTTGAGAGACGGAAGAGAGAGCTATATGTAGAGAGGAAGAGAGAGTTGAAAATATTAGTAAGAGACAGTAAGAAGAGAGTGGATAAGGAATTTGGCAGGAATTTGAGTGAAAACTGGAGGGAATGTAAGAAAATGTTCTGGAAAGAGGTAATGAGAGTTAGACAGAGTGCCAAAGAAGTCAGCTGGGGAGTGATAAATAAAAATGGTAGATTACTAGTGGAGAAGGGAGAAAAAGTGAGTAGATGGAGAGAACACTTTAAGAAATTGTTGAACATAGAGAATGAAAGTCATGCAAGTATAAGTGGCTGGGGAATGGCTGGGAGACGGAGGGATGTGAGAAGAGTGGAAGAAATCAGTTGGATGAAAGTTGGGGAAGCAATCAAGAAAGTTAAAATGGGGAAAGCCCCAGGAATTAATGGAGTGTGTGGTGATAGGGTGAAGCATGGGGGAGAATTAGTAATAGAATGAATGTGGAAGATGTGCATTGGCTTGGGAGGAAGGTAGAGTCCCGGAGGATTGGAAGTCAGGGGGAAAAGAAGTGTGTGGTAATCATAGGGGCATTTGCCTTCATAGTGTAATAGGAAAAGTATATAGTAGGATACTTATTGACAGAGTTAGGGAAATACCAGAGGAATCAGTTGGAGAAGAACAGGGAGGTTTTAGGAAGGGAAGAGGTTGTGTAGATCAGATATTCATTCTTAGATCTTTAGTGGAAAAGTTTCTAGGGAAGGAAAAGAAGTTGTATGCAACCATCATGGAACTGGTGAAAGCATATATGACAGGGTGGATAGACATGGATTGTGGAAAGTATAAAGAATTTATGGAGTAGATGGGAAGTTGTTGAAGACCGTGAAGAGTATGTATGAGGGTGCTAAGGCTGCAGTGTGTGTGGATAGTGAATTGAGTGAATTTTTCTATTTGAAGGCTGGATTGAAACAAAGATGTGTCATGTCTTTATGGTTATTCAATCTGTGTATGGATGGGGTTTTAAAGAGACACAAAGTAGGACAGTGGATGTTGGAGTGGCCCTAGTGAGAGAGGGCAGTATTTGGAAACTCCCTGTACTGTTATTTGCAGATGATACTGTGAAGCCGCAGGGGAGCTGCAAGGTTTGGTGGATGAGTTTGGGAAAGTGTGTAAGAAACGGAATCTAAAGGTGAATGTAGGGAAGAGTAAAGTGATGGTCTTCGAGAGAACTGAAATCAGTGGATGTACACTGAGGTTGGTTGAGGAGGAAATGGAGAATGTGAGTGCGTTTAAGTACTTGGGCAGTGTGATGAGTAAGGATGGAAGTTTAGAGTGTGAAGTGCTTGAAAGGGTGCGGCAGGGAAGAAAGGTTGCTGTTTCCTTAAAAGCAGTGATAAGTAACAGGGAAGTGAACATGGAAGTAAAAAACCTACCACACGACAGTATTGTGATACCAACTCTAATGTATGGAAGTGCAGTTTGGACGTTGTTAGAGGGACAGAAGTCAAGAGTGAGAGCAGTGGAAATGAGTTTTTGAGGGGATCATGTGGAGTCACATCGAGAGACATACTGGCAAATGATGAAGTGAAGGTGCGTTCTGGTGTGGATGTGGATGTGATAGGAAGTGTTAGGAGACACACATTAATGTGGTTTGGCCATGTGGAGAGCATAGGAAGTGAGAGACTGACGAGGAGAGTGTGTGTGAGTGAGGTGGAGGGGGGGAGAGGGAAGGGGAGGCCGAGGATGAGATGGAGGGATGGAGTGGAGAGGTATATGAGAGAGGGGTGTGTAAGCTGGGGGCAGGGCAGTGAAGTGGCGGGGGACATAGTGACATGGAGGCGATTTGTTTGTGGCCACCCATTATGGGATAAAGGTGTCTCTCTCTCTCTCTCTCTCTCTCTCTCTCTCCAGTATATATATATATATATATATATATATATATATATATATATATATATATATGCACGAGTGCGAGTACATAATAATGTCAAGCTATATATGTTTGCATCTGTCTGTGCGTTTGGTCGTTTCTTTCACACGAACAGTAATAGATGAAGACATAATTCTCTTTTCATTGAGTTCGGGTATGTCCAGGGAGTGTCAGAAAAATACCACATAAAATCTTTGGAGGTCGCATGCTACGCAACGGTGCGAAATAGTCGAAAATCGCACAAGGCGAAAATGTATGTCTGTGAGCCAGTACTATTGGCAACATGTGAACCTGGTACAGTATAAGAGAGAGGCTTGGGTCTTGCAGTTAGTACACCTGCAGCATGTGACGTATTCATGCATCTGTTGTGTCTGGGAGGATGAATAAATGGTTTGCCAATCACTGAACAAAACTAACACTTAGATACGAATCATTTAATTAGAGGACTGTAGCATAAGTAATCATATGTACTGGTGTTTTCCATTAATGTCGTAGCACATTTATTTAATAAATAAACTTCAATGATAATCAAATGATATTATGAGGTTTCGTATCACAGACTAATCCAGTGGGTGTTCACTTAGCCGTAAAAATCGCTGATGTCTTGCGTTGCCAAAGAGTGAAGAACCTCCTTATCAATGCTTCATTTGATACAAAAATCAAATCATTTCCATAAACAATATGATGACATAAGTTGTTTGTAAAATGAATATATCATACGCAGATGTTGTTACTGTCTGCTACCGCCATCATAAAACATAATCCTCTCTTCCCTTTCTGTCAGCTGGATACTGACTCCCATCTTCCCCTTCCCATCTCTCTCTCCCCACAACCCCCTACCCCTCTGACTCCCCCCTTCTCCCTCTAAACAGTCAGTTCCTCTCCCTTCCTCACTCCCCACTGACTGAGGAAGGTGGAGGTTGCAAAATCTGCTCTCCTCACATCTTAAACTCATAGTGGTTATCCATCTCAATGACCCCTAGTGCTGTCGATAAGATATTCTTAAGAGAGACTGACTATCTATCTATCTCTCTCTCTCTCTCTTTGTCATCGCTTAAGCCACCTCACATTAGATATTTCCCGCCCCGTGTCACCAGTCCGCAGTGCCACAGGGCGCTTTGAGATGAAGCGGTGATAGGAGGGAAGTCACTACCCACTTAGTAGCTGTCTCTCTGACAGGTAATTGCTTAACTCTTTAACCGCGGGCATTGTTTTGACCCGACTGGCCCCCCCCGCGGGGGTTCCAGCCAAAATGTAAACAAACTTTAAACCTTTATAACTCTGCACAGAATAAATCTAGAGCGAAAAATAAGGTGCCATTAGAAAGTACTAACCTTCGGCTTTGCAATGATGTAGGTTTCATGATTGACTATCACTGGATGGGCAGTGCCATTAGAAGTGAGCGATCTAAAATCACTATTTTTCGCTCACACACCATTACCAAATGCCAACCTCATTCTGATAATAATACTATAAACATATATGAACACTGCACATACGATAAACACCCACTCTTTGTTCACTGAGGCAGGTAAAAGGCACTGTAATTGCCCATACTTCACTGCCACATCAGCAGTGTTGTCACTCACACAGCTGGACAGATACTGATGCGTGTTTGGTCAGGGGTTGGGTGGGGGGCCCGGGGGGTGGGAGGTGGGGGCCCGGGGGGTAGGAGGAGGGAGGTGGGGGTCGGCTGGAGTGAAAGAACTTAATAGCTACTCTCCCTTGAAACAATTGGCGTGCGGAAAAAACGCGCGGTATTCAAAATATTCACAAACATTCGAGAATGACACCCGCGGTTTGGTCCAGTTTTTGCAATGTCATTCTGGGATGACACCCGCGGTTAAAGGGTTAAGAGCGTAATCAGATGGATATAATACACTGTGATGAAATTTCAGCGAAAGTTTATATTAATATTGTGAAATAAATTGGAAAAAGACGTCTTGTTTCCATTAGAAGTTCAAGGGTATTATTCATTTACAGGACCCATATACTCATTATGTGATAATAACAATAATATACTCGCCAGCATGATGCAATTCAACCACATATTTCATTGACAAGTCAACTCAAAGAATTATGTGTGATGTATGCTAAAAGGAAACTCAACGTATATTTGAAGTATGATCATTTCATGACCTCGATCTAGACTGCGTATAACTCTTGCTTGTCATAAGCTATCGCAGGTGCGTCCCATTGGAAACAAGCGCACCGTCTACACAAGGTGATGAGAGCCTCCCATTCACCCTCCACTTTACCACAGCTCGTAGCTACTAGTCTGGCTGCCCCGGGGGTTAACCTGGAAAAGTGGTCTATAGTTCTGTTCTTGGTACCGTTGGATAGCCCAGGATCTCCAGTTTCATAATCAAGATGGTGTCCTAGATGGCCACCAAATATACTGTATAAAATTGCATAGGATGGGTTCTATGACACCTAGGGATGCAATATTGGAGTTTTTTTTTTTTAGGTTTTTGAGGTCAAGGAATTGATTTAAGGTATTGCCAAGGTCATATTTCACATGAATCATTGAATTTTTATGGTTTTTGATAAATAGCCTAGGCACAAATGGTTAGCGAGCAAATTATAACATACTTTGTTGTTAATGCTACAATATGGATGGAGTGGTATTTATAATTATCCCATTATAACTACCTTTATGGGTGAAGGGGTATTTATAATATTATTATCCATATATAACTACCCTCCCATACTTGAGTGCAGAGGCATCATCAATAGCAATTTCATTTGGAGTGTCGGTGTGAAACCCAAATTTTATTTAGCATTTCTTTTTCAAGTATGAGATGTTGTATGTAGATCTAGTCATTGCAGTTTATCGTGTTGCCTAAGGAAAAGTGCTACTTTTCACAGAAATTTCAGTGTGATGCTACATCAGAATGACTGATCACTTCAAGTCTCAAGAGGATACAGACAATTATACAGTGCAGCAAGATATATCAGAGCAAATGATAAACGAAAATCCAAATAATATTCTGAAGCGCCACAAAATATGTGTGAGAACATATACTTCCTCCCTTCATATAAAGCGGCATCTCAAAAGACAAGAGAAACCAGATAAGTTGCCTGAGATCCCCCTAAAAAGAACTAGATTATCTCTTGAAAGAAAATATGATTTCCAGAGGCACTGCAGATTATGCAGTGAGGAATGTGATATACGGTAGTGAAAGATCATAAGCATCCTGATCGTTGGAGGTCGGATTACTTCCGAGGACTGTGCAAAAAAGCCCAAGATGGTAGTAGTTCCAAGGACAATTTTTTAGGCTTGTGAGAGGAGGCTGGTTAGCTGGGCTGCTGAAGTAAGGCTAAATGTTGCAGGAGCAATCAGCGACTTGCATGCCGTGGATGGCAGATATCATGTTGATTGTAGATTCAAATTTATGTCTCCCAGGTCTTGGGCAGCAGCATCAGGGACCAATCAGATGAAAGTCATCATGGTGTGCCATTCATAATCCTATGTGAACTTTTAGCCTTGGACAGGTTGAGAGTTTGGATTTCAGTAGAGCATTACCAGACTTTGCAAAATTATGATGGTTGGTGTGAAGAAAATTGCCTATGACAAAACTCTCAGAATAGTTTGGTGAAGATCTTTTGGAAATGTCAAGCTGACTTGCAAGTATAGATGTCTTCAAAGAGAAAACTTCCACTCTCTTCAAAGTTACAAAGGAAGTTACTGGTGATCCACATGCTCCTTTGCCTACTGTGTCAAAACAGGTTCAACGCGAGGTGAAAACTATTTTCTATGACAGAACCAAATAGAGCACTGATATTGATATTGTTTCTGTTCTTGAGTCAGTTAGAGACACTGTCATGGTTTTGCTTGCTGTGTTATCTCCAAAACTTATTACATTACCAGAAATCCTTCTAGGATCTATGTTGACAGCTGCATTACACAGCGATCCCACAAACCTACACGTAGCTCTTGGGGTACTTATCAGAGATTCCAAACTACTTCTTCGCAGTACGCATGCCTTTGGAGTCACATAGTCCTATGACGAAATTTTAAGATTCAACAAATCAGCTGCCCATACAGCAGCACAGTATAGTAACAAGGTTAGTATCTCACTGTGATTCTGGTTTAGTATAGGTGGTGGCTGACAACTCTGATGCAGATATTTCTTCACAAAATTGTAAACTATCCACCAATTTACTTGCAATGCTGGTCACACACTCATGGTAAACCCTAAGTTATCAGTTCTTTCATTAAGTGCATCACCATAGCAGAAATGTCTGAGAATGTCATTTACGAGCCAGTCATTCATAGGTATGATGGACTAAAAGATCCAGAGTTACAGAAGGAAGTTGTACAGAAACAGGTTCCTTCTCTCAAATTGCTAGCAAGCAAAAATGAACACAGCAGCTTGATTCTGACTTTTTCCATGATATCCTCTTGAAACCTGGTTGTCCTGTGTTCGTTGGATACAACACATCTATGTACAGTTTTCCCCAAGACAGGTTTCAGAGTCTTATAATGTTTACAATCAGAGATGTATTGAAATCAGTTGACATACCCCTTAACAAGAACTTTCTATATTCATTATTATCCCTAAAACCAATGACTATAATTGTATTTTTGTGGCTGAGTTATTGGAAATTAATTATTTTGTGGCTGTATTCAAGAAATCTTAACTTCTGTGAATATATAATTTAAAAAAACAATGTCACTGCGTTGCTTAACCTAAAACATGGAAATGGAGCCAATTTTCATATCTCCATGTCAATTAGGTACTTAGATATGGGCAATTGGTAACTCGGCAGCCATCTTGGACGCCATCTGGAATATGTCGAGTAGCCCACAGATGACATGATTCCATCCGGCAGATTCTGAAGTTTGAGATTCTGGGCTCTCCAACAGTACCAAGAACAGAACTATTGACAACACTGCCAGCTTGGTTGGAACATTGGCCTTTGGCTACTGGACGATACTTGGCACCAGGCCCAAGGGGCTGGTCCAGCGCACCCCAGTGGACTGATCACTGTATTGTCTAGACAGTTGGAAACATAGCATTCATTCTCGCGCTGGGATTAATTCTTCCCGAGAATTGAAGAGTTCTCGGTTATACACAAGGATACTAGCATAGGTGTCACTTTTTTGTTCATTATTATGGTAGGCAGCCTCTTGGCTTGTACGTTGTTATTTTGGATGATCCTGTATAACACATAATAAGGCATACTGGCTAATCTTGTCTCTTGGCCAAATGGTCCATCATCAGCAGCAGCCTATGGCAGACTACTACAAGAGGGGCTCTCCCAACTATAAACTACTTTTTTTTTTTTTTTTTTTAATGTATCAGACTCATGGTGTAGGGTTAAGAGCCCGTTCCCTAAAGCACAGCAATCCTCCTGTAAACCATACACCTTCACATGACACCACTTTGGCACTAATACCCATCGTCCATAATAGGGCTGTCTCATACAGGACTGGTGTATTACTATTACTGAAGATGTGTTTGCAACATACCAGTGGGTCATATGGTAAATTAATAGTCTCTTATCAACGAAATTCATACCCATATACTGGTCCCTGCCCCAACCGAGATCCGAACCTGCAACCATTGGAATAGCAGATCTACCGACTTCCTGTTGCCTCCCCAATTCAGTCTTTGTAAACTGGTGATATCCATTTCCCAACAAAGTTCTCTCGTCTCTTCCTCTCACTTCATCTACAGATTTCAACTCTGACCTTCCATTATTTGCTCACTTATATATATATATATATATATATATATATATATATATATATATATATATATATATATATCCTATTGGTGCCCAGTGTCCTCAGTATAGGATGGAACAGGGCATTTTCAAAATTTAATAAAGAAGGGAACCCCAGGGTAGGGACCTATGAGCTTCGCGACCATGAGCCGAAAGGCGGAGGGCATTATCCCTAGCACCCTTCCTGCAATATCTCTCGCAAAGGAAATCTGGGAGCCAATGGGATATATATAAACCATGTCAACTTCAGCCTTATAATTTTGATGATTATGCCACTCACCATTTGTGTTAATTCCTTTACATCAGATACAAACAGATAATAGTAGAAAAAATTTACCTACAAACATGTATAACAGTATGGCACCAAAGCAGCAATATATGTAAGGAAATGTGTTTTTGACTAAAGGACGTAACACTTTGTATCTGATCTTCCCACCATGTATTTGTTAATGCTGTATAACATTCGTTCACCATAGACGAATAGTAACAGTTTTCGAGTGTCATTTATATCTGATACTATCATGTCGGATACTCACTCTTCCCTTGACCAGTATAGATATGTTGCTAAAGTATCTGCATAGGTACGGTATAATTAATGACAATACTTTAATCTGAAAATATATTTCACATTATGCTGCCTAACTGCATATGAACATGGTGCCCGTGTAGCAGAAACAGTAATTATGACAGGTATCAAACAAGGTAAAGTCAGTGCTTTCTAACCCTGCTATAGACAGCTTGTCTACATATAAATCAATTACAGCCTGCAGTCTAGTGGGCATAGAATATACGAGATTATGCACCATATCAGGTCTTGTCCTAAACACTTCCCACACCCTGTTCACGTTCTGCCTCACTTGCTGCATCATCCGTTCCCTTTTTCTTCCTATGGTTAAACCATGTTGCCACAAAGGTTTTTGATGGGGCAAGTCCAGTAGTTCCAGGTTGGGGTGTTCGTCAAACTCTCTCTGGATGATGTGGGCTGCGTGCACTGGGCAATTTTGTCGTGGGTAAACAGTCTCCGCCTGGGGAAAGGGTAGTCTCACCCACGGGGTGAAAATAGAAATTCTTCTTCAAAAATTTCAAGATATTTGGCTGTTGTGAATCGTCCGTCAATGTATGAGAGAAAACCCACATTGCGGAGGCAAACCCATCCCCACATATTACATGTGACGTGCCCATTATGTGCTTCTTCATACATGTTTTGGGCATCATATCTCATAATAGGAAAATAGAGGAAATGTTATTTCCCGTGTTATTACACCCATGCGTGTTATGCGTGGGGGAATGTGCTTAGCTCACTTGGTTTGTTTGTGACAATATTATGGATATTCTACTAAACAGAATATCCTAAATAATGAATATATTGAAGACAAAGTGGGACAGATATTGAATTATGGAAGAAGAAGATTACAGTTCAAGAGCATAGTCAGTTAGCTTTTATTTTCAGATATAGACCGAATGTGGTAATAAAGTTGAGGGTCAGCATAGGATGAAGTGAATAATATAGAATTGTTTTACAAAGATAAAAGAAACATGGCAGTAGCACTAATTCGGTCCTTTGACTCAGCTAGATAGTCAATTTGGACAAAACCTGGGAGGTGTTAAGGTCAGAGAAGGATGAAGTGATTTTATTTCGAGGACAGTAATTAAAATTTTAGTGTCACAAGACAACCTAAACATCTTTAATCAAATTCGAACCAATATTCGTAAAATGGTTGAATGTCAGGCACGCATACAGTAATTAAACTTTGCGACACTCTGTTGAAGATAAAGCTTACAGTGCAGGGTCAAAAGTTACGACCAGAAACAAATTGTGTGGCACGGATGCTGCACTCTGAACTCTCCTTATTGTTTACTTTGAAAACAACTCTGCATGATCCTGGAATACATTCTGATATACACAACAGTTTTGAATGTGTATACAGTAATCCCTCCACTATCCGACGTAATAGAGCCAAAGGCATGTCCGGAAAGTGGTCCTGTCCGGATAGTGGGCACCAGCCTCCTGGACTTGTACTTATGGACCCTAACTCAGAAAAACACCTATACAACTCCCTCTGGACATGCATAGCACCTATTTAAGACCCAAATCACACCAATATGGGACATAAAAGACTGAAATAAATGCAAAAGAACCATAAAATTAGGTTTTAGAGGTGAGTTTATACAATATTAAACATTCTGGGCACTTACAACAAGTCCCTGGCTCCTGGACTGGTACTTATGGACCCTAACTCAGAGAAATACCTCCCTACTGCACATGCATAGCACCTAATACCCTATTCACACCAATAAGGGACATAAAAGAGTGAAATGATGTGTTAGAGATAAGTACAGTATTGAAAATACAGTACAGTACAATATGAAACATTCTGGGTACTTACAGCAAGTCCCTGGCCATCTTGATGAATAACTGCCTCCTCTCAGACTCTGACAGTAATAAGGATTTCCTGAAGCACTTGCAGTACACTGTTCGTGAAGTCTTGCACTGAACTTAGTCATTTGCACTCAGAAGTCCATTCTCTTAACACTGCACACTCTTGTCTTATTTATGCTCCATTGTAACTTTATGAAATAAGTGTTGCACTCTGCACTTAAAGTCTTTACACTCATAAATCCATTTTCTAAACATAACACACTCTAGCCATGACGACCAGCGTGCACTCACGACAAGAGACGGGTGGTAAATGGGGAGGATGCAGGGGCGCTCTAGCGGATGTCGGAGGAATGACGCACCAAAACAAAGCTGTTCTGTGCACTGCGCGCCAAGTTCAAATTACGGGCGGGAAAAAGTTGGAATTTTTTCGATTTTTTTTGCGGTTTTCGGACCATTTTGAGAATATTGGATCCCGGGACGATAATGTCCGGTAAGTGGGGATGTCCTGAAAGTGGGTGTCCAGATAGTACAGGGATTACTGTATTTGATACCAAAGTGGAATGCACACATTATATTTACTTGCATGTAAGAAGGCCTGTGATGCCTTCTGTAATGCTAAACCTGCTGTTATTCCTCCTCCAGCAATGTATCTTCCCGTGTGTTATTGAGGAGAATTTTTTTGTTGGTGAATATAACATGAGTCCAGTAATTAAAATCTTCCTGCACGTGGTTCTCTGCGAATCTAGGTCTGCCCTGATGATAGCTAGGTGTTAACTGCTGTTTTTTTTACCAGATTCCTGTGATGAATAGCCGCGGCATGCAATCTTCGTCACACAGCCTGAGCAGTCACATCTAGCTATATTTGTTCTCGTATGGCCACTGCTTTGGTAAAGGAACTAGTCTTCGCAGCTTCTCTTTATATGCCGATCGTCTCTGGCCATGGTCTTCCTTGATGGTTGGGACCCCGGTTTAATGTTCAGGTCTCCACTTTCTGCCCAACGCGTTACCCATAATTAAATTGTTGTCGTCAATATTCCCTTATAGACTTTCCACTCTCTTACGTACCAACAGTTCGACCTCGAAGGACAAGAGTGTCTTGCTGCGGTTCATCGTTTATGTTTTTGCCCCATGCTAAGGTTGTAAATTGCCTCGACACCTTGGTTAGGGATGAATATTGTTAATGCCTTAAAATGGCAACACAAGCAACTTCAAACGATCATGAACCAACGTCACCTAAATTTTCATCCAACGCTAAAGATAAACAATATTTTTTGTCACAGGTTATACTGGTAGCTGTGTTCCATGTATTATGTCTAGCATTATATTGCACGTATGTTAATCTTGTAATAGAGAACATTATACTTATCAAACTTAACAATCTGCAGTCTGGTTCTCCATAAGGGTAAGCCGTTTGCCTAAGAACAGTGTTCATGTAAAAATAGTAATTGTTTGTATGATGCTTCATATTAATGTTGGCAAATATTACGTAATTTGTTCTGGGTTTACATTTGATGATATAAATACGTTAGAAACGATATTTTATTTGCAGTTTATATAATATGTACAGGCGTCTCTGATAGGCTATTATGCACGGGTGCAATCACACTTTTTGGACGCATTGGATGGCCCAGGCAGACTAAGTCAAAACCTTGATTGAAACTGTAAAGTTTGGTTTCCCTAGTCAATAAATCTGCTTCGGATAGTGGGTGTAACCGCACTAAAATCTATATTACGCCATCTTGTCTTAGCTCGTTAGATATGGGTCTCTTCGGACGTGGTACTAATAATCATCTGGAAGTATTCAGAACAAAGTAACCAATTTCTACCAACGTAGTGAAACAGTTATATTCAACAAATTCTTTGTGGAAGGCATTTTTTTCTTGTCAAAATCACTTGGAGTAAGCCAGAACAGAATATCAGGAGTTCTAAGATGGCAATGAAAGTGTTAATTAAGTCATGATATATTTTGCACAGCACCAAGTATGCTGTTCCAAGAGGTAAACCGAATTTAAAGCAATCACCCTAACACCCTCAGTTCTTTGGTTTTCTGTTTATTTACTCTTGCAACCGTCAGATGATTTTATTTGGCACTGCCATGAGCGGACGATTTTTCTAAGCTTTTATAGACATCGCCTTTATAGACATAACTCACTGGTTGGGAGTTTAACTAGATAGACCGTGCGAGGTGAGAACGGGCCTAACCTTTGAGGAGCCGCATGTAGGGTCGTGGTTGGAGGCCGCATACCTCATTAGTGATATATTGCATTCTATACTGCACTTTTGGAAATCTTCAGGCCCTGGTGGGGGACTCTTAGGTGTGGATGGCCCTGTGCAGACGCACATACAGCACATAGTTTCAGTCAGGGCCCTAATGTGAGGCAACCTAACTGTAGGAATGAAGTAAAGGAGAGAATGGGAGAGGGTAATAAGAACAACATTGCTGGTTAATCGAAATATTTATACCTGTCGGCTACTGAAGGTCTGCAAACCCATTATGATGGGTGACGTTCTTTTTCAGTGACAGGGAACTTCGAACAGTGAGGAGGGATAATAAAAACTATATCTAACCCACCAGTTTGCAATGTGTCCATGTAGCCAAATAAATCCACTTGAAATCAGGATTCATACTTCCTAAAGTATCCATCTGATTATCATTAATCATAAGCAAATACCAATCAGAGAGACAGCAACTTGGAGATTACTGGCTTCCCTGCTATCCCCGCCTCCTCTCAGAGTATTCTTTGGCATTGCCGAATGGTGACTCACAGTTCGGGTAATATCTAATGTGAGGTGGCATGTGTGAGTGTGTGTGTGTGTGTGTGTGAGAGAGAGAGAGAGAGAGAGAGAGAGAGAGAGAGAGAGAGCTAGTCAGTCTGTCTTAACCCATCACGTCCCGACCAATTTCGCACCTCCGATACCCCCCAATCCAGAGCTATTTTGGAAAAAAAAAATTTTGGCTAAAACTTCTGCTTTTGGTGAGAAACATCGAAAATTCATAGAGAAATCGCTCACCTGAGGTTAAAAATACTCGATACAGGTAGCAGTACCTCCTTACCTTACTGGGTTTTCATCAGGCTGGCTCCAAAGAAAACGAGTTCTATGGGAGGGTAACTATTCCACACCACTCATAAACGGTACTTATTTATTTATTTGGTACGAATTTATATGTAGGACGAGAGTATATTGGTTTTCAAACAGTAGTATAGGCATTATAAGCATTGTTTCACCCACTAACTCATCAACATACCTGATCTTTTTTGGCGACATTACCTCATCATCATTTCTGACTGTTTCTTCCACTAATGCTATGTAAATTTTGTCCTCCACATTGTCATCAATTGGGGAATCACTCTGGCCCTGAATGTCTTTATTGGCCAGGTCACTGGTAACAGGTGAATTGCCGAGACAATGGCGTGTGTGTGTGGGGGGGGAGGTTATGTGGTGTAAGGCATTGTGCCTGCCTGGCATCTTGTAGAGGAATAGAAGAAGGTGTCCCGTGTATATGTACCAAAAATCACATGCAAAAATTGAAAATTGTGCAAATTATGAACCTTGCAATTGTGAGACATACCAGCACGTCACAGGACTGGCAGTTACATAATGTTGCAATGTACCCATACGTCGATGGGACACCTCAGGTTAAGAATAACTTATCGACAGCACTAGGGGTCATTGAGGTGGATAACCACTATGGGTTTAAGATGTGAGGAGAGCAGATTTTGCAACCTCCACCTTCCCCAGCCAGTGGGGAGTGAAGAAGGGAGAGGAACTGACTGTTTAGAGGGAGAAGAGGGGAGTCAGAGGGGTAGGGGGTTGTGGGGAAAGAGAGGTGGGAAGAGGAAGATAGGAGTCAGTTTCCAGCTGACAGAAAGGGAAGAGAGGATTATGTTTTATGATGGCGGTAGCAGACAGTAACAACATCTGGTATGATATATTCATTTTAGAAACAACTTATGTCATTATATTGTTTATGGAAATGATTTGATTTTTGTATCAAATGAAGCATTGATAAGGAGGTTCTTCACTCTCTGGCAACGCAAGACTTCAGCGATTTTTACAGCTAAGTGAACACCCACTGGATCAGTCTGTGATACGAAACCTCATAATATCATTTGATTATCATTGCAGTTTATTTTTTAACTAAATGTGATACGGCATTAATAGAAAACATCTGTATGTATGATTACTTATACTACAGTCCTCTAATTATATGATTCTTATCTTCTTGTCAGTTTTGTCCAGTTATTGGCAACCCATTCATTCATCCTCCCAGACACAACAGACGCGTGAATACGTCACGGGATGCAGGGATACCAACTGTCAAACCCAAGCCTCGCTCTTATACTGTACCAGGTTCATATGTTGCGATAAGTAAATTTCTTTCACAAGACCAGTAAAAGATACCAATGTAATTCTTTTTAAATTTGATCGGAGCAGGTGCAACGAGCATTATCAAAATTTTAAAAACACTTCTACAATTGCGCATGGTGCTATGGCTTGAAATTTTTGGATATTGTGACACGTTAAAATGTGTCTGATCATTTGTTCAATTCTTTCACGAGAATGGTAGGATATATCAATCTGATTTTATTTTTTGTTGTTGCATTTGGCTAGGGTAGGTCCAGTGCATGTCAAAAAAAAAAAAAAAAAAAAAAATGGCGAGCCTGTGACGCGACGGCAAGAAATTGTCAGAAATTGCTACATGCAAAAATATGCAAAAATATATTTTTTTTTCAACTTTGTGGACAAAAATGGTCATAGTAGGTTCAATAACATTATGGATGCAAAGATAATGGTATTTGCAAATATTTTGTGATAGAAATTCCATTAGCTAGTCCTGCAACTTTTTTTTGACCGTGTACTTATATATAGATTAATAAAGTCAAGCTACTGTATGTGTGTATGTGTCTGTTTATTTTTTTATTCTTTCACGAGAACGGTAATAGATATCGACCTATTTCATTCATTAGGTCGGAGTAGGTCCAAGAAGAGTCGGAAAAATAATAAGCAAAAAATGTGGCAATCGTGCATGCTGTGACGCCGCGAAGTTGTCAGAAATCGCGACACGCAAAAATTTCTGTCTGTGCATTTCTTTCTTTCTTTCACAAGAGTGGTACTAGCTATCCACCTAATTCTTTTTGCAATAGGTTGGGTTAAGTCCAGGACGTGATTGAAAAATTTCAAACAAATATTTGGGCTATTGCATGTGACGTGACGGTGGAAAACTGTTGGACTTCTTATTATGCGAAAATATTAGAAAATAATTTGATCGACTGTTTGGCCAGAATTGGTTACTGTGGGGTCAGTAATGGTATGGAAAGAAAGATAATGGTATTTGCAAACATTTTGTAATGTAAGGGCTATTAGCTAGTCCCGCAAATTTTTGTGGGCAAACACTTGCTCACATATACACACACACACACACACATATATATATATATATATATATATATATAATCAACCGTTTGAGTGTCCACTGCAGAACCGGCCTATCCCGACCAAAGTAGGGATGATACAGCCTATGTATCTCTACCATGTGGCTTAGGCTGTCTGGTAGAGATTGTATGTAGAGTGAGAAGTGCTTGTAAGTGTAAGTGTTGTGTTGGAACGACTTTGGATGTATGTGTAATCTGTGAACCAAGTGTAATTGGCCCACACAGGCCAACTGGGTGCAAGCATACTTTACAGTATGTGACACTGGTTCAACCACAGCATCCATTGTGTCCGCCAATGCAGTACGTGGCATGAAGAACGCTCCCAAAGTTTATTACCCTGGCGGGACGCGAACCCTCGTTCTTCAGTGTACGAAAACGCACACTTTACCAC
This sequence comes from Coenobita brevimanus, assembly GCF_032717465.1. Classification (NCBI taxonomy): domain Eukaryota; kingdom Metazoa; phylum Arthropoda; class Malacostraca; order Decapoda; family Coenobitidae; genus Coenobita; species Coenobita brevimanus. Next base: position 28,472,926 of record NC_136970.1, on the reverse strand, counting down.
TGTACCACAGAGGCTCCATATATATATATATATATATATATATATATATATAGATATATATATATATATATATATATATATATATATATATATATATAGAGAGAGAGAGAGAGAGAGAGAGAGAGAGAGAGATGGATAGATAGACAGATAGATAGATAAATACACACACACACACACACACACACACACACACACACACACACACACACACATGCCATTAAACAACCAGCGATAGGGGAACGAGGAAAGAAAGAGGAACAGTCCACGTCCTCCATCCTGCTCTACCACCACCACCACTGCCCCACTGGTCCATTGCTGCTAAGCTGACATCTGCTAGTCCCATGTGGTCACCAAGCATATAATCTACTCATATTTGTTCATGATAATTTGTTATAAACAAATATATATATATATATATATATATATATATATATATATATATATATATATATATATATGTATATATATATATATGAGCCTCTGTGGTACAGTGGTAATGTGTGCGTTTTCGTACACTGGAGAGAGAGGGTTCGCGCCCTGCCAGAGTAATAAACTTTGGAAGCGTTCTCCCGGCCATGTACTGCTTTGGTGGACACCATGAGTGCTGTGGTTGAACCAGTGTCGCATACTGTAAAAGTATGTTTGCACCCAGTCGGCTTGCGCGGGCCGATTACACTTGCTTCACAGACTACACACACATCCAAAGCCACTAGAACATTACAATCACACTTACAAGTACTTCTCACCCTACATATAATTTCTACCAGACAGCCTAAGTCACTTGGTAGAGATACATAGGCTGTATCGTCCCTACTTCGGTCGGGAAAGGCTGGTCCTGCAGTGGATACTCAAACGGCTGATGATATATATATGGAGATTGAACAAAGGTTTAATGGTCGTTTTTTTTTTTTTTTTTTTTTCACAGGAGTCACGCTAGAGACACCAACTCCCTCAGTGTGGCAACGAAAGTAGTGGAGGGTATCGCCTATGGCCTAGGCTGATATACATCGAAGTTAATCACTCAGTAACTCGGATACAAAGACAAAGGGTTTTCCTGTCAGAAAGACTGGAAATTACTGATGTAACATTAAGCGTATATTTTTAATGACTCAAAATCGCAGCTTCTTATGAACAGAGGAATCGGAAAACTATAAAAAATGTCAATAAAGAAAGCAAAATCTTGAACGAAAATATTTAGGTTTTTAAATTATTGTTCATGCAAACTTGCCTTCAGACATTTGACAAAAAAAAAAAAAAAAAAAAAAAGAGAATCTGACAGACTGAGGAGAAGTGTTTGCCGGTGAAATGTGTAGGAAAAAAGAAGGAAAAAAACTGGTAGATGGTAACCAAAGTCAAAACAGAGAGTTGGAGGGAGTAAAGAAAGATAGGTACAACACAGAGTAAAGCATTAAGAATGAGAGAGAGAGAGAGAGAGAGAGAGAGAGAGAGAGAGAGAGAGAGAGAGAGAGAATATGATAAACGAAAACAGAACAAAACGAAAAGAAACACAATGGACGGAGGACTCGGCTCATTCTTCATATTTCGTGACGTGCAAAAATATGAGAAGAAGACAGTGACAGACTGGGGAGAAACTGCTGAGGAGAAGGAATGGAGAGGTAGGGAGGGGCGTAACAAAATAAGTAAGAAATCAAGTGGAGAAAATAGCAACGCAGTTAAGTACAGTAATAACCAATGGAAGGGGAAAAAAAAAGATTGGAAAGCAAAGAAAGGGCGTAAGATCATATAATATATATAAACTGAAAGAGAAATAATAAATGAAGAAGCTTTCTTCAAAGACTCTTACTGTGGGAACAATGGGAAAGGGGACGGAAGAAACTTGAGCTTGGAGAAGAGTATAAGAATGAATGAAGGAATGTAAACAAGAGAATACATGAAGGGATAAAAAAGAACGAAACATCAATAAGAAAATGTTTTATATATTCATACATACATAGTGTATATATATATATATATATATATATATATATATATATATATATATATATATATATATATATATATATATATTTGTAGCCTCTGTGGTACAGTGGTAAAATTTGCGTTTTCGTACACAGAAGAACGAGGGTTCGCGTCCCGCCAGGGTAATAAACTTTGGGAGTGTTCTTCATGCCACCTACTGCATTGGCGGACACAAGGGATGCTGTGGTTGAACCAGTGTCACATACTGTAAAGTATGTTTGCACCCAATCAGCTTGCGCGGGCCGATTACACTTGGTTTACAGACTACACACAAATCCAAAGCCACTCCAACACTACAATTACACTTACAAGCACATCTCACTCTACATACAGTCTCTACCAGACAGCCTAAGCCACTTGGTACAGATACGTTGGTTGTATCGTCCCCACTTCGGTCGGGATAGGCCGGTCCTGCAGTGGACACTCAAACGGCTGATGAGATGAGATATTGTATTTCATTATACCAGTATCAGACGATTTCACTCAGCTTATGAAAGTTTCTCAAACATGCAAGGTTCTATTATACCTTTCAGTTAGTAAGCCTGTCTTTATGTATGCGTTTTTCCTTGTATTATACGATTATTCAGATATCTGTCTGGGTTGGTCTTAATGAAAACTACATCTTACTCAGCTGCTTCGAAGTCCAAATATGACTAACATCATCTTGAGATTGCAAGAGTAAAATTGAAAATACGTCACCGGATTGAATATATCAATACTTTCAACAAAAGAGATCTCCCCTCATCCCTTCAAAACGTTCAGGTAGTTTTAATATTAGTCAAACTTCCACCTCACACTTCCATTCAACTTAGAGAGGTCCTGCAGCTGAAAGGGGTTAACGAAGGTTGTATCTGTGCAGTCCAAGTTGGAGTCTCCCCTAAGCAATATAAAATCGTCCCGGGGCAGCCAGAATGAAGTGAAATTAACGTCCTTGTCTGCAAGATTTAAGCTGATTGGATTCGTCTGACACTCATCTGATTATAATGAAAGAGAAGTCATGGAAAGTAAGGGTATAACAGAGATTTTCGACATGCAGGGAACACGTGGGCTTTATATTCTTTGGTATGTACAGAGAGTAAAATGAAGGTAGAATGCAGTCTTCCCTATGTGCAGGAGAAATGATTATAAAAGATCTTTCCCAAAATGTATAATGAGTGTCAAAAAGAGGCAAATATTATCACAGAGAGTTTTGCTTTCATATATTGACTTTATTATCCCTGCTCAGTTAGATGTCGGTGCGTGTTGCAAAGCAGGCAGACGTGGGTCTCTCAGACCCAAAAATATAAAAATTCGGGAAACATGTTTATGTTTCCTTTATTCCAATACTGAAAATAAAGTAACATATTTAATGTTTCCGTAACACAAACCTGTAAAAAAAATGAACTGTTCTTTTCTTTTTATATTTTTAACAAATTTTTGTAAGAAAACTGTAGGAAAAGCATTAAATAAATTTTGGCCTTCGATAAGAAAATAAAAAATCTGAAAAGTTGCTTGAGTGGTCCCAAAGCTTGGTATGGGATGGTGCTTCATGGTGTGAAGAGGGACTGCCAGACGATGCATTCATATCTGCAATCAGGGAGAACAAAATATCTCACAGACCTCAGGCAGACGTGGATCTCACATACCCACCTTATACTCACATACCCTTATACTGCAGAGATGGGGAGAGAGCTTGAAGTAACTCCCTCACCCCTTGCACGGACACACAGAGTTATAGGAAGCTACTGAGGAGATCAGGGCTCCCGGGTATGTAGAAGTTAATGAACTAGAAAATGGGACAGGAAGGGTGGGTCTCTCAGACCCCACCTCTACTTGAGCAGGGTTATATTAACTAAGATAACTATGAAGGGTTAAGTCGCTCTCGCAAAGCTTGTGGGAGAGTGCTCAATCCGTCAAATACTTAGCTCAACATGGGATGCAAACCATTATTAAAATAGAGTGTGCAGGTCGCCCTAGAAGGAGATTGAAGTAGGTGTGCTAAGCCGACTCCGTTCTTTCTTTACCCCTGCACCATTGTTGACTCTATACAGGGGTTTTATCCGCCCCTGTGTGGAGTACAACTCTCATGTGTGGGGAGGCTCCCCACATACAGCTCTTCTCAATAGGGTGGAGTCAAAGGCTCTTACTGACTCCCTTCAACCTCTGTCTCTTCGCCGCACTGTTGCATCTTTATCTCTTTTCTACCACTACTTTAATGGTCACTGCTCCTCTGAACTGTCTGCATACATTCCTCCACCTCTACGACGGGCGCGTAGCACCCGTCTAGCAGCAAACTCTCATCCCTTTTCTGTCCAACTCTTTAATGCAAGAGTTAACCGTTACTCCCAGTCCTTCATTTATGCAACAGGTGAACTCTGGAACTGTCTCCCTCTGTCTGTATTTCCTGCTGCCTATGATCTCCAGTCTTTCAAACGCAGTGTGTCCAGGCATCTCGAAATGAATGGATCTTGAATTTGGCTCTCTCTTGTATTTTGTTTTTCTCTTGGAGGGAACTTTTATTGCGGGCTCATGGCCTTTGGTTCCTTCTTCCTCGCAAAAAAAAAAAAAAGGTTGATCATCTTCCTTGCCTAGCCATGTTTCCCAGAGCCTTAAGATGTGGCAGTTGTTGTGGTTTAGGTAGAGGTGTTAAGTGGTTCTCCCGCTTCTCCAACGCCATACTTACTGTACATGATCCTCCTCCGGGTACGATCGCTTAATGACTCTTGTGCTGAGCTGTCAGGTGAATTTGGTGTGCCAGGCCTTGCGCGCTCTCTCTCTCTCTCTCTCTCTCTCTCTCTCTCTCAGTGATTGTGTGTATTCATGTGCGTGCGTGCGTGCGTGGTTGTGAGTGAGTGTTGTGTGTGTGTGTGTGTGTGTGTGTGTGTGTGTGTGTGTGTGTGTGTGTGTGTGTGTGTGTGTGATTATCTATCCGTCTGTTCGGGCTCCAACTTTGATAAAGTTGAACTAGGTACCTTACTATTCCTCGACAGATGAAGTTGTTCATGCCACCGGCTTGGGTTCTGGCAGCAGAATTGTTTAAATACTGGGGAATCTCAGACAGAAAGTTGTAATGACACAAAGAAAGGAACCGTAAATCTTCACGGATCCGTTTGAACGGATTGCTTGTGCACTTGGCAAGAATACGGTCCAATGCCCACCAAATAAACGGAACTTGTGGTTCAGTTGTTGGGAGTCCTTACTGAATCAAACCAGTGCCTATGCCTAGCCAGGATGCTGAACCTCTCAAACTGCCTATGTATTGAGGTCACACTTGCCGTAATGCTCCCACAATTCTTTGCACATCCTTGTTTCCTGACTGGGTCAGACAACTCATTCAGGTAAAGGTGGCCGGCACAGCCCTAAGCGCCTTTTTATTATTATTATTATTATTTTTTTTTTTGCTATGGAGTGGTTGCCTTCTTTGAACAATAATACTGACATCTCACAATATTCTGTTAACTGTACTGTGGATTAGCACTAGCAGCAAGGGGTTGGAGGCAAGTTCCAGCCTCAACTCCTCAACCTCGAATTCCCCCTCCTCCCACCCCCCTTTGTTTTTATATACACAACCTACCCCGTCATCTTCTGTCAAATCGAGTTTCTTCCACTTTGTTATGCATTTAAACCACCTCACTGTTACTGTCTCCTGTCTGCTTTACCTATAAACATGTTCCTGTGTCCTTGGGAATCATGTCTGTACTCTAAAGTAGGCCATAGAAAGGTTTTATCAGGCAAGTGTAGATCAGAATTGAAGACTGAATAAAGGGTCAGTTTTATATTAGCAAACTGTATCCCCAGTGCCCCAGGGTTAACAAAAGACCCAGAAAAAGGGGAGTCATTGTATTTTCATTAAGATATCCGTTGACTTAAAGGAGTCTACTATCATAAGCGACATCACAAACAAGAACACTCACCTAGGGCAGCACTTGACATTTGACCGAGTGTTCTTAGCTTTCCCTGACCATCAACTCATACATCAAGTTTTGTTCTGATTAAATTAAAGTATTTAGGTTGGCCTAACCCTTTGGACTTCACATTTGACCTATTATTTAGAAGTTTCACCCGTGACTAATTTTAAACCTTTCCGCCAAACTTGAATCATATCCAATAAAAACTAATTTAAGTAAAGGCGGAATCCATGGTTTTGCTCTGTGACCGCTAACCCAGGCCGAATGTAATCTCTGTCTCTGTCTGTCTGTCTGTCTGTCTGTCTGTCTCTGTCTCTGTCTCTGTCTCTCTCTCTGTGTCTCTCTCTCTGTCTCTGTCTCTGTCTGTCTCTCTGTCTCTCTCTCTCTCTCTCTCTCTCTCTCTCTCTCTCTCTCTCTCTCTCTCTCTTTCTGTTTGTTAACTTACGTCTCATTTTCCTTCTAATTCCAGCAGTGTCACTGTCTCTGCCTACGTCTCCCATAATTCCTCACTCAGTTACACTGTCTTGCCCATTTTCTCACTCCTATGGCTTGTTTTTCACTCTCTCTCGCTAATTCTCTCTCCTCCTCCTTCCTTTACTTTTCTATGTTCCTCCTCCTCTCTTGCTTTTCCTTCCTCCTTAACTACTTTACTCACTCTGGCTTCATTATTTTGTTTCTCCCAGTCTGTTTCCCCCGCCCTACCAACTTTTTTTTCTTTCACTCTTCCTTTCTTTCTCTTTTTCTCTCCCTATCTCCCTCCCAACTGCGCTTTACTTTCACACTCTTTCTCACTTTTTAACTGGTCCTCATTCTCTCCTTCTGTCGTTGCTTCCTCTATTTTCCTTTTCTTTTTCCTTTCTTTGTTTTCACTCCCTGTCTCCTTCAGTCAACTTTCCCTTCTTTCTACACGTCATTCTTTCGCTCCTTCCTATATTTTCCTTTCCTTCTTCATTTATTGTAGATTCATCCCTCTTCCACTATCTCTCTTTCCTTAATTTATTCCCACTCTCATCTCCCTTCTCTTACTTTCTTCCCTCTTTCTTACTGACCCTCTCCAGTCTTTCAAAAACATATCCCCATTATCACCCCCCGCTCCCTCACCGTGTATTCTCAGTTCCATGTCCTTCAATCACATTTTTAGTCTTAATAAACGTTAAGATGTCAAATTCATCAAACACCTTGTCGATTTGTTTGTCTACCTGTATCTGTCCCGATTATGTTTCTACCTATCCATCAATTTATCTATTTGTTTGTCTATGTCTATCTATTTATCTATCTGTCCATCTAATTGTGTACCTGCCTATCAGTCTATATATCAATCAGTCAATCATTTCCTGTGGCATCCCACAGGATGCATTGGGCTTCGATGAACTCTCTCCACCAATATCTGTCTCTTGCCATCTCCTTCAGGTCCCACCAACACTTCTCCCCTGCTTCTCTTTTCATTGTCCTCAACAAGGTTTCCCTCTGCCTACCTCTGCCTCTTCTTCCTCTAGTAGTCCACTCTGGCACATCCTCTATTAAACTGCCTTCTTTCCAGTATTATATGTGCCCCAGCAATTTCCAGCGTGACAGTCTCACATATTCATCAACTTTCCACTCTTTTAATATCCCCCACTCTTTCATTTGTAACGCTGTCCTGCCACTTTACCCCAAGAATACGTGTCAGAAATTTATTCTTAAATTCTAATACTTTCTTATCTGTTGCAACTGTACTGTACCATGACTCATGCCCATAAATTAAACTGGTCTAACCATGGATTCTAAAATTTTACTTTAGTATGTACTGAAAGCATATTATTATTCCATGTATATTTCAACATTCCAACAGCTCGTCAAGCCTGTCTAATCCTCTCTTCAGTTTCATTATTTAATGATCCGTTAGATAATACAATCGTTGCAGATACAGTATATAAAACTTTCTACATTCTTCACCACATTTTTTCCAGTTATACAATGGATTTGGTTCTCTACATTCTTATTATTAATTTCAGTTTTTCCATAATTATTAGCAATGCCACTTTTTCTCCTTCTTCCATCAGACAACCAAGCTTCCTATGCATCTTGTAAATACTTCCACAGATCAGGACAACGTGGTCAGCACAGTCTAAGTCCATCAGCCTCTTATTTTCTTTCCAGTTAATTCCTGCACCTGTTCTCCTTACAACCTTTCTCATAACGTAATCTCTAACCAAAACAAACAGCAAAGGCGAAAGAATTCCTCCTTGAAGCACTCCTGACCTAACTCCAAACGGATCACCCAAAGAACCACCCATCATTACTTTACAAAAAGTGTCTTCATGCAGGCTTCTAATAATATTTACAAACGTTTCTGGTATACCATGGAATCTCATAATTTTCAACATAGCACCACGTGAAACACTATCAAACGCCTTTTCAAAATCCACAAAACACACACTAAGTGGCATTTTCATCTCATTAGCTTGTTGTATTAGATGCATTACAATAAAAATCTGATAATTACAATCTCTACCCTTTCCAAATCGCATTTGTCCTACTCATAAAATTTCACCAATTACTGACCCTGTTCCGCTCACTGAGATTTTGAAAAATACTTTTGCAACTACAAGTGTCAAAGTTATCACCCTCCAATTCCCACACACATGCAAATTTCTCTGTTTTTGTTGTTTTTTAATTACTCCATTTTCTACTCTTCTGGAATTCCACAATTATCCCATGCCACATTAAAAAGTTTTAAAAGGGCATTCAACTCATCATTTTCCACATTAAGCATTTCAGGAAATATTCCATCCTCTCCTGGGGCCTAAAATTCTTTAACTCCTTTATAGATTACTACATCTTCCAAGGTTATATCCCCTGTTTCTATTTGCAAATCTCTCTGCTGGCAAAATTTCCTCTCCAGCTGGGATTGGTCTATTTAGAACAGATTCAAAATGCTCTTTTCACCCTTCTTTTATATCCAAATCTTTAGTGATCAGGTTACCATTTCTATCTCTACTTACAGGTATTTCCTTCCTTCTATTTTCAGTCCCAGATAACTCCAATATGGCCTGATACGCTGCTCTCGTATTTTGACCGTCATTTTTGCTTAACTTAATTTATATATATATATATATATATATATATATATATATATATATATATATATATTGTTACATAGCCTATGATTTCATCATCCTTTGTGTAATTTTAACGCACAGTATGCTGCATGTTTGATCACGAGCGTGTTCTGCCTCAGTTCCCCCCTTCTACCGTTATAGTAGAGTAAGTCGTCCTTTCTGTTGTTCAGTGCAGGATTGTCAGCTCTTTGTCCCCATGGCTTCATTTGCGTGTCCTTCTTACAAGTTGTATCAAGCTCTGCCGGCCCCTATATAATGAGCTCAGTCTCTACATTAATTGCCACTTAGATCTACTCCTCATTTTGTTCACATCTCTGTCCTCCCCTGTACAGTTATTATTATTGTGAGTGCTCAGAAAGTCTCCAACCATCTAGCAGCTGTGTAATTTGAGTATAAGTGTTATTACATTTTGTTCTTGTACTGTATAGCATAAGGCGTTAATTTGTAGGCCTGGTAAGGTTCTTTTGTGATTAATGTAAAGTTTCATGTCAGCCAATCATTAATAACATTTTGTATCTGTCATAATATATCTGGCATTCACTGAGTATTATCTGGTATCTCATTTTAACAGGGCTGACTTAGATAAATTTACTCATGCTAATTTCGTATTAATAGAGGCTCTTGCAGTTAACCATATATTAAACCTGTTTTTTGCCATTACATTATCCTTATGAGTCCTGAATGTTTTGTTGTTAGTTTGAGCATTAAACTTTAACTTGTAATTTTACCTAACTCTTTTATTTTGAACCTGGACTTTTGCGGGACAGTAGTGAATTTTAGTATTCTCACTTAAAGTGTACATTATCTTTCTCTGTTCCGTAACAATATATATATATATATATATATATATATATATATATATATATATATATATATATATATATATATATATATATATATATATATTCTTTCCCTTCTCATAATACTCCGTCCCTTCATTTTAGCATAATCATATTTTACCTCAAGGAATCTCTCTCTCTCTCTCTCTCTCTCTCTGATGGAACCAGGGACGTGAGCCCATTCCTAATATTTTCCCCTCGTGGTACTCGAGAATGAGAGAGAGAGAGAGAGAGAGAGAGAGAGAGAGAGAGAGGCGGGGGGGGGGGAGGTTAGAGAGTAACACATCACACAGGATTCACTAACCTTAATACCAAAAGATTGACTTAATAAATGCAGAACTTTCATCTCTCTCTCTCTCTCTCTCTCTCTCTCTCTCTCTCTCTCTCTCACACACACACACACACACACACACACACACACACACACACACACACACAGATTAAAACTAATCTGTCACTTGCTTTGTCACTTGCCGTGTTGCTTGGGGCTAAGCAATAATCCTGATGTATTGTTACCGAAATAAATCCTCTCATGACGGATTTACCTGGATCGTCATAGCATTCAGGTGGCTTAGCTTTTATCACGCCATGGTGTAGTGGCACAGTGCCTGACTTTTATCTAGATAACTCTTATTCAATTTCCGGCCAGGAACGTATATATATATATATATATATATATATATATATATATATATATATATATATATATATATATATATATATATCAAGAGCCATTGCAAGGCCACTGGTGAACAGAGGCCTCAACCATCCTTCTCACCGAATTCCTTGAATGAGTCAGTCCCTGCCAAGTTTTCCCTGCAAATTTCTCTTTATCATCTCTCCACCTCCTGTCTGGCCTTTTTCTGCCACGCTTATAGTCTCCAGGAGTCCAGTCAGTCAGCCTCTTGCTCCCTCGGTGATCGCTTAATCTTGCTCCATGACCTGAATGAATTGTTGTTCATTTATAACTTCAATTATGTCTTTGAATTAAGTGTGCACTCTCACTGAAGTTGATCCTGTCTCATAGATATTCGTAACACTGACCTTTTCATGATGTCTCATTGTTTACCGAAAGTTTTCAAACTGTAATGCGTTTTTTTTTTTTATTTCCCTGTCATGGTCTTTCTTTAGTTTTATTATTTGCCCCAAGTAATTGTACTGGACTTCTTGAAGAATTTCTTTGCTAATTCAGATGAGGCTCTTTGATGCATGTGTATTAACAATTTCTTTAGTTTTACTCCTGTTGATCTTGAACCCTACTTTGGGACTTTCTATATTTAGGTCATTTAAGATTTCTTGCAATGTCTCTGCTCTTTCTTAGATTAGGATAGTCAGTTGCAAATTTAAATGGTTCAGGTTTTCTCCATCAATGTTTACTCCTTTGTTCTCCCAGTCTAGCTTCTGAAAATACCTTCTGGTCATGCTGTAAATAATCGTGGTGAAACTGAATCTCCCTAACGCACGCCCTTCACATCTTAACCCTTGTAAGGTAACCCTGTAACTTTAATAACATGTCAGGTAACCCGGGGTCTGCCAGACCCCAATCTTTAGAAAATCACCCTAAATACTTACAACACAATCATTCAAACAATCACTTGTTCACAATTTCTGTGGCCCTTTTCCTTCAATTTGGTGCAAAATGTATGAAGATACAAGTAATAAAAGATTGTATGGAAAATTAAAATTAAAAACACTGATAAACTTTGAACCAACTGAAATTAGTGGCTGCCATACCAAAACTGATGTGTTCCACCAGTTTTCTATCAATGCCTGCTGTAGAACAATGGCCATTGTATCTTTAAGAAGAAAGAGATGCACATGTCATAATATATAATTTTTGGTATGAAAGATATATGTGGTGGAAAAAAAATCACAGGTTATGTAACCTGGGGTCCACTGGACCCCAAAAGCCCATTTGGTTGAAAATAGAGCCAGATCCCGAACTGACCCCATCACCTCCCTAAACTAGTCTACTAGTCAGGAAGGTAGAGGGAAAACCAGATCCCAAGACCTTATAGTAATATATGAAAAACACTAAGAAAAATTGCGTGGGGTCCAGTAGATCCCAGGTTACCTTACAAGGGTTAATTTTTTCTGAGTCCTCATGTAATTTAACTGTAGCAGTTAACTCCTTGTATATGTTTTTGAGCAGTTTTATAATGTTCTCATTTATTCCATGTTCCCACACTGAATTTATTCGTGCTTTGTGCACCACTGAGTCGAAAGCCTTTTCGTAATCAAGAAAACCTAAGCTCAGTGGTTTATTATATTCTGTTGTTTTCTCTGCTACCTGATTCATTGTGTGTAGATGATCAGTAATCGATTACCCGCTTCGGAATCCTGCCTGCTCACGAGGTTGGTTTTCTTCCAAATTTGTTGTTATTCTACTCGTAAGGACAGCAGTGAAGAATTTGTAAATAACTGATAATAAGCTAATGGGTCATTAGTTACTAAGATCTATTGAGTCGCTTTGTTTTTAAAGCAAAATAACTATTACATAACACGTGTTTAGTTCCTCTGGTGCTACCTCATGTATTTCAATGTATCAACTGAGAAATTAGTTGTTGGTTTTATTGTCTCTGGTGCTATATTTCTTTGTAAAATTCTTCAACTCTCTTCACCATCCTATCTCTGCGATTTAATGGCTTCACCACTTTTGTCTTTCAGTGATATAATTTGTTCCTTGTGCCATTTTACTTCAGACCGGTTTAGAAGTTTTCCTTTTCCTAAAGGTTTCTTTCAGCTGGTCCATGTTTCTTTTTTTTTCTTCTTCTTCTCTGTGTCCTGTTTGTAAGCTTATTGATTCTGCTCTTTATGTTTCATATCTTTGTTTTAACATTCATCTCATTCCTTCTTTTCATGAGCTCTTGGGTCATTTTTGAATACTTGTTGGATTTGGTTGTGTTAGCTTACCCTAATCCTTCCACTGATCCGCAGAGCACTTTTATAAGTCTGTCATTCAACTCAGTGTCACACTCACCATAAGTTAGAGCCTGAAATCTGTTCACTATTTCGAACCGAAAACCTGCTTTGTTATTGCTTACTTTTATTGGGCATGTCTTTTTATTTTTAATCAGTTTTTTTCTTTCACTTCTGAAGATGAACCTGTCTGTAAAACTCACCATTGTATGGTCACTTATACTGTATTTACTTTGTTAATAAATGTGATATTTATAATCCATTTTCTTCCTAAACTTTTGTGAAAGAATGTGTTCATTATTTTCATGTTATACATTTCAGCAAAATTTACCACCATTTCACCTTTGTCATTCCTGTCTCCCATTCTGAAATCCCCCAAATATGCTTCTCCATTTTTCGATTTCCCAACATTTGCATTGAAGTCTTCCATGAGCATAGTGTATCTGGTCTTTTCTTCTTCCATAATTTGCAAAATATTATCACAGAATATCTCAATTTCTTCATCTGAGCTTTCAGAAGTTGCTGCATACTTGTAATACTTTCAGGGTGAACTTTTGCCTCATCTAATTACTATCCATGCTATTCTGTCAGATACACTACTTCATTTAACAATGTTCTCTGCAAGACTCCTATTAATTAGAAATCCTACACCACAAACCCTTTCAATTTGCCTTACTCTATAGTAAAATAGGTGGTTGCTGTCTTGGAGCTGAACTAATTTTTCTTCTTTTATGTAGATCCCACTCACGTACAATATCCCAGCTAATGTTTTCTAATTTAGTCATTAAGATATCAAGTTTGTAATCATCTGCGAGGCTTCTTACATTGTACGTGTAGATCTTCATGGATTTCTTTTTGTTTAATGTTCTGGTCTCTGATTGCTGAGACAGCGCTTACTCACTTTCGGTGGTGCATTGCTCGTAAGCACAGGAGGCAATGTAGTTGGATCTTTAGTAGACTCTTATCCAACAGGAATGTCCAGTAAATCATTAACAGTAGATTATTCATATTTGGTTGGGGGGATTGTGGCAAATAATTTCACCTCTCTGCCACATAGTTTCTAGTGATTATTTATTTATTTATCTATTTGTTTTTTTTGGTGCCACGTTAATCATTATATTCGGTAGAGCTCTATATATCTATACGGGGTCCCATGGTCCATGCTGCCTAGGACGATACCTAGTATATATCTGCAAGGCCTTCCCCGTATCTGCCACCTGGGGATGTACCAGGCAGCAATGGGATATCTATCTATATATACAGTGGCGTACCCAGAAAGTTGAAAAGGGGGGCCTTTTTTTTTTATTATCAATTTATATATACATAATACAGACATACATATACGAGGTCTATTCAGAAACTATAGGACTTTAGGTTCTAAATAAATAACTAACCTCTTGAGCTAGAATGCTAATCTCCCTCAAAGTAGGCCCCTTCTGACTTGATACGCATAGCCCCGCATTCTTTCCACTGCCTGAAACATTTTTCAAAGTCGGTTTTCGGTATCTCCTGCAGGTGCTTCGTCGCATTCGTCATGACCTCTTCTCTCTTCTCAAATCAGGAACCCTTCAGCGGAGTTTTGAGTGTGGGGAATAACCAAATGTTGCATGGAGCCATGTCTGGTGAGTAGGACCCCTGCCAGACCTGTGGGATGTTGTTTGACCAAAAATTCGGGAATCAGTTGAGAAGAATGGGCAGGGGCATTGTCACGGTGCAGTTTCCAACTTGCCGCTTTTCAAAGGACTGGTCTCTTCCGCCGAACTGCATCACGATGACGACGAATGATGTCAAGACACAATTGCTTGTTGACAGTCTGACCTTTTGGTGCATACTCGTGATGCACAACACCACGAAAGTCGAAAAAAAAAAAATGTCAAGATGTGAGTGCATTTCACCTTGCTGCAGACCTGCCGTTCTTTTTTTTTTTGGGGGGGGGGCCCAGACGATTCTGCATACTTCCAATGAGACGACTATGCATTGGTTCCTGGGTCGTACTCGTACACCCAAGTCTCATCTCCAGTGATAACCGTCTTAAGAACGTCTGGATCGCCATTTACACTCCAACATATCTTCAGCAACGTTCATTCGAGAGAAGCGATCATGACGAATGCGACGAACCAACTGCAATAGATACCGAAAACCAAGTTTGAAAAATGCTTCAGGCAGTGGAAAGAACGCTGGGCTACGTGTGTCAAGTCAGTAGGGGCCTACTTTGAGGGGGATTAGTGTCCTAGCTCAACAGTTTAGCTGTTTATGTTTTAAGAGCCTAAGGTCGAATACTTTCTGAACAGATTTCGTGTGTGCATAGGTACAGACAGACAGATAGACATAGATAGATAGGTAGAGGTAGATAGATAGATCATAGTTTTAACCCAAAAATCATTTAGAACTGGGTTAAATAAGACAGAAGCACAGTATATCTGTCCAACTAGTACTGGACAGTTGGTACTAGTTTCACCCATGAATACTTTGGAAAACAAGTTATGTCAAAACGAAAATGCTAAAGCTAGTTTTAGCTGAACCATTCAGATAATACTATTTGATCACAAAATTCGATGTTGCCTTTCACGACAGTGAATACAGGTAAACCAAGCAGTAGTACTCAGAGAGTGCAACACGTGCACCCTAAAACTGGACTGGAGGCAAGTCATTTGACCCGCGACCTTGACCTTCAATCGAAAGTCCTCATAATCGAACGTCCTCATCACTGCCTGACACTAAAGATTTCCACCATGTTACTCAAAGCTGTTCGAACTATTCTGCTCACATACAGACAGACGGACAGATAGACAAACGCACACCTAGCGAAATGATATGTCCATGCGCCTTCGTGGCGTGGTTGTAAATATCTCAGGAGGAGCTAATAACATCAGTCTTCATCATTGTTGCTGTTAGGAATCAATGTCTGAGCCCCACCAATTTCGGTAAATTAAAACTTTAGTTTTCGGTGCTCTAGTTTCCTGTTCGGCAGTTTTAGCATCATTCATTTCCGGAAAGGGTAAAGCATGATTGTGTTGTGCAAGCAGTTTGCAGTGGGCTGACTGGGTCTCATTCTGCTTTGGTACGGATTATCAGAACTCCTTCCATCCACTTTCTGTGGACGTAAAGCAGGGTGGTTAGGTAATCCTGAGGTTCCATTCTGTTGATTTTCTTGCAACTGACTTCAGGAGAACATTGTTATCCTTCTGACAGTTCACAGTCAACTAACTGACAATTACCAAACCATTTCACAAAATAACCTCAATAACTGAGGTCCTTGGGAAATGAAGTCGGCCAATCATATGTAAACAAACATAATTCAGTTGTTGCTGCTCGTGGTAAGCAAGCACCGTAATGGACTAGACGTGCGGGCACTCAAGAGAGAGAGAGAGAGGACAAGTATATTATCAGTGCGTTCTTCCTGTTCTAGCTTAAGGATCTGAAACGTGAATATTAACTAGCAGTGTTGCTCGGCGTTGCCCGGGAATAACCCAGTGTTCGTGCAAACTGGTTATGCCTGGGAAACTGTATGGCCTCTCGCCTTGTCGGAGAAGACCACTGGGGTCCCATTTCTCTCACTGAACCTACCTCTTCCTTGTGCCCATTTCTTCATGGATATATGCAACACGAACCTCTTCCCGCCATGGACCAATTTCCCCTCTACCCACCCATCCATTAAGCTTTAATACCCACCCTATTCACCCAACCACCTACCCTACCCATCCACCCACCGACTTTCCCAGCCACCCTGACTACCCAATCACCGAAGCTCACCCTACCCTGCCCATCAACCCATGCTGCCTCACCAGACCCACCCAGCCTTGCCCACCAACCCCATCCACCATGTCTCACCGCACCCACACCTCACACCAGTTCCACCCACCCTGTTTCTCGACACCCAACAATCCATTCAACACTGTCCATCTAACCCCACCTGCCCTGCCCACTCCACCACTCAGTCCATTCATCTTATGAATTGTAGCTGATAGTGATATGGTTGTAGATGTAAAAAAAAAAAACGATAATTGGCTTCCATGTTTCCACAACGTTGACTTGATTGTAATTAGCTCTAATCATGGTCATCAGGAAAGTCATATCAGCAACTGTAATGTACATGCTTAAATTCGTCATAAAAAGTTACATCTGTTAGAGCTGTTTAGAGGTATTTCTATGCATCGTCCTCGATTTCCACAGAAGACAGATGGGCAGAGAAGCATACCGGTACTGTTTTATATATACATATATATACAGTAACTCTCATATTACCCGGATGCCCACTTTCTGGGCACCCCACTTACCAGACATTTTTGTCCCGGGGTTCAATATTCCCAAAATTGCCCCACAATCGCAAAAATTCGAAAAAAAAAATCCAACTTCTTCCTCCCCCGTAATTTGAACTCGGCGCATGTGGTGTGGACCAGCTGTTGGTGCGTAGTTCCGTCGCTGTCCACTAGAGTACCCCTGCATCCTCCCCACTTACTGCCCGTCTCTTGTTGTGAGTGCAAGCTTGTCATCATGGCCGCCCACGTACTCGCTTTTGTCGTGGTGCCCTACTTGCTTCAGGCTCTCCTGCTGCTCTCCTGCCTCTTGTTAGTGTGTGTGATGATGGCCCTGCCTCCTGAGAAGAGGAAGAGTGTGGTTTTGACTCTGGAGAAGAAGAGGGAGATATTGGACTAGGTGGACACAGGATGGTCAACCTCACACATCCTCCGTGAATTCAACCTGGCCTGATCTACTTTCTTTGATATCAAGAGATCCCATGACAAACTCATGCAGTACACAGCTGACTTCTCGTCGAAGAACAAATGCAACGTGGAGAGGAAGATGATGTTTGCTCCCCGGTATGCTGAAATCAACCACTCCACATTGATTTGATATCAACAACAACATGCTGCTGGTGTACTGGTGCATGGCTTGGAGCTGAAGGCTGCTGCTGAGAAGTTCGCAAGGCTTCATGACGCCCTATACTTCAAGGCATCCGAGGGTTGGCTCTTCATGTTCAAGTTACGACATGGCCTTAGCAACTGTAAGTCTCAAGGCGAAGCTTTGGACGCCAACGAGGATGGAGTAGAGGAGTTTCGGCACAAGGTGAAGGGCTTGATCGACAGGGAGGGCCTCATTCTCGGTCAAGTCTACAACGCTGATGAAACTGGTTTATTCTATCGCCTCTAGCCGAGGAGATGGAGAAGCGTGTACCTGGCTGCAAGCTTTCCAAGCAATGGATATCTGCTTTGTGTTGTGCCAATGCTAATGGCATGCACCGGCTCAAGCCCGTTATTGTTGGCCGTGCAAAGCAGCCTCTGTGTCTTCGTGGGGTGATGGATGTCCTTCCTGTCGTTTGGTACCATTCTTTGAAGGCATGGTTCACTGTCCAGATCTTCGAAGACTGGTTCCACTGCCATTTCGTCAAGGAGGTCATCAATTGCCAAACGAACACACTGGAAATCCCACACAACCAGGTAAAGGCCCCCCTTCTCTTGGATAATGCACCTGCCCACCCGTGCGACAAAGACTTGGTGGCTGAGAATGGCTGCATTAGGTGCATGCTTATGCCACCTAATACAACTGCTCTCATCCAACCAATGGACTAAGGAGTGATCGTGGCAATGAAGAGGCTGTACCAAAGGAAGTTCCTGGACGAGGTGATGGTTGTTCTCAAGGATGAGGACGAGTGTAAGGAGGGATGGGACACGCGAGGCCAGTGGTCTTTGGAAAACCTTCGCCGCTACAACATCAAGTCTGCAATCTACAACAGGGCAAGTGCATAGACGGAAGTCCCTGTCAAGTCTCTAGAAAATGGTTGGTCTCATCTGCTTCTCGGAACGGATGTGGAGCACAATTTCCTAGGTTTTGACGTGGATGACTTCCATGCATGTCTACGTGTGCATGGCCACGATGTTGATGTGGATGAAGTGCGTGAGTGGTTGGATGATGACGAGGGCGATCCTGGGTATCAGACCATGTCTGATATCGAGATCGCATCTTCAGTTGCAGATGAAGATTCCAATGAGGATGGCGATGATGATGCAGACTCCCCTCAGCATGACACTACTCCAGTCATCCCCAAGCTGAGTGCACTCCGTGAACATGTAGAGTTCATTCTCGACTACCTGGAACACCCGGACTGCGACAGGGAGATGGGGCCCTTGGGACTTGTGGAGGAAGTGCACGCTTTCAGGCAATGCATCATTAATCACCAAAATCGTCGTTCCTTGCGTCATTCAACCACTGACAGCTTTTTCAGACCCATGACCCCCTCTGTGCCCAGCCCTGGCTCCACAGCATTGCCTCCCCAAGACAGGCCCTCATCCTCCGAGCCACAGCCTAGCACATCAGGCACTGTGAACTTGCCACTGGATGTGAGTTTGCGCCTCTCTTCAGTCATCTGCAGTGGGTAGTCCATCACCACATCCCAGCGACGCACCTCTAGGCCACCTGCATCAGCTTCTCTCAGACTCTGACAGTGAATAAACAGCAGGAACTCACCACTAGACCACACAAGAATTTACAGTGTTGTGCACTGAAAAAAAAACAGTGCGCAGTATTAAGAAATTAGATTTCTGAGTGCAAAGACTTAAGTGCAGGGTGCAACACTGGTTTTATTGATATACAATGGAGCGCAAATTAAACTAGAGTGTGTAGTGTTATGAAAATGGATTAATGAGTGCAAAGACTTAAGTGCAGAATGCAACGCTGATTTCAATAAGGTACAATGGAGAGCAAGTAAGACAAGATTGCACAGTGTTAAGAAAATGGAATTATGAGTGAAAATGACTAAGTTCAGTACAAGACTTCATGTACAGTGTACTGCAGGTGCTTCAGGTACTCCTTTTTACTGTCAGAGTCTGAGAGGAGGCGGGTTATTCATAGAGATGGCCAGGGACTTGTTGTAAGTACCCAGAATTTTTCATAATTATTATACTGCATTTTCCATACTTACCACTAAAACCTCATTTCACTCCTTTATGTCCCTTATTGGTGTGAATAGGGTCTTAGGTGCTATGCATGTCCAGTAGGGAGGTGTTTTTCTGAGTTAGGTTAGGTTAGGTTAGGTTAGGTTAGGGTCCAGGAGCCATGGACTTGTTGTAGGTACCCAGAATGTTTAATATTGTATATACTCACCTCTAGAACCTTATTCTCTGGTTCTTTTGCATTTATTTCAGTCTTTTATGACCCTTATTGGTGTGAATTAGGTTTTAAATAAGTGCTATGCATGTCCAGTAGGGAGTTGTATAGGTGTTTTTTCTGAATCAGGCTACGTTAGGGTCCATAAATACAAATCCAGGAGACTGGGGCCCACTATCAGGATGGGACCACTTTCCGGACATGCATCTGGCTCTATTACGTCGGATGGTAGAAGGATTGCAATATATATATATATATAGTTACATAGCCTATGATTTCATCATCCTTTGTATAATTCTAACGTACAGTATGCTGCATGTTTGATCACGATTCGCCTCGTGGCTTCTATAGTGACCAGGCTTCTGTGTTCTACCTCACTGCCCCCTTCTCCTCCCTTACAGTAGAGTAAGTCGTTCTTTCTGTTGTTCAGAGCAGGAGTGTCAACTCTTTGTCCCCTATGGCTTCATTTGCGCGTCCTTCTTACAAATTGTATCAAGCTCTGCCGGCCCTTATATAATGAGCTCAGTCTCTACATTAATTGCCACTTAGATCTACTCCTCATTTTGTTCACATCTCTGTCCTCCCCTGTACAGTTGTTATTATTTTTGTGAGTGCTCAGGAAGTCTCCAACCATCTAGCTGCTGTGTAATTTGAGTATAAGTGTCATTACATTTTGTTCTTGTACTGTATAGCATAAGGTGTTAGTTCGTGGGCCTGGTGAGGTTTTTGTGATTCGTGTGGAATTTTTACTGTCAGCCAGTAGTAATAATATTTTGTATCTGTAATAATATATCTTGCTTTAACTTAGCATTATCCGGTTTTCTCATTTTATCAGGGCTGACTTAGATAAATTTACACTTCCTAATTACGTGTTAATAGAGGCTATTGCAGTTAACCATATAGTTAACCTGTATTTCGCCATTACATTATCCTTATGAGTCCTGAATGTTTAGTTGTTAATTTGAGCATTAAAGTTTAACTTGTAATTTTACCTAACTCTTTTGTTTTGAACCTGGAACTTTGCGGGACAGTAGTGATTTTTGGTGTTCTCACTTGAAGTGTTCATTATCTCTCTCTGTTCCGTAACATAAATTTGGCGACCTCTTATCAGGATATTCAGGATATTATCATAAGGATATTGCTTGATATTTTGTGACTCTGATTTATTCATGATGTCTACTATTACTACGCTTGATGAAGCCAAAGATTTTTTGTCAAATGTGCAAACAGTGTGTGATGTAGAAAACAGAACAAAGAATGAACTTAAGCTTGTTGCTCAACAATTGGGAATTGCTGTTTGCTCTCATCATTCTAAAGATCAAATTATTGACATGATTAATGAAAGCTTGTTTGATGTAACTCCTCCAGATGAGCAAACGCAGATTGAAATAGCTAAGTTACAGCTAGCCCTGCAGGAGGCTCGTGCTAAGGAGGCTGAGTTTCAGGCCAGTGCTAAGGAGGCTGAGTTTCAGGCCCGTGCTAAGGAGGCTGAGTTTCAGGCCCGTGCTAAGGAGGCTGAGTTTCAGGCCCGTGCTAAGGAGGCTGAGTTTCAGGCTCGTGCTAAGGAGGCTGAGTTTCAGGCACAAGTTGAACTTGCTAGGATTCAGGCAGACCATGAGTATCGCATGAAACAAGGTGGAACTGGATCATCTAGCTCTGATGATTTCGATGTGGCTAAAGATGTTAAACTTGTCCCTCCTTTTAATGAATCTGATTTAACAAAGTATTTTCAGTTGTTTGAGAGGGAAGCTACAGGTTTTAATTGGCCCAAAAAGTATTCGCCAGTACTCCTTCAAACTGTTCTCACCGGTAAAGCTCAAGTAACTTATGCATCTTTGCCTCAGGATCAATCTGATAATTATGATGTAGTTAAGAGCTTGATTCTTAAGGCCTATGAGCTTGTTCCTTAAGCCTATAGAGTCAAATTTAGGACAACTTATAAGCAAGATAAGCAATCCCATGTTGAGTATGCAAAAATCAAAGAAGATCTGTTAGAGCAGTGGTTAAATTCTAAGAATGTAAATTCTGATTTTGATAAATTTAAGCAGATGATTTTGCTGGAGGACTTCAAAAGGTGTATTAATAAAAATGTAAGCCTATATCTTGATGAGAAAAGAAAAGATAATTTGTCTGATGCTGCAGTTTTAGCTGATGAATATGTTCTCACTCACAAGAGATATCCTAAAGAAAAAAGGAATGCTGAGAGTAAGTATGTTGCCTCTACTCAGAGTACAGGTAACAGGAAAGAGAATAAAGATGATGTTTCTCAGGAAGTAATTACCAGCTCCACCTATAGATTACTGAAAAGTAAATGTACTTATTGTAGTAAGCTTGGTCATACTACGGAGAAATGTTTCAGGAGACAGCGAGATATGAACAAAAAGGAATCTTTAAATATTTAGTCAATTGGTCTAGTGTCCACCCTTCAGAGTTCCCAGAATATTTTAACTGAGTTAACTGAACCTGCTTTGAGGGGTAAATTAAATTCTCATGATGGAGCTCCTCTTTTGAGCAGTAACGTGGGTGACACTCTCAAGAGTTCATGTGCTAATTTCCTGTCTGATGGTTTTGTCAGTCCTCTGGACAGTAATAACAGGAAATCAGTTAAAATATATCGTGATACAGATGCTTGCCAATCCCTTATGCTGACCAGTGTTCTAGGCTCTAATGTTAATTTCTCTGATGAAACTGTAATCTTACAAGGTGTAGGGAATAATTACTTCTCTGTCCCTCTGTGCAGAGTGAATTTAGAGTCTGGTTTTGTTAATGGTTCCGTTATGGTTGGGTTGGTTGAGACCCTCCCAATGTCAGGTGTAACTTTCTTACTTGGAAATTATATTGGTGGATGTCAAGTGTGTCCAGCTCCTCAGTTGTCTAGTTAGCAAGTGGCTGCGACCCAGGATTGTGATGTCCCTGATGTGTTCTCTGCATGTGCTGTCACTAGGGCTAAGTCTAAAGTTACTTGTGACTTAGAGGATAATGATGATGATGATGTTATCCTAGCTGACACTTTTCTTGCTAATTTGGACCACTCACCAGATGAGGCAGTATCCCGTAGTGTTGATAATTTGTCTCGTCAAGAGTTGGTTGAGTTGCAGGTTGCTGACCCTGAGTTGAAAGGTCTAGCTAACTCTGCTTGCAGTGAGGAAGAGTCAGCTGGTGCTTCTACTTGTTATTATATGAAGTCAGGAGTCCTTATGAGAAAGTGGAGACCCCCAACAGCATCAGCCGACTGTGAATGGGAGGTTGTACATCAAGTTGTCATCCCTCGTGTTTGTAGGCAGGATATCATTAGAGTGGCTCATGATTCCAGTTTGGCAGGACACCTTGGAGTGAGGAAGACTGTGGCACGCATTTTGAAACACTTCTATTGGCCAGGTATCTTCTGAGATGTTTCCTGGTATTGTAAGTCTTGTCAAACCTGTCAAGTTGTGGGGAAGTGTAATCAGACCGAAAAGGTTGCACCTCTAGTTCCCATTCCTCCTTTTGAGGCGCCATTTACTCGTGTGTTGGTGGATATTGTGGGCCCTCTTCCTAAGACTTCTTCAGGATTTTCTTATGTGTTGACCCTGATTGATATGGCTACTTGTTATCCTGAAGCCATTCCACTTAGAAATATCTCAGCAAAGAACGTGGTTAAGGAAATGCTAGGGTTCTTCACAAAGTTTGGTCTACCCAAGGAGGTACAGTCAGACCGGGGAAGTAATTTCATGTCAAATGTTTTCAAGCAGTCTCTAAAAGAGTTGGGCATCACCCAGATCACGTCTTCAGCTTACCATCCCCAGACCCAAGGAGCGTTGGAGAGATATCATCAAACACTCAAATCGATGCTCAGGAAATACTGTTTGGAACATCAGAAAGACTGGGATAAAGGTCTTCCATTCGTTGCATTTGCCGCAAGAGAATCTCCAAATGAATCACTGGGCTTCTCACCCTTTGAACTACTGTTTGGCCATGAAGAGGACCCCTTAAGCTACTCAAGGAATGCTGGCTGTCGGAGGAAGATGATGTCAACCTGGTGGAGTATGTGATGAAGTTCAAAGAACGGCTGTCCACTGCTTTACAGCTGGCGAGAGAGAATTTAGGAGCTGCTCAGGAGAAGATGAAGACTTGGTATGATAAGAAGTCCAGGTTATGCCACTTTCAGCCAGGAGATCAGGTTCTGATTCTGCTACCGGTGCATGGGCAACCTCTTCAAGCCAAGTTTAGTGGTCCTTATTTCGTGGAGAAGAAACTCAGTGATGTCAACTATGTCATCGCCACACCAGATCGTAAAAAGAACAAGCAACTTTGTCACATCAACATGCTAAAGTTATATCACAGGCGGGACGAAAATAACCCAGTCTGCACTGTAGCTGTTCCATCCGAGTCTGCAAGTGAAGTTCTCCCATGCAGCATGAGCCTGAGTGATAGTTTGGGGAAGAATCCTGATATCATGAATGATCTCCAGACTAAGCTTTCTCATCTAGCTCCCGAGGAAAGGCAAGAGTTTTCGGCATTACTGCAGGAGTACCCGCAAGTGTTCCGTGACACTCCAGGAAGAACCACTGTGTTGATGCATGATGTCGATGTTGGAGACGCAAAGCCAATTAAACTGCCTCCTTACCGTGCGAACCCAGTGAAAGTTCCTCTCATCCAGAAGGAGCTTGGCTACCTGTTGGACCACAAGATGATTGAGCCCTGTCAGAGTGAGTGGAGTTCTCCTGTCACTCTAGTCCCTAAGCCAGGTGGGTCACAGCGGCTTTGCATCGACTACAGACGTGTTAATCAGATAACCAAAACAGACACTTACCCTCTCCCTTGCGTGGAAGATTGCATAGACAAGATCGGAAAGGCTAGGTACATAAGTAAGTTTGATTTGTTAAAGGGATACTGGCAAGTACCTATGACTGAACATGCTAGGGAGATCTCATGTTTTGTAACACTAGGAAAGACTTTTGCATGTTCTGTAATGCCATATGGTATGAAGAATGCACCAGCCACTTTTCAGAAGCTCATGAATGTTGTAACAGAGGGTTTGGCAGGGTGTGTTGTTTATATTGATGATGTATTAATCTTCAGTGACAACTGGAAAGATCACCTATGCCATGTCAGTAAATTTCTTGAGCGTTTGGTTCAGGCTAATCTTGTAGCTAATTTATCAAAGTGTGAGTTTGGTCAAGCTAAAGTTCAGTACCTTGGGTGCGTAATTGGTGATGGACACGTTGCACCACCAGGAGCTAAGGTTCAGGTTATATGTGATCTTCCCAGACCTAAAAGTAGGAAAGAGCTACAAAGATTTTTGGGAATGGTAGGTTATTACAGGAGATTTGTTCTTAACTTTTCAATTCTTGTATCACCACTTACAGTCCTACTGAAAAAGGGAGTTGAATTTGTCTGGACTGATAACTGTGAATCCTCTTTCAGTAAACTTGGAGCTCTCCTGTTAAGTCGGCCAGTGCTTGCTACTCCAAATTTTGCTAAGCCTTTTAAGATGGCTGTTGACGCAAGTGATACAGGAGCTGGGGCTGTTTTGCTGCAAGAGGATGATCAGGGTATTGAACACCCTGTATCTTATTACAGTAAGAAGTTCACTCCACCTCAAAAGAACTACTCAACTATTGAGAAAGAGCTTTTGGCCTTGATTTTGGGTTTACAGCATTTTTCATTTTATTTGTGTTCTGGTTTTGACCCCATAGTCATTTATACCGATCATAACCCACTGAAATTCCTTAGTAAGTTTAAAGATAAAAATCAGAGATTGACAAGATGGAGTCTACTTCTTCAGGAGTATTCATTAGACATACAACATGTCAAGGGGAAAGAAAATGTTATTGCAGATTGCTTATCTAGACTTTAGACAGATTGTTTTAGAGTAATAAGAAATTTCCTTTGTAAATTTCTTTTTTTTTGTGGGGAGGTGTTACATAGCCTATGATTTCATTATCCTTTGTATAATTCTAACGTACAGTATGCTGCATGTTTGATCACGATTCGCCTCGTGGCTTCCATAGTGACGAAGCTTCCGTGTTCTACCTCACTCCCCCCTTCTCCTCCCTTATAGTAGAGTAAGTCGTTCTTTCTGTTGTTCAGAGCAGGAGTGTCAACTCTTTGTCCCCTATGGCTTCATTTGCGCGTCCTTCTTGCAAGTTGTATCAAGCTCTGCCGGCCCCTATATAATGAGCTCAGTCTCTGCATTAATTGCCACTTAGATCTACTCCTCATTTTGTTCACATCTCTGTCCTCCCCTGTACAGTTGTTATTATTTTTGTGAGTGCTCGGGAAGTCTCCAACCATCTAGCTGCTGTGTAATTTGAGTATAAGTGTTATTACATTTTGTTCTTGTACTGTATAGCATAAGGTGTTAGTTCGTGGGCCTGGTGAGGTTTTTGTGATTCGTGTGAAATTTTTACTGTCAGCCAGTAGTAATAATATTTTGTATCTGTAATAATATATCTTGCTTTAACTTAGCATTATCCTGTTTTCTCATTTTATCAGGGCTGACTTAGATAAATTTACACTTGCTAATTTCGTCTTAATAGAGGCTATTGCAGTTAACCATATATTTAACCTGTTTTTTGCCATTACATTATCCTTATGAGTCCTGAATGTTTAGTTGTTAGTTTGAGCATTAAACTTTAACTTGTAATTTTACCTAACTCTTTTGTTTTGAACCTGGGACTTTGCGGGACAGTAGTGATTTTTGGTGTTCTCACTTAAAGTGTTCATTATCTCTCTCTGTTCCGTAACAATATATATATATACTTAAAGAAATCAATGGAAAGGATGAAATCAGATTAATGGATAAAAAGCGAGCCTTTTAGGTTACTGATTATACAGCCTGTATATACAGTACTTTAATCACCTCACCCAAAATGCATAAAACTATATGAGCTGTTTATGGCTTTTTTAGAAGCGATAAACTGACATCCAGGGTAACTGAGCGGCAAACCACAAAAGATGAGCTCTCTGGAAAACTAAATGGCGTTGAACTGAGCTGATTTGGCAGTACTAGGTTGACTCTGACTAATGTAGATGTTGTTGCTATTGATGTTGATGATGATCACCATTATCATCATCATCATCATCATCATAATGAAATTACGTAGTATGAGTGTAAATACAGAAATGCCTATCAATACGTGTAAGGCCAGAAAGTGAGCAGTCCTTTTGTGGTAAATTGTATCACGTAGTGAACCAGTCATGGGAATTACAAATTAGGATGACTTAATTGCTACCCTCCCACCTATGTTTCTCTCGCTCTCTCCCTCTCTTTCTCTCTCTCCATTTATCTCTTTCACAGCTCCAGTCCTCTGTATTATCCAGCCTTTGGATTTCTCCTCTCTCTCTCTCTCTCTCTCTCTCTCTCTCTCTCTCATATATATATATATATATATATATATATATATATATATATATATATATATATATATATATATATATATATATTCTGCAGAGGACTGAACTAAGGAGCTCTGTGAACATTAATCGCTTGAGAATTCCCTGTGAGGCAACTACGTGAGTTCTCTGTCTAAGCCACTGTTACATGACCCACCAGTATTCATGGCTTCCAGTTTTCCACAGTACTGCAGCAACTGGCCCCGACGGCAGTCAGACATGCTTCAGATCAGTGGATACTAACAAAATTTTGGTATCACATTCGAGTTGACATTGTTAACAAAGTCTGGAGCGTGCACCGT
The DNA here is from genome assembly GCF_032717465.1 of Coenobita brevimanus. Taxonomy (NCBI): domain Eukaryota; kingdom Metazoa; phylum Arthropoda; class Malacostraca; order Decapoda; family Coenobitidae; genus Coenobita; species Coenobita brevimanus. Next base: position 28,445,417 of record NC_136970.1, on the reverse strand, counting down.
TCAGATTCCTACTGGTGACACTAATTTGGCAGTTCTTCGTGACGAATTCAGAGAGGTAAATTGGAATATCATTTGTCTTAATGAGGTTAGGAAATCAGTTTAAGCATCCATAGATTAGCCCAGTGGTCACCTACTATGCCAAAGAGGCAATAAGAGATGAAGGGAATATGGTGCAGGATTATTTGAGTATTAAACACTTGAGTGGTAAATTGGAAGAAGTCTTTAATATCACTGCGAGAGGAACAGGCCTAAAATGACAAACGAAGATGATACAAGATAAAGTTAATCAAAGTAATATTCTCCTTTATTAACAAATGATGAGGAAACAGAAATGTTTCATTAGGTAAAGTAAGTCATAAAAAGGAACTGCAGTATGAATCTTTTGCCATGTGTAGGCATAATCAAAATGCTTGTACCAAATGCTAGTGGGAAACGCCATCTTTCACAAGGGAAGTAAGAAATGAATTTGGTAGAGAACAAGGGTGAAACAGAGAAATAGTCTTCATCCTCACTGATAGAATATACAAAGAAAAATTAAATAACTACACAAAGCAGTACTGCAGGAAGCAAAGTAGACAACAAGCAATTAATCCACAGGGAACACCTATCTTTATAGGTGTAAGAGGGAAGGCAGCAACATTGGGAGTGTTATTTCGAAGTAAATTTCTTGGATGCGGTAGATGTCGACTGAGAGTGAATGAATACATTTTAAAAATGTAAGCAAAACAGCTGTAGAAGCAGGCAGTTGGAAACCCCGCAACGCAACAGCAAACTTTTACACAGTAGAAATGAACAGAATGGAGAACTTTGTTGTATGAACAAGGTGAGATCACAGTAAAGTTGCTGAAGTAAAAAATAATCAGCAAGAGAGAACAAAAAGTTTTATGAAAGGCATATACAATAATAACTAAAGAAATTTCAAGGAATAAACGAAACATGAAAGTAACCAAGAGGAAGTTTGGTTAAGAAGGAAATCAAGTGTCGGCTTTGACTTTTGCCGGTGGAGAGGATAACAAGCAACAGAAATGTTCCAAGAAGCACAGCTATTTCCTGTAAACTTTGTCCAGTCAATATCATGAAGAAAGGATCAGTGCAAGAAAGAGAAATGGTGAACAAAGTGATTCCCAACAATAACTGGAAGACGTAAAGAAAGGCATCAAAAGAATGGAGAGGGGTAATGGTGGAGGTGATGAGAGCCATACAACGAATCTTCCTGTAATGAATTGATGAGTTTGCATTGAAATAAACCAGTAAAACTATTTACTAAATGGCTAGAAGTCAAAACAGTACCAAATAAATGTGTCATTATATTCCTTTAAAAGGGTAAAGTTGAGAGCTTGAAACCGGGTGAAGCTCTTTTAATTAATTTTTCTAACTAGCAGACGTTTTCTTGAATTAGAAAAGACTTCTGTTATTACAGAGATTATTATGGCTGTTGCTTACCCCCCACGACTGAAAAGTCTGTAGCAGCAAAAATGAAGGAAAAGCGTTGTGACCCATGTGGAGGGAGTTTAAAACTAAAGAACTAGGCTACTGTTTAGTTAACATTACTCCCTCTCTCTGTGTGTGTGTGTGTGTGTGTGTGTGTGTGTGTGTGTGTGTGTGTGTGTGTGTGTGTGTGTGTGTGTGTGTGTGTGTGCGTGTGTGTATACATATTTACAAAAATGATTACAGGTCAAATCATTCCTTAACCAATATAAACCTGCCAAGTGAATGAGTTTAATTTCGTTGTGATTATTCAGTCACAGTGCGTGTTCGAGATATCCACAAAATGAGTGGAATTTTTTTTTTTTTTTTAACATTCGTGCACGGCAATTAATAATTATGAGATAATCTTTCACTCAACTGAAACAGAGGCAGTGATGAAAGCAATATAATATCATGTTTCAAAATGTGAAACGTATGATAAAGTCAATCATTAAGTCAATGCTTTGTTGTTCCATTAGGAGGTTATGGGTCCCGCCCATGGGTATTTACTCGCGATAATTTGGGCAAGAGTGACCAGTTGCACGCCTCCTAATAGCTTTAAGAAACAGTAAAATCAGCCTTATTTCTGATGTTAAAGCTTTTCACATTCAATGGGACACCTTAACCCATAACACCACCATTCATGTAAGTATATGGGGGCACGGTGGCTCAGTGGTAGAGCATCGGAGTCGTGATCGGGGGATTGCGAGTTCGAGCCTTGCCCGAGACTGCCGTGCCGGGAGTGGTAGCGCGCTCCTGTAACCTAGCAGGGCTATATGGCCATAGTTGCCTAGCTCGGGGATTAAATCCTCATACATGCATCCTTTTTTGGGGGGGAGGCGGTGGCTCAATCGGTAGAGAGGTGGCCTGCAGTTCTAACAGACCCAGGTTTGAATCCCGGCTGGGGCAGGGAACAGTTTAAGGATTTGAATTTCATTAAATAAGGCTTTACTGATCTACCAGGAGACCCGCCGACATGTCGTAAAAATACCCCCGCTAATACCAATACACCAGTCCTGTATGAGGCAGCCCTAGCATGTATTCAATATGGACGGTGGGTGTTAGCGCCGAAGTGGTGACATGTAGTGGTGTATGGTATGTAGGAGGACTGCTGGGCCTTGATAGCAGGCTGTGAAGCCTATGCCCAGAGTCGGACACAAAAAAAAAAAAAAAAAAAAAATCCTGTGTAGTCAACAGTTTCCTGGCTTGCACGAAACCATTTGGCAAGTCACTAAGTGGCGTTTTGTGAAGGTAGAGTTACTTTAAGACAGTGAATGGTGAATTCCCCAAGAGTATATTCACAGAGATAACACCGAATCATTAATACTGTATTAGGATAGCCAGGAACTAAAAACGTCATGATAGCAAAGTCATTTACTGTTTTTATGGAGGAAAAAGGAATGAACATAAATCATGAAGGATTAAACAATATTCGACATGCTGATGCAGCATTTCCATCCACTCACTCGATGTAATGCTTCTCTTAGATGTCTGCCCTTTCCTCTCCTCCATCCTCATCTGTCATTCTTTCCTTCATTCTTTCCTTGTCCTTCTGCCTACGGGTGACTTTACACTCCCTCTTCTGTTTGTCTTTCCTTCATTCTTTCCTCTTCGTTCTGTCTGTGGGAGACTCGACACTGAGTGACAAGCCAAATGGTTTCCTGTACACCAGGAAACCATTTACTACGCTCAGTGGTAACCATATAACCAATTTATGGCACCTGTTGGTTTAGTGGGTAATTATGACGTTCCAATCGGATTGAGCCGGTGAAGGTTTATATCCAAGGGATGATTGGGATTGATTGCTCAGGTAATGCCACTCAGGGATGAGTGAGGCCGGTCACTTTCATCTTAAATGTCAGGACCAACTTGCCTAGCCCCGGGCTCCTACGTTCCTCATGGGGCAACGTAGGAATGGATGATGAATGAATGAATGATGATAACAGAAGAACGAGAATGTGCTGACGATCACGTTCTTCGGCGATTCATAACACCTGCAGGGATGCAGGGTTTTCATTAGCTAGGTAACAACATGAAGGACGAAGAGTGGCATTCATTTCAAAGAGGTGATTGTTTGATCAATATGCTTTTCTCGAGCTAACTTATAATTCGAAAACCTGACGTCCAACTAAATCCTTGAAACACTAACCTGAGAGTATCTGAAAAGAAATATAACAGACTGTGTTAGGCATCACATGGATGAAGGAAAAAGGACCTTGTACTGTAACATAAGGGAAGAAGCTGAATTAGAGGATGTAATCTCCATATTCTAAGAAGCAAAAGATAAGAATGGATACGTAAGGGTTTTCTTAAAACAGGTAACAAAGAACCAGGTCAACTGAGTGACAATGTGAAAGGAAGAGACAGACAGGGAACAAGTGGAGAGATTTCCTGGTATTAGCTGGAACTATACTGTTCGCGTTAGTCTGATTCTCTTGTGCCCTGCCCCGCTTTGGTGCCCCGCCCACTTCCAGCTCTACTCGTTGCTGATTGGCTGAGATAATTATTCTTCTTACTGATAGAATAATGAGCCTTACCACGAAACAGTATCGTATTATTTACTTTTACTTTGAATTCATTTCTGTTTGACAAAGGAAGCACTAAAGTTTGCTAACTGAATCAAAATCAGTTTGAAAAGAACCACCCCGCCTACACCCGCGACTGCAGCTGAATTTTAGCGCCAAGGAATTCGGAGCTTGGCAATAACACATCCCAGCTGTGCCGCTGTTGCTATTAAACATATTAAGTCATCTGTTATGTCTGGTAAGTTACCACAGTATCATAACCATATTGTAATTTTCCTTATTTATTTCCTTCATTAATTTAATTAAAATTAGAGGGATCGAATACAGAAGTATGATAACGAAATGTCACTGGCTTCGCCTACTCAATACAGTATAATTATTTATACAGTATAATTATTTATACCAACAATACCGTATAAGAATTTTGATTCTATACACGTGGTCATTAAAATCTTATAGAGGGAAAAGGGTTGTGCTGTGTGTGTGTGTGTGTGTGTGTGTGTGTGTGTGTGTGTGTGTGCGCGCGCTCGCGCCCCAGTCCTCCTCCTCCTCCTCCTCGTCCTCCTTCTCTCAAATTCATCTCTCGTTCGTCTCTTACTTTTGTTCTATATTTCTTATCGTCTTTCCTTTTCCATCTTATATATAAGGAAAAAGTCAAAACAGTTCTTTGTAAAATGTATACCCTTTTATTTTCATTGAGGGAACTTTCGTTACTTCACAAACCTTTCAGGCCGATGACGTTCCTTGGTACTTTTTACCAACATCTTTAATTACAAAACATTTAACTAAAATGGAAAAGATATCAATGCAGTTAAGGGATTAAGTAACAGTTTTGTTGCTTCGATTAGCTAGAGCGCCTGACATATTTACCTGACGCTGTCTCAGGAAGTCCTACTCGGGCCGACGGGTGAGTGGGCGGGTCCAAGGGGGCGGGGCACAAGAGAATTAGGCTAACGCTAACAGTATAATTGGCAGAGAATGTGTCACAATAAAAATATGTGAACGAATTAAGTTCGGACTGTTAAAGATGATGGTGATGATGCCTTATAATACCAAACTTTTTTTATTCAGTATCATGAACGTAGATGTTTGCAATGTTGTCCATAACTGTAAACCCATAACAAACAATATCACCGAGTAACTAATACCATGCACTGATCTCTCTCTGATCGCCATGTCTGTCTTCTCTTTGTTCCTCACTCTATCCTGCTTTATCTTTGTCACGTTCATTATTCTCTCCCTCTCTCTCTCTCTCTCTCTCTCTCTCTCTCTCAACCAACGTAGCCACACAACCACCGCTCATCCCCCCAGCTGAACGAGAATTTTACACCTAAGTGTTCTGTTGTGTTGTGTGTGTGTGTGTGTGTGTGTGTGTGTAATTCACCGGGTCGGTCAGAATCACTTGATGGTCGTGATCGTCAGCTTTTACCCTCCCGGAAGGGAGCTGAGAGCTCATATAGTCCGATCTAAGGGCAAGGCTGTGACCTTCACACACGCACACACCCGTCCCCTTGCTCAAGGGGGACAGTAACCACCCACTTCGTCAGTGAAACTTTTCGCAACCTGAGCGAGGCGCGAACTCCCGTCCACCAGTTGGCAAGCGAGAACGTTACCACTGCACCAGCGAGCGATGTATGTGTGTGTGTGTGTGTGTGTGTGTGTGTGTGTGTGTGATATACTGGTATAATATGCATCAGCAACATGCTTAGGAAAGTGTCATATGCAAACTATATTGCAGCAGAAGAGGAATTATGAAATTTCTTATATTAACAGGGTGCGACCTAAACCAAATATGATAATGGAATTTATCACATTTATTTCAAAAGAATTCGATGCAGAATACAAGAGATTGTTACAGACCAATTGGTATCTAATTGAGCTGACGATATGGGGAACAATGCAAGAAACCCTGCCTCCCCCACCCCCATCTCCCGTCCTTCCATCCTTCTCACTGATTGGTCAGCACTTCCTTGCTCTGTTTTCTCATTTTCTGAAAGAGGCTTCCCCTAAGACGCACTACATTATATTGTCTGGCATAATCAACTGTAGGATGCGAAGAAATTTTCTTTCTATTGTAAATGTTCAAAGAGGATCCTACATACGGGGACACTGGAAGAGAGCATGAGAGCCTTTGTGCACGGGCTAGAACACTGTGAATCTTGTTTGTCCTTTGCGATTGACAAATAGCATCAAAAGGTTGCATGTCTTGATGTCATGTCGGAAGGAACGAGAGGGAAAGAGACAGCATTAAATGGTGAGGAAATGGACTGAAAGGAGAAAAATAACTGTCAGGGAATAATCTAACTTGCATGGTCAGAATTTCTTGGGTTAACAGAGAAAAATCATAAACACACATATAAGTATAACTGGCAGTGATAACACCCATACATTAGCCGAGATTTTGACACTTAGCCGTCCATTTATGAACACATGGTTACTACTCTGTTGTATGTGCGAAGAGGTTGGAATATAGAAATCTTTATCCAGGACTTCATGGCTGTAGGCCGGGTGTGATTTGTATCACACTACTGCCACCCCACTGCTATTCAGACATTTATCCCGCCATGTATCCCCTTGTGTTCTGGGCCACCTGAAATCGGGTTGGTTATAAGTCCCAAAAAGTCTTATTAAATCCAGGATTAATGTATGAATGTTTTCGGTTCCAAATCTCTCTCTCTCTCTCTCTCTCTCTCTCTCTCTCTCTCTCTCTCTCTCTCTCTCTCTCTCTCGTGTTATATATTCATCAGCAAAGAATTACATATTATTATTATTATTATTACTATTTTTTTTTTTTTTTTTTTTAGTTTAGATCTAGGGCAGTATTAAACCTACCATTGTGGTCGGTTCGATGCCATATTCAGATGATGAATTGGCTAGAGAGAGACGGAGAAATAGGTATACAATTAGAGATAGACAGAGATACAAATAGGTATAGAATTAGAGATAGAGATACAGACAGACAGACAAACAGACAGACAGATAGGTAGATAGATAGATTTATAGACAGATAAACAAAATAAGTAAATATTTTTTGTGGGGGGACGTTAATCCCTAAATCTCGGGGATCTAATGAACGTAGTACTGCTCGTGTGTGTGTGTGTGTGTGTGTGTGTGTGTGTGTGTGTGTGTGTGTGTGTGTGTGTGGTTTATCTCCAAATGTTGGCTGTTTTCAGGCAGTCATAGCTCCGCACCTACCAGCACTTCCAATTGTAGATCAGAATACTCAACAATTCTTCATCTCGACATCGCGAATATTCCCAGGTCTCTAGGTCAAGGCACTGTGGAGGTAAAAGATGATCAGTGGAGGCAATTTGAGAGGTCTCAAGAGGTTGTATCTGTACGAGCTGTAGGAATGGGGGCTACAGCTCGTAAACCAGGCACCTGCCTCGTCCTAATGAGGATTTCCCGTTAGCTCTTGCTCATACTCCCCCTTGCCCCATTTAAACTTGACACTTCTCTCCTCATGCCCTTGCCACTGCCACGTGATTGAATCTACACTCAGAGCCGTAGCAACAGCCCCCTGTACCCCCCGGCCGGGGGGGGGTGTTAAGTGGGGCCCCCTTAACACCAGGGACCCACTTAGGGGGACCCACCAAACGTTAGACAGGAAGGGCGGATATTATGTTTGTGTGCCCGTTGTCTTCACGACTTAATCATCATCATCATCCGGACCTCCTTTCCCACCCAAGGGCAGGGTAAGGAGCAGCAATGTCCAGACAGCACAAACTTGCCCAAATCAAATAGGGCACACTTCCATTCACTCATCATTCAAGCCCCCGGAATCCTGGCTCTACAGGATACACCAAAAACATTCACCACATTCTGCAGCTTCACACAAACATATCCGATTGAGTCAATCCGGACACTGCCGTGCTCACAAGGGGTGCCAAAATCCCTGATTATGCACTTCTCCTCACAACATTCATCCAGCCAGCTCGATCTCTTGTCAGGTCCCTAGCCTCACCGACTTCCAAACCTCCCTTCCTCAAACACTCATCCACCATATCTGTCCACCTTCTCCTTGGCCTACCTCGCCTCCTCCCTCTTTGAAATTCGCTCAGGTATACCATTTTCACCACTCTATTGTTATCCATTCTTTCCACATGACCATACCATCTCAGGACACTCTTCGATTCTGGTGTCCACCGACTTCCTCACTCCACACCTTTCACGAATCACATTACTTCGTATCCTATCCACCCTCTGTACTCCACATAAATTCCTCAGCAGTCCCATCTCCACGGTTCTTACTCTTGACTTTTCATTGGACTTTTCATGCCAGTCATGGCAGTCTTCACGACTACTTGAAATAATGATTTTGAAATATAGCAAAGGAAAAAAAAAAAAAAGGATCATACTCGAATTTTCCAAAATCATAGAAAATACAGCTGAATGACTCCCATCGTGGCGGCCAGTAGCGACCAATGCAAGTCGTGTGGTTAGGTTTGGCAACTTAATGGCATTTGGCTTTTTTTGACCAACGTTTGGCCATCACATTTTCACGGAAAATTGCCAATCACTTTTTGGCAATATTCTGGCATTATTTCATTCAAAATCAGCAAGTACTAATCAGATGGTTGAAGTGCATACGTGTTTCTGTTGATAGCAATCTGGCATCCTTTGCTAAACATCTCAGTTCTCCCGTGACATTCGTCTCCAGTGCGAAGTGAGTGGCGTAACCTTTACTAATATCGCTTTTTTTTTTTTTTTTCCAAGAAAAAAAGTGATTACACGTGTCTCAGGTGACTGAAAGTTTACATCAATGTCCAGTGATAATTTAGACGAGGATAGTGGGGTGTAGGTATGAAAATGTAGCAGTGTACAGGGCAACTTAACCATGGCTTCTTTTTATGGACGGCGCATAAGTTCAGCCACAACAAAACATTTTGTTGGAAACAATAACTGTGTGAAATGGAGTAGTCCTGAAAGGCTCCTGATATAATTTCCATGATAACCACCGTCACCCAGATACTGATAAAAGTGACATTAGTGAAAATATAGTGGCCACCATTCAGCCTTACATAATACAGCCATATATATAGGTGACTCAGCTGGAGCGAAAGGTACAGGTAAAAGTTCAGCCATGGTAAAAAGTTTCTGGGAATATTATGACTGTAGTGCCTAATGGGTGGCGTCACTTTTTTTTTTTTTTTTATGAATTATTCTTTTCCTATAATACTGACTGTCTCTAACATTATGTTTATGGTGTTGTTCACATGTACAGTACTGATATCAAATAGTTCATTCAGCTCTTTACTGTGCCACAAATTACTTTCAAAGTTTGGTGCTATTTTTTACGAAATGTGCATTTGCTTGCATCTTTTTTAATCACAACCGATATTATGATACATATATATACGTTACCGTGATACTGCTTTATTTAAGCTTTTATGTGTGTATTTGCTTAAAATTTCGTGTAGAAAATCATGCATGATTCTAAGAAAATCTTCCAAATACCTTCCAGATGAAGGACTGGTTCCACCTTGGCCCCCGCCCCCTATGAATGAAGGCTCAGACCTAGGTATTATATTTAATGCCTAAGCTTCAAGGCAAAAAATAAAATTAAACCATCTGTACATACACATTGCCTAGGCATTCTGTAGGTTACAGAGCTCGTTTTAGGCAATGTATGAAACGGGCAAACTGCAGCAAACAACTAAGTTCCTCGGCACTATTAGCCGAGTGTTAGCTGTTTGTTATAAAGTTTCAGGTTAAATAGAACTTAAGTAGAAAACCTAACCTAACCAAACCTAAGTTAACCCAACCTATCCTAACATAATCTCAGTTCTGTCTCTCCTGACCTAACATAGCCTAACCTATTATTAACCGCAGCGTAGCGAGACGGTACTGGACAGTATTAGATCTAGCACCAGATTATTCATTATCTTCGTCAAGGAGATAATGTTTTCGTCGTCGTTTATTTATTTATTTATTTATTCACGTGTTAACAGTTTAACTCAAAAAATTATGAAGAGATTTTGATTATACTTTCAGGAGAGGTTGGAAATGGGCCAAAGACCTAGGGCTGTCGTTTAGAGTTTGGGGGTGATCCAGAGACGGATTTTATGACGTCATATCCGGACTCAGGATATGCCATTGGCTGATTTCGATGAAAATTGGTAGTATGATATCACGTGCGTAAAGGAACAAGCCATTAGAGCTTCAGCAGAATGAAAATAATAAAAAACATCCTGCGGTCAACAATGTTCAATGAAAATCTGAATGCTCTGGGAATAGTATCAACTGAGCACGACGTCGCAAAGCCTCCCGACTTCGACAAATTGGTGAACAAGTTTGCTAAAGCAAAAGCTCGGAAAAAGTACTTCCGATGAAGGTTGTCGAGACGTGATATGAAACCTGTGGCAGTTGTCCTGTGAATGTTATGTTATGGATACCTGTATTGCTGCAGTATTACAAAATAAATGCCATAGGCATACTTTTTAATATTCTCTGTTTGTCTGTCAGTCTGTCTGTCTCGACATTTCTCTCCTTTCTCTCCTTTAGGAATCGTCCAGTTCTCCATCTCGTCTTATCGTCCAATTTATTCGTTCCCAGTAGCTGTCATTTCCGAACTGTCTTGGTTTAATGTGTGTGTGTGTATTCTTACCTAACTGTATCATTACAGGAATGAGTCAAGCTCGTACTGTCCCGTGTCTTAAACCATATTTATCGTACATATCCTTAAAATTGAGATTTGTTTTGGCACACACTGTTTCATTCGGTAGTACATTCCACTCATCAATTGCTTTATTTGGGACTCTAAATTTCCTTACGTCTTTATCACCTCTCTTCTTATGCAGTTTTTTGCAGTGTCCTCTTGCTAATGCTTCCCCATAGGTTAAGTAATCATTTATGTCTATTTTCTCCTTCCCTGATAAGCATTTATACAGCATAATCATGTCACCTCTTTTCCTTCTCTCCTGTAGTGTTGGTAAATTCAGTTTATTTAGTCTTTCTTCGTAGCTTAGATCCCTTAAGCTTGGTACCCATCTTGTAGCGTCCCTTTGAACTTTTTCAATCTTGTCTATGTGTTTTTTGAGGTGAGGACTCCAGACTACTGATGCATACTCCAGGGTTGGTCTGATGAATGATGTTATCCTCTTTCTTAGCATGTCTTCATTTATGTATGTGAATGCTATTCTCATATTTGCAAGCAGTGTATACATGTTCCGTACCTTCTCGCTGATGTGGTCTACCGGAGATAGTCTGTTGAAAATCACACCTAGGTCCTTCTCTCTTTCTGATGTGTGTAGGGTTTTATTTTCAAACGTATAATCCCAATCAAGTCTTTTTCCACTTTTACCAAACTTGATTACATGACACTTGTCCACATTGAATTCCATTTGCCATGTGTTACTTCATTCATGAAGTTTATTTAATTTTTCTTGTAGCTCTTTACAAGAGTCTGTGTTAGTAATTCTCCTTTGTATTTTTGCATCATCTGCAACCAAATTTAAATAGCTTTCATTTCCAGTGTTATTGTCTATATCATTTATATACACTAAAAACATGATTGGCGTGTGTGTGTGTGTGTGTGTGTGTGTGTGTGTGTGTGTGTGTTTTCTGTGTGTGTGTGTGTGTGTGTGTTTTCTGAGTGTGTGTGTGTGTGTGTGTGTGTGTGTGTGTGTGTTTTCTGTGTGTGTGTGTGTGTGTGTGTGTGTGTGTGTGTGTGTGTGTGTTCTTACCTAATTGTATCTTTACAGGAATGAGTCAAGCTCGTACTGTCCCGTGTCTTAAACCACATTTATCGTGCATATGCTTAAATTTGTGAATTGTTTTGGCACACACTATTTCATTCGGTAGTGCATTCCATTGATCAATTGCTCTGTCTGGGAAACTGAATTTCCTTACGTTTTTATCACCTCTCTTCTTATGCAGTTTTTTGCAATGTCCTCTTGCTGATGCTTCCCCATATGTTAAGTAATCATTTATGTCTATTTTCTCCTTCCCTGATATGCATTTATATACCATTATCATGTCATCTCTTTTCCTTCTCTCCTGTAGTGTTGGTAGAGTCAGTTTATTTAGTCTTTCTTCGTAGCTTAGGTCCCTTAAGCTTGGTATCCATCTTGTTGCGGCCCTTTGAAGTTTTTCAATCTTGTCTATGTGCTTTTTGAGATGAGGACTCCAGACTACTGATGCATACTCCAGGGTTGGTCTGATGAATGATGTTATGATCTTTCTTAGCATGTCTTCATTTATGTATGTGAATGCTATTCTCATATTTGCAAGTAGTGTATACATGTTCCGTACCTTCTCGCTGATGTGGTCAGCCGGAGATAGTCTGTTATTGATAATCACACCTAGGTCCTTCTCTCTTTCTGATGTGTGTAGGGTTTTATTTCCTAACGTATAATCCCAATCAGGTCTTTTTCCACTTTTACCAAACTTGATTACATGACACTTGTCCACATTGAATTCCATTTGCCATGTATTACTCCATTCATGAAGTTTATTTATTTGTTCTTGTAGCTCTTTACAAGAGTCTGTGTTAGCAATTCTCCGTTGTATTTTTGCATCATCTGCAAACATAATCATATAGCTTTCATTTCCAGTGTTACTGTTTATATCATTTATATACACTAAAAACATGATTGGTGCCAGCACTGAACCCTGCAGTACTCCACTAGTCACTTCTTTCCATGATGAGTAGTTTCCCCTTAGTACTGTTCTCATTTCTCTTTTTATGAGAAAATCTTGCATCCAACAAAACAGTTTGCCTCGAATTCCTCCTTGATGGTACAGTTTCCATAAAAGTCTTTGGTGTGGTATTGTGTCAAATGTTTTCTTGAAATCTAAATAGATACTGTCCACCCATCCTTCTCTTTTCTGTATTGTGTCTGTTACTCTGTCATAGTAGCTCAACAGATTAGTAACACATGATTTTCCTTTTCTGAAACCAAACTGTCTTTCTGTTATCATACTGTGTTCTTCTAGATGATTTACCCAAGCTTTTCTTATAAGCCTTTCTAATATCTTGCTTACAACACTGGTCAGTGATACTGGTCGGTAGTTGAGTGGATTTTGTCTATTTCCTTTCTTGAATAAGGGGACAATATTTGCTTTCTTCCAAATATCAGGTAGTTTACCTTGACTCAAAGATTTCTTGAAAATTAAAAATAATGGTTTACTTAACTCCTTTGCACATTCTCGTAGTACCCAACATGAAATTTCATCAGGACCACTTGCTTTTCCACTGTCTAATCTACTTAACTCCTCGTGTATTACTTTTTCTGATATTTGTATATCTGGTAGTATGTGTGGACATGCATGTTCCACATAGTCCCTCTCAAAATTTTTTTCTTCTGTAAAAATTAATTGGAAATTCTTATTTAGCGCTTCACAAATATATTTCTCTTGTGTATAGGTGATTCCCTTGTCCGTAATGGATTGTATTATATCTTTTACTTTGGTTTTGCTTCTGATGTAGCTGCAAAATGCTTTGGTTGATCACTACTTTTATTTATTATATCCTCCTCAAACTGTTTTTGGGCTTCCCTCCTTATTCTTGTATAATCGTTTCTTACCTGTTTGTAATAATTATATGCACTTTCGCTATTGTGTCTTCTGTATCTATTCCACAACAAATCTCTTCTTTCTTTTGATTTTTTACATTCTGTATTGAACCATTTCTGTATTTTCTTATCTGCTTCTTTGTGCTGTGAGATGTACTTCTGGACTCCTATTTCATAAAATTCACAAAATTTTTTATATACAGCATTTAAATCTTGTCCTCTAAGCTCATTTTCCCAATCAACTTCTAAGAAATACTTCTTTAGGTCTTGATAATTTCCCAAAGTTTAGGCTCTTTTTGTAACTTTCATTGCTGTTAACTATGTCATATGCTATCCTGAAGTTGTAATTTAGTACTGCATGATCGCTTTTGCCGAGTGGAGGGTGATATATTAAATTGTCAATGTCATTTTCTTGCCTAGTAAATATTAGATCTAGCATTGAAGGTTCATCGAGTCCTCTTTTTCTGGTGGTTTCCCTCACATGTTCTATCTATCTATCTATTGCCAGACGCCTCAATCCCGTTTGGGGTGGCCACAAACAAATCGCCTCCAAGTCGCCCTGTCCCCCGCCATTTCACTCCCCTGCTCCCAACTCACACAACCCTCTCTCATATACCTCTCCACCCCATCTCTCCATCTCATCCTCGGCCTCCCCCTCCCTCTTTCCCCCTCCACCTCACTCACATACACTCTCTTCATCAGTCTTTCACCCTCCATCCTCTCCACATGGCCAAACCACCTCAGTGTGTTCCACATAACGCTTCCTATCACATCCACATCAACACCACAACACTCCTTTATATCCTCATTCGTCAGCCTGTCTCTCCATGTGACTCCACAGGCTCCTCTTAAATAACTCATTTCCACGGCTCTCACTCTTGACTTGTGTCCTTCCAACAACGTCCAAGCTTCACTTCCGTACGTTAGAGTTGGTATCACAATACTGTCATGTAGTAACTTTTTCACTTCCATGCTCACTTCCCTGTTTCTTATCACTGCTTTCAAAGAACCAGCAACCTTTCTTCCCTGCTGTACCCTTTCAAGCACTTCACCTTCGAAACCTCCATCCTTACTCATCACACTACCCAAGTACTTAAACGTACTCACATTTTCCAATTCCTCACCATCCAACCTCGCTGTACATTCACTGAGTTCACCTCTCTCAAAGACCATCACTTTATTCTTCCCTACATTCACCTTTAGATTCCGTTTCTTACACACTCTCTCAAACTCATCCACCAAGCCTTGCCGCTCCCCTTCGTCTTCACTCAACAACACAGTATCATCTGCAAACAACAGTACAGGGAGTTTCCAAACACTATCCTCTCTCACCAGGGCCACTCCAACATCCACTACCCTACCTTGTACCTCTTTTATTACCTCATCCATGTACAGATTGAACAACCATGGAGACATGACACATCCCTGTTTCAACCCAACTTTCAAAGAGAAAAATTCACTTAGTTCACCATCCACACGCACTGCAGCCTTCGCACCATCGTACATACTCTTCACAGCATTCAACAACTTCCCATCTACTCCATATATTCTTAACACTTTCCACAATCCTAGTCTATCCACCCTGTCATATGCTTTCTCCAAATCCATGAAAGCTGCATACAACTTCTTTCCCTTCTCTAGAAACTTTTCCACTAAAGATCTGAGAATGAATATCTGATCTACACAACCTCTTCCCTTCCTAAAGCCTCCCTGTTCTTCTCCAACTAATTTCTCTGTTCTTTCTCTAACTCTGTCAATAAGTATCCTACCATACACTTTTCCTATTATACTAAGAAGACAAATGCCCCTATGATTACCACACACTTCTTTTTCCCCTTTTCCTTTGTACAAGGGAATAATTATACCTGACTTCCAATCCTCCGGGACTCTACCTTCCTCCCAGGCCAATCTGCACATCTTCCACATCCATTCTACTACTATCTCTCCCCCATGCTTCAGCATTTCACCACACACTCCATCAATTCCTGGGGCTTTCCCTGATTTAACTTTCTTCATTGCTTCCACAACTTCTATCCTACTGATTTCTTCCTGTCTTCTCACCTCCCTCCTTCTCCCAGCCATTCCCCAGCCTCTTATACTCGCATTATTTCCATCCTCCACGTTCAACAATTCCTTAAAGTGTTCTCTCACATGTTGCATTAGGAAAAACTCTTGCACGAGATCCTCGAGCTTTTGGTCCCAACAGCTTTCTTGGCTAATTATATCTAGAGTATTCCAATTTATATTTGTATTAAAATCTCCAGTTAGTATAATTCTTTCCGATTTCTCTTCCATTTTATGTAGTAATGATCTTAAACTCTGAATTGTACTCTCTGCCAGGTCCTCATATTCGTCTCTTTCCCATGTGTTTGATCTGAGTGGCATGTACAAATTGGCTACAATTACTTTCCCTTCAGATGTGTTGATCTCTACTGCAATCAGTTCTACTTGTGATGGTATATCTAGTTTTATTTCATTGACTTTTATATTTGTCTTAGTTAATATTATAATTCCTCCTCCTTCTTTTAAAGTTTCTGTCTCTTCTCCATATATTGTATTCCTCTAAGTTTAGTATGTCATTGGATATCCTTGGTGTTAATTTTGTTTCAGTTAGTCATATTATATGTGGTTCATTTTCTCTGACATAATCATCTCTAGTAATTTAGATACCATTCGATCCACATTTGAGTACATCAACTTTATCATCTTGTTTATATACTTATCATGACATGGTTCTGCTACCTTCCTCCTTTTCATTCCCTCCTGTTTGTGTACCACTTTCGTACCTGCAATCCTATTACTTTGTAAAAAAAAAAGAATGTGTTCTTCTCCTCTTCTGATCTTCCCTCATTTTTTGTTTTTGCTTCCTCCCTCTTCTCTTTCAGTAATTCCAGTCCCTCTTGTGTTAGGCATCTTTTTATCCATACATTTTTGAACTCCTCTTTTTCCATAAGATTCTTTGCATTTTTTAGTATCTCCTCCACAGTGTTTACACTTTGGAAAGTTACCTTTAGAGGTCTTGTCTTGCTTTTCTCGTATTTCCCTAACCTCTTGTGTTCCTCTGTATCTTTACTACAGATTTCCTCTGATACTTCTTTCAGTAGGTTCATTACATTTGCCATCTCCTTTTTGTCTCTTGTGATCTTGTTTTTTACTTCTTCCTCTTCTATACCAGTGATTACTATAGATTTGTTGATATCTACTGAATCTCTGACTAACTTTGGGTTATTTTGGATTATCCTTTTCGCTTCCTTTTTAATACTTTTTTCCTCTACCCTTGTTTCTAAGTCTTTCTATACTTTCACCATTTCAGCATACGTAGTTTCCACATCATTTTTGTAGCTTTACACAGCTTCATTCACCTGTGTTATCTTCTCAATATCACTGCTCTGGTCAATCAGACTGCTTACTTGCCTAATTGTCTCTGTATCATTTTTGAACTCTTCCATAATACTCTCGTGACTGACTACTGTACTTGCCATTTCACTCATTTTCTTCCTAAGTGTACTCAATTCCACTGTTAGTTCACTGATGGTTGTGTCTTTCTTGTTGGCCTCCCTTCCTAGTTTTTCTATTTCTTCCTTTTGCAAGTGCATCTGCTTCTTTATTTCATCAATTTCATTCTCGAAAGCCATCTCCAGTTTGTGTACACTTTCAACCAGTCTATTGTGAGTCTCCACTTCAACCAGTTCTTGGTAGAAAGCATGATCTTGCTTTCTACCTTTATCCCTTTTCTTTTCCAAATTTGCTTTACTAAAGTATGTGTCCATTTTGCAATACTAAAAGCAGTGTACTGACATTCCCCGGGACAGTTGTAGTCTAAACAAACCTCAGCTGACTGAGCGCATTCTTTCGCCACTCGGTTCTCTTTTCTGTTTAAACTTATTTTTTTTTTTTAATAATAAAAAATCATTTAGTCTAACCTGGTACAGAGCTTGACTCATATAAAGATACTAATTTAGGTAATGCCACTGGCCGTGCTGGCTCAGTAAGGAGCACTGTCGACGCACGTCTGTTCTCCTTGACTCCGTGTGTGTGTGTGTGTGTGTGTGTGTGTGTGTGTATGTGTGTCTTTGTTTGTTTATCTGTTTGTTTTTTTCTGTTTCTTTTTTTCTTCCCTTCTGTATGTATGTATGTTTATACCTATAGCCCGTCCAAGATAAGTCTGGGTAAAGTTATGGACACTTGCATGGCAACATCGTCAATTTGCTTGCTGATTGGCTGTCACTCATTTATTCATCACCGATTCTTTCGGCCATATTTTGTTATTTTATAAGTTGCATTTCTTTGTAGCTATATCGCACAGGCATATAAACAAGCAATCAGTATACCCAGCTAATGATGTTGCCATACAGGTGTCCCTACATACTGTAAAGCATTTACCCAGACGATCTTGAACTTGCTTTACATCAAGAGAACTGTGCTGGAAGATGTATAGATTCATGGTTTTATTAGGGGGCACCGAGTATAGGTTTCGGGGAGGGGGGGGGGGCACAACACCTTCCTACAGCTCTGTCTACATCCCACGTATGTGTGGCAAAAAGAAAAAAAATTCTAAAGTTTATTATAGATAATTTGCAGCAAAACAAGTGACCAGAGTTGTATAAGATCACTTTAGTTATTCCTGAGGTTTCTTTCTCTTCTTACAACCATACTTTTCTTTAGTTTCTAAAGTACCTATTTAGCTAAATTGTTACTTCACAAGAGGCTGTTCAGAGATATATACATTGGTTGTTAATGTGACACTTATTTCTACTTTTCTTCTCTTCCATAGCTTACATATATATATATATATATATATATATATATATATATATATATATATATATATATATATACATATATATATATATATATATATATATATATATATATATATATATACATGGTGAAAATGACAACATCCAGCAGCAGCATGACACCCCGAGGAGGTGACAACGGAAGGTTAGTCGTAGTGAGCGGGACGTCTGTGCTATATGGGCACAAGTCCCTAGTAGCCGCACGCTCATACTCCCCAGAACTGGCCTGACCCGAACACCTCAGCCTGGGAGCATTTCCCTCTTGCCAGCCCGGCCTGCATCAGGATCGGGGTGGAGCTGAACTTTATCCTAAATACTGCGCTTCAGAGATGGCCTCCAGCTGCTCACACCAGGATACGGCCTCGAGCCGCTCCCCCTTAAAGACGGCCTCCTGCTGCTCATACCAGGAGATGGCCTCCAGCCACTCCATCCTAGAGACGGCCTCCAGCCTCTCCACCTGGACCACACACTCCACCTGCAGGGCCTGTGATGGCCTCCAGTCGCAACCTGTCTGTGGTCCCGTCAGGATGTCGGGCCCTGGCAATGGCCTCCTGCCATGCCGATAGGGTTGGGACGGCCTCCAGCCGCCCTCCTCCTGTTGCCCAAGGGACCTCGGCGACGGCGTCCTGCCGTGACAGGGAGGGTAGCTACCAAAGCCCCTCGCCCCCTGTGACTTCACAACGTTTCTCTCCCCCTACAGCCGTAGCAGAGTCGAGTGTGGCAGCCCCCAGACAGAAAGAGACCCAATTGTGGCAAGGTCCTGTATTATCCACGGGGCTGTTCTCCCTGCAACCGGTGCCTGAAGATGACCTGCCCCTGATTGACCTCTCCCTGGGACAATGCCGCAGCCCTGCCCTGATGGCAGGACACCAGGAAGGGGACTGCAGTCTCCGAGATCCCAACGGCATCCCCAGGAACCCGAGGTGAGGCCTCCCCAGTTCCTGCCCCAAACTACGTCGCTCTCCCACCAGGCGTATATGGGAATGCCTGCCCCCAACACGAGGGGCCCCTCACCACGCCCTACCTGAAGGAGACGACCTTCACCCTTGCCCAGGACTAAGTGACTCAGGTGTGTGTTTGTGAATACCTGACTTATAGTGCCATACAGTGCCAAGTGGAAAGACGTGAGAACTCCCACTCAGTGCAATAGTGACAAGCCATCTGTGATCTCTCTCTTCCCCCACCACTTGTGATTGTGCCAACCAACCTACAGTGCAAATTAGCTCTCCCACCCCCACCCCCCCAGTGAACAGACTCACACTCGGTAAGACTCTTAGAACGAGTGTTTGACCAAAGCGAAAGACTGTGTGCAGGGGACTATCTAGATCTAACTCTCCCCCCACTATACGGCACTGAGTTAGTGACAGTGAACTATCCCCACATGCACTCACCTTGATATAATAATACCAGTTGTGTCTCATATCCTGCACGATATGCTCAAACTGATCAGCAGTCAAAAGGATTGGTGTGACATATATTGTGAGATTGTCTGCCTTTCCTGTAATTTAGAATTAGTGAATACACATATAGGTTGTTGCCCGGAGTTTTTATGCCCTGTTCCTCTTATGTTTGTGTTCTAGCCCCTGTCTAGAAAAGGACCCAACTACACACCAGGTATTTCTAGGACGGGAAGCTGACCTAAAAACACGCAGCATAACACTGGTGGACAGCAGTGGTCCTTGACCCGAGCAGAGTTAACCCCTAGGGTATGCAATTCTCCAGCCTTGACTATCCCCCAGGATGCAAAAAGGGGCCTGTTTTTCGACTACATCAAAGGTTAAAAGTTTTATGCCCGATTTATAGAGCTTGCATTCACACACTTGAAAACATAAACCCCACCCTCCTAGACCTAACATTTACCGAGCAATGGCCCGTCAATATTTATAATAGTTACCCATCACGGCCTTGGCAAGAAAGAAAATACGCCAGTCTCACCTGTTTTCTTCGCAATAATACGCACAAAAATCATCAAAATCAATTGTTTTCGTGTGTACAGATGTTATAAACCATTGTATTGTGCTTAGATGAAAAAAAAATGGTGACCTACCCTCCAAGTAAATATGATAAATATTAGAAATTATCCTCCCCACCTCTCCTCTCCCCATACCTCCAATTCCCCCTCCCCTTCCCTCCCCTCCTCTCCCCTCCCCTCCCCTCCTCTCCCCTTGCCTAGCCTCCCCTCCCCTTTCCTTTTCCCCCTCCCCTCCCTGCCGAGCTGTTAAATCTAGCTAGGGAAAATGGTCATGAACCCCCGAATAAAAATATGAAAAATAATAAAAATTATCCTCCCCTCCTCTCCCCTCCCCATACCTCCAGTCCCCTCCCTCCCCTTCCCTTCCCTCCCCTCCTCTCTCCTCCATTTCCCTCCCCTCCCCTCACCTAACCTCCCCTCCCCCATTCCCTTCTCTCCGAGCTGTCAAATCTAGCTAGTTTTTATTTCGTTTTGTTTCTTTTTTGAAGGCTCCAACATGCTTGCATGGGTCGGCATAAAATAAAATTTCTTTTTCGAGTGGGGTTCGAATAAAGACAGCTAAAATAATTTTGGTGTGCATATCTGTATGCAAAGACAAATAAATTACAGGTAATGATTCAAAAACACGTGCCAAAAAGCGTAAAAAATACGCAAAATATTCGAGGCTGGGGAGGTAAAGGTAGTGCGTGCTAGGGGGTGGAGGTGGGGGGAGGTGGTAGGACTGAAGGGGGTGTATGGGGATGGAAGGATGGGAGGAGACCACCACAAGACAAAGGAAGGGCAACGATGGAGTACAGGGACATGGAGGGAGGGTAGGGGGGAAATACCCACCCACCAAATGAGTGGGGGAGGGAAATGAGGGAAATCCACATGAGAGAGGGGGGATGCATGAGGAGGGGGTGGGAGGGGTGGTGGTGGTGGTATGAATGGTGGGAGGTAGGGTAGTAACAAGGTAGTGGGGTACAGGGACGTGGCGAGAGGGAGGTGGGGGATACACCCCCCACCGCCTGGTTATGGGCCTGGGTCCCCCCTCCGGTGTGTCCAACACTTAGTTCTCATTGGATAGAAGCCATCTACATCACAGCTGGGATGGAGCCAGCTGCCGCCAGTTTTTTGTGGACGTTGCACGATCGGTGCTGCTCGTCCTTTTAAGAAAATTGTGCAAAAAACTCAATCGATGAGCTTAATACTTTAGGGCTTACTATTAAAAGAGGATCAAAACAGGGAAAATATCAAAATGGTAACAAAACCACACGTTAAATTATCCAAGTTCAACCAGGAACAGTATGACATCCATACATACTTATTCATCATCAAACCACTGCCCGATATCGGGTTTGAGGATGACAGAAAATAGCAGTAACCCTACCCCTGCTGGGCAAAGCAGCAGCCAGCATTGCACCCAAAGTCATCCCCGAATTAACATGGGCAAATTTCACATAGATAGTAATACAAACTATCACACCCTTTTCAGGAAAAGTAGTGGCACTGTCGCAATTGGACAGTTTAACATACGACAGCAGCCTTGGCGACACACTGATCCAGGCAAGACGACTTGTCACCACTGCATATCTGGAAGCAGACGCAGGGACCCGGGATCAACATACTTTCAATACCCTGATTAGAGTCCTCCCCAGCGTGGTCAAGGAGCACTTCACCATACACAACCCAACAGGGGATCTAGACAGGGACATCCAGCTGATACGATGCCTCCTGACCTCCCACTCCACACCCCAACAAATCAATGCAATTAGCAAGTTCCCGACCAACAAACTGGCACTGCACGGCAAGCCCCGTCCATCCCCAGCCAGCATCAGCCCCACACCGGCATCTCATGTACCTAGGGCTTACCCCTCAAGCAAATGCCCCAGCCAGAAGGAAAGCCAAAACCTCATCTCGATCAACCCTTGGGAGTTCTCCGAGTGTAGCCACCAATGCCTGCTCCACGACATATGGGAGCAACCTGAGGCTGCCAGGCAGAAACTAGGCACCCCAGGCCGATGCCAAGTCTCATCCCTGGAGGATGAGGGCCCTGAGAACAACACCTATCCCACCGAGAACACTGACCCGGGGGAACCAGAGACGGAGGAAGAGAAAATTCCCCAGGAGCTGGATTTTTCAGCCCGCCCCGCACGTCCCCACAGTGGCAGGGGCCACTTCTCACAAGTACTGCCACCCAGTCTACGATAAGATGAAACTGAACGGGGTAAAGGCGAGGCTGTTTGTCGACATGGGAGCAGCCAGATCTTGCTTATACAGCCACTTTTACTCCTGTCACAAGTCAGCTTTCAGCCCACTTTTCCCTACGTCGACTCATCTTGTAGACGCTGGGGATGGCCCCCTGTCCATCTGTGGGGAAACCTGGGCCCTATGCACCGACACCCACCAGCGCACCTCCACACAACAGAAGTTTATTATCTTTGATTCCATCTGTCACAGCTACAACGGATACCTAGGGCTTGACCTCCCTCAAAAACCACGAACCACCACAGATTGCCGCAAGCGGCAACTCCAGTTCAGGAAGTCGCCAGTCCCTGCCCCCAATCCTTCACAATCAGTGTGCACCTGCACCCCCCTTCCCCCCTCCTCCCCCTTCCCCAACCCCTGCCCCCAACCCTCCAGAATCAGTATGCACATGCACCTGTGCCCCCCCTCCTCCCCCTTCCCCTCCCCCTTCCCACCCCTCCCAACCCCCCTTCCCCCCCTTCCCCGCGGTCATTGCCTCCACCACAACAATTCCCCCACATCACGAAACTTGGCTCCCAGTGAACAGGCCTACCGGAACATCAGTCCTCTTCTCCCCTGACCTGCTGCCTGGAACACTTTCGGCCTGTCATCTGCCCCCTGCCTTCCTCCCCCAACACATTACGGCAGTCAAGATCGCCAATATCACTATGACCCAGCTCACACTACCAAAGGGGCTCGTAGCAGAAGAAGCGGAGCCTTGCCCCACCACTACCCCTCTACCCCCACCCCCCTGCCCCCCCTACCTGAGCACCTCTCACCCCACCAGATTGACACTCTCCACCATCTCCTCCTGGACTTTCAGGACCTCTTTTTGTCAGGCCTCTCCAACATCGGCCACACCACCTACCTGACGCATCAGATACACACCACAGGACCACCGATCCACCAATCATCATGATGGAAAAATTCGAAACAACGGGTGAAGGAAAACCAGCAGGTCCAGGAAATGCTTGATGCCAGCGTGATCTCACCCTCCACCAGCCTTGGTCCTCCCTTGTTGTCCTCATAAAGAAAAAGGACAGCACCATACGATTCTGCATGGATTACCGCTGCCTCAATGACGTGACCATCAAAGACGCCACCCCACTTCCCAGGATCGATGATTCCCTCGACTCCCTGTACAGCGCCTCCTGGTTCTCCACACTGGACCTCCAATCGAGATATTGGCAAGTCCCAGTGCACCCGGAGGACAGACAGAAGACTGCATTCTCCACCAGCAATGGAAAACACTATGAATTCAACGTCCTGCCCTTCGGCCTCTGCAACGCCCCCACCACCTTCTCCCAGTTGATGGAGTCCTGGGAAATTTGTCTGGCGTACTTGGACGACGTCATTATTTTTAGCAAGACATGGGCCGATCACCTCCAATGCCTCAGGAGGGTCTTCCAGTGTATTCGTCAGGCCGGCCTGAAGCTACGCCCCTCCAAGTGCATCCTGGCTGCCCAGACCATCTCCTTCCTGGGGCACCTAATCTCATGAGACAGAATCGCACCCAACCCAGAATTGCGCTCCATCGCTGATATTCCTCTACCCGAGGATGTCCATGAAGTCCAGGCCTTCCTAGGCCTTATCTCATATTACCGATGTTTTGTTAAGGGATTCGCTGATATTGCCAAACCTTTCCATGACTGAACCCGAAAAGGGGAACCGTTTACATGGACCAATGAACAACAGGAAGCATTTCAGGAAATAAAGCACAAGCTCACCACCTTCCCGATCATCACCTTCCCCGACTACACCCTTCCCTTCCGGCTATATACAGATGTTTCCCCAATAGCCATCAGCACTGTCCTTGCACAAGTGCTAGAAGGGTGAGAGCACATTATCGCCTACACCAGCGACACCCTAAATCAGGTAGAGCAGAATTATGCGAGGGCCTGGGCATCGTCTGAGCTCTGGAGCATTTCCGGGCCTATCATTCTGGGACCCACATCACTATTATCACTGACCACCAGTTGCTCCAGTGGCTACACCAGTCCGACATTCACAATGCCCAGCTCATCAGATGGAGGGAGACCTTAGATGAATTCGACTATGAGATATCCTACCACCCTGGCAAACTCCACACTAACGCTGATGCGCTATCCCATCTCCCCATCCACGCACTCCCCGGATCAGAACTCTTCGCCCAGTGGCACAACAAAGACCAGCCCCCTTGGATCTCACCCCATTTGTTCACCAAACTCCAACAACAGGGCAACCATTTGTTCACCCCATCAGGGCACATCGTCCTTACCCCCCGACACCACCCTAGACACCATGAAACACCTCCAGTCAGACAAGGGGATCCACCTCTGGACGAAAAGGCTCCTCCAAATTTTCAAAGATATTTATTGGACCCCCAACCCCTTCCAGCTGGCAATGTAGATCACCCATTCTTGTTGGGCGTGTGCACTGGGCAAGGACATCACCAGCACGTCTGGCCCTTCAGGAAGCATTGCTGCAGTTGTTGTCCGTGGACATAGTAGGGCCCTTGCCACCTAAGGCAGGCTATCGATATATATCACCTTTATCGATACCTACCCCATGTTCCTTATTGATGTCCAGCCAAGGAACACCATGCCGTGGCCGTGGCTGATGCCCTAGTCCGCCATGTCTTCCCCTATTTCGGAATCCATCAGGCCTTGCACTCGAACAACGACCCTGAATTCACCAGCGCCATCTGGAAGGAGCCAGCCGACTTATTCGGTTATCGCCTCTCCCATTCCTCCCCTTATTGGCCGCAAGGAAACGGAATTTGTGAAAGGAGCCACCGTACCCTCATGAATCAAGTACGGTCCCGAATTGAGGATACGTATAATGAAGACTGGCTGGCCCATGTTAAAATCATCCAATGAGGTATGAACTCCTGCCCCAGGGAGCGCGTGCTTGGGAAAGCATCTTTCCTCCTTCCTCTACGACGACACCTGCAGCCACCCTCCACCCCTTCCACATCTGATACCCTCCACCACCTCAAGAGGTGACTTCACCACCTCCAACGTGGCCTAGACCTCCAACTTTATGCTGCCCCCTCCAACCCCTACAAGCCAGGTGACACAGTGATGGTGGTGAAACAACCATTCCCCACAAGCTTGCCCCACACTTCATGGGCCCCTACACTGTAACCCATGTTCCCAACCCCTACCAGGTGACCATAGACTACAACCATAATCCCCGCACCTACAGAAGCCGTCATGTCTGCCCCTTCCGTGCCCCCGCCTCTTCCCCCATTCACTCCTCCCGCCCCAACACCTCCCCATCTTTCCGCACCACCCCAGCCTCCCCTCCTGATTCATACCATTGCTATGTCATCCCCTCCTTCTCCCTCTCCTCCTCCCCCTCCCCATCATCGCCAATGCCTCCCCCAGTCATGCTGCATCACACCTCACTGCCACCCTCACCAGCACCGCAAACCCCCCCCACTCTGCCACTGCCTCCCTCCCCCGCTGCCTTACCCACCCCCTGCCCGCCAACCCCCACACCACCCAAGATAACGATGCCTTCAACTACACACACACACACCGCCCCTACCACTACTGCCCCCACACCATCACCCCAAACTCCTCCACCCATCCCAACCACCCTCCACACCTCACCATGCCCGACCAGAGCAACTCAAAATCACACACCTGCATCACTGCCCACATCCACCCTCAGAACCACAGTCACCCGCTCAGGCCGCATTTCACACCCTCCTACCAGATATACTGCCACCCCATCCCCCATCCCCCCATCCTCACCTCTGCCACAACATCCAACCACCCCCAGCTCTCACACTCCTAACACAACTCCTATCACCCTCATGATACATCAGACTCAACCCTCTGTGACCTCTATCCCCAGGGAGAACCTATGAGCAACGCCCCGGCATAAAACCACCACTGCCTTCCCATTCGCCAGCATTCAGCTGAGGCTCCTAACAAGACGACAACACCTAACCATGAAAGTAACGCATGCCACCTGGGCACCAGCATTCGGGGAGAAGCACCACGTCCGTGGGCCGCATCATCTACTCAAGCTCCTCCAAACAGCTACCCAACCATCCACCCTCTTCAACACCTGCGCCCCACACAGAAACGAAGAAAGAATGACCGAGCATTGGACCACCCTACTGCAACACCTGGAACTGGCTCACGACACCAACATCACTAAAACATACTACCTCCAAGCACGGGGACGTAACTTTCCCACCCCGATGGTGGTGAAATGACAACATCCAGCAGCAGCACAACACCCCCAGGAGGCGACAACGGAGGGTTAATCAGAGCGAGTGGGACGTCCTTGCCACATGAGCACAAGTCCTTAGTAGCAGCGAGCCCCTACTCCCCAGAACCAGCCCGATCTGAA
>NC_136970.1:28383566-28413566 GCF_032717465.1 Coenobita brevimanus | reverse complement strand
AGAATAAATCTGGTGAGGAAATATTTCATCCTCCCAGTGACCTTCACCACCTCATCCCCCTGTAAGCCTATTATCGCCAGGCTCTCCCCCACTTTTTCCCCTTCCTCGCCCACACTTGACCGGGGAAACTAAATTTCTTCAAACTATTCAAGGGAGAAGGTTTATCTAGAGTAGCCGCACAACCAAATCTAGGTACAGGCCAAAATTTCCATATAATAGCCGCAACAGAATAGCAACTTGAAAACGGTATCAGGGATTTGCTATCAGATGATCTGATAGACTCATATCATTACAAATGTAAAAATGATGGTCGTCTAGGTTGTGGCATTGGACTATAGCGTATTTCAAATCCCATTTTATCCTAGCAAAGGTAGCCCTAAGTAGCTGTGACACTAAACTCATTTGTGTTAGGATACAGTAAAAAAATATGAATACAAATGTTGCCACAGTATTTTCGTCCCACTCAAAGTGTAGAGGAGGTTAGAGAATTATGCATTGTTTTCCGGGAAATTCCTGATTGGGACGAAACGTTGATAGCTGGCGACTTTAATCGACCATCATTTTAATGGAATAATCACTGTAGAGGTAACGATGAAAAATGAATGATGGATTTTATTGAGAATAACTTCTTATACAAGTGTGTCACAGAACAGACATGGAAGGGTAACATCTTACATCTGGTACTCAGTAAGAAGGAAAATGTGGTATCAAGCCTGACTGTGGGTGAACATTTAACATCAAGTAACCATAATCTCATAGGAAACAGCATGAACCTTTCACATGATATGCATACAAGTAAAACTAAGGTGACTGATTATAAAAATCCCAATGTTGAGTGTCATAGAAACGAACTTAGTACACTACTTTGAACAGCTGAATTGAATAATGACATAAATGACATGTCGTAAGAATTTACGCATTTATTCATATCTTTTGAAAGCAGTATGTACCAATGAAATCAAGGCAGGAAAAAATGGCAAGACACCAGCGCGGATTAAGGCAAATATTAGCAGTGAATTTAACGGAAAAAATATCGTCTGCACACTTTACTCAAAAGTTACACAAATAAGTATGTCACAAAACAGTATAATAGTAGTAGAAAGAAAGTAAATAAAGACACACCACAAACTCAGCCAGGAGACAGGGCGTGTGTGCTGGGCAATCCCCAGGCCCTGCCTTCCCCCTTACTCCACTGACGCCAACCACCACCAACCGGGCTACAACAAGGCCCGGTCTCCTCTAATAAGGAGAGAATCAAAAACAACAACAACAGTAAATAAACTCATTAGAACAGCTTAACAACAATTTGAAACCAATATGGCTAAAACTAGCCCAGTAGATCCTAAGCTCTTTAACAGATACGTAAACAGCAATAAACATCTTAACACCGGTGATCTCCTACTTATAAGTCACGAAAGTGCCTTTTTCTTGGATGATAAAGAAATTGTTTCTACTTTAAATATTTTTCAGTTCACTCTTCACAAAAGATGCCAATGACACCGCCGAAAAGTGACAGATAAACAACAACATATTAAATAATATGCATATTAAACTAATGAAGTGAAAGGTAAACATAGTAAAGTGAATAGTAGCAAATTCCAGGCCCAGACAAATTTTACCTTAAAATATTAAGATGCACAGTGGATATAATATGTGATCCTCTTACATTTTCATTAAATCTCAACAGCAGGGAAAGATTGTGGAATACTTCAAGGTGGCCAAATATTATTTGTAAAAAAGAGCAGCAGATATCAGTTATGTAACTATAGTCTTCGAGTAATTTAACCTTTGTCTTGGGAAAGCCCTTGAAGCAATAGTCAGAGATATGATGGCTGAATTCCTGGAATCTAGTAACTGTGTTAAATAAAGCTGACAGTATTAGCATTCAAAATGACCATAACATTATTCCCAACTGGTCAAAACTAGAACATCATTTGCTGTTTGGCGGACGCTCCAAAGGGCATTATGAAACTAAATGGAAATATTTATTTTTTACATGTCAGTAAATATAAGAGATTAGTGGAAGGAGAGAGGAAGATTAAGGAGCAGCGAATATCCACCCCCTTGTGTTCCAAAGCCAAACAGACAAGATGGTCTGGACGTCACTGGTCTACAAGCAGAAAAATTACTTGCATTTGTTTGTATTCATGACTTGTCTTTTTAAGTCATATTTTTAGTAACATGTAAACAATAAATATTACATTTTATCTATCTACCTATCTATCTATCTATTTATCTATCTATCTATATCTATTTATCATCTCTCTCTCTCTCTCTCTCTCTCTCTCTCTCTCTCTCTCTCTCTATATATATATATATATATATATATATATATTTGGAGGCTTTAAATGTGAGGCTTACAGAAGAGGCCTAGTCTTACAGGATGAGAGTATAGGTTGCACTGGGTTGTGGCTGATGGCAATGAGCTGGCTAGTGTACAATAACAATAAGTGAATCAGAGACATTATGTGATAGTAGGCAGGCTTTTGGGAGGGCCTAGCAAGAATAGTAGGGCCCTTCGTTGCAAGTAAATGCCAGTTACAGTAATGTGGTGAAAAATCAAAATATATGATGACGAAAAGCAAGACCAAGGTAATTAGCAAGCATTCACAAATTGAACATTTATGCATAATAATTTCAGATAAATTTTCTAGTTATTCTATCTCTGCCCTAGGTAAACCCATCATGGCCGAAAGATTCATCTAAAAGCATTTTACCTAATAAGGTACTGTATAGGTATTTTGATTATTCTCTTACAGTGGTTCCCAAACTTTCAGTCACAATGAACTCTAACTTCCAAATATTTTTACAGTGCCTCCTTCCCTCCATCACATTACTAAGAGGAAAGAGGAATATGATAAGAAAAAGAACATTTTTTTTAACCTTAACTTTATTATTACATTTATCATTTATGCAATGATGATAAAAATACTGATTACATAAACAAAACCTTCATTCTTTTCAGACTGTTTTTCGTCTGAAGTTGTTACATTCTCGTATTTCTTCATTACTTTTTTGTTCGTGCAGCTCATAACGTTGCACTTCTACAAAAAACAAGAGTTGAAAACACAAATACTGTTGTATGAACGTTTAGAAAAACACTAAAAAACTATATCCGACAAGGAAAAATAATATAAACAATAATGTAAAACTGTGTGTGTGTGTGTGTGTGTGTGTGTGTGTGTTTAATCGTATCTTTCACGAGAACTACAATAGATGTCCTTTTTTTTTTTTTTTTTTTTTTTTTTGCATTAGATCGGGGTAACTCCAGGCAGTGTCAAAAAATGCAGAGAAAAAAATAGTGACCGCGCGCGTTGGAAATCGCGATGAGGGAAAATATGGAAAAATCATTTTTTCGATTTTTCATAATTTTGGTCAGAATTGGTCACTTTGGATTCAATAACGGTATGGAAAAAATAATGGTATTTGCAAACATTTAGTGATGGAAAGACTATTAGTTAATCCAGCAAATACGGATTTTCACTGCAATTATAAAATAAATTATATTATACCTCCCAGTATGCAGCACGTGACAAACTGAATTTAAAACGTTAGGTGCTTATGTGCTGACGGCCACACAAAGTCGAATTTACTGTAGCCTCTGCCGGGCTGATTCTTTGTACTGTAGTTTACCTTCTGAGTCTGTTATATAACTAACTAGAAGGGCTATATGGCTTTGCCCAGGCAAATCCTTATGATTGTGTATACCAGCGTTGACTGAAACCTTGAACGGCCACTCTTCCTGTAGGTGAAAATTCCTGGGGTTTCATTTTACCCACTGAATCTAAGTTCTTCCTTGGGCCCATTTCCCCAGAGACATATTCCCCATAAACTTACTACCTTCAGCCTATTTTCCCACTACCCGCCTGCCCACCAATGCTGCCTAACCATCCCACCCACCCTGCCCTCTCCACCAGTCTGTCCACCCACCCAATCCATTGCACTCTAATGTTTATACTGTTGTGTAAAAAAAAAAAATAAAAAAATAAAAAACTATGGTAATTGGTTACCATGTTTCCACCATGTTGATTTGATTATTTTTTATAAGTTCCGAACAGTACTGCCACTTTAGCAACTGTAATGTACGGTACACATTAAATTTCGTCATAAAACTTGCACGAGGTGGAACTGTTTAGCTAGTTCTACATGCATTCCCTTTATTTCCGTAAAGGATACAGATACAGGGAGGCAAACAGGCAAACAAACATTCTCTTCATTTATATACAGATAGGGATATCCTTTAAAAGAATCATCACTCAATCTGAATTTTGTTCTCTGATCCTAACCCTCAAATTACTACGTGAGTCTCAATTTTGTTTTCTGAGTCCAACCCTCAGGAATTCCAATAATGACGTGAGAAAGAATTTGTCTTGATTGATTTCGAAATAGTTCCAATTTGTCACAAGAAATATAAATCAGTTTGAACAACATTCATTATTTCCAAATTAATTTTTTATCAATTTGTCTACTTATGTTCTCTGAGACTAAGCCTCATATTTACAATTAAGATTCTGCCCAACCCGCCTGGAACACTTGCCTGGGCTGCCCCAATCCTACGCTCCGAAATGCGTCGTTAGCGGGCACCTTCTTGCAGTTTTAACAACGTTTAAAAAAATAATTGCAACTGTAATGTACACCATTAAATTAGGTTCCAATTTTGTCATATGACTCATCAATCATTAATCAATAATTTTCATTTGCTCATCTATTAGATTCATCCATTAATCTGCCTATGTTCTTTGAGTACAGCCCTCAAATTTACCTATGAGTTTCTGCTCACCCTGCCTGCCCCGCTTGGCGGCCTGCTGCACTCCAGTGCTCCAGTGCTGTGAAAAGCATCAATAGACACAAAGAAAATCTTGCAGTCCCATTATGGACCAGCAGAAGGAAAATTAGAAAAATCCACCCGTTTGGATTTTTTGCAAAATATCGCAAAAAGTTGCAACAAATGTTTCCATAGAGGACAGACAGACAGAGGGGAAGCCTTTCCTTTTCATATATATATATATATATATATATATATATATATATATATATATATATATATATATATATATATATATATATATATATATATATCTCCCATTGGATCCCAGGGTTTCTGGGTGAGGCACTAGGCTGGGAAGGTACTAAGCCTACTGCCCTCCGCGTATCTGCTCACAGTTGCCAAGCTCATAGGTCCCTACCGGGGGGTTCCCTACTTTATCAAGATCTGAAATTTCCCAGTTCTGTCCTATATTGAGGACACTGGGCTCCAATGGGTTAAAGAAGCTGACAGGTTTGCCAGTTATTATATATATATACATATATATATATATATATATATATATATATATATATATATATATATATAGGTAAGTAGGTAGGTAGGTAGGTAGGTAGGTAGGTAGAGAGAGAGAGAGAGAGAGAGATTCTATATTACACATGGTGAATTTTAACAGAGGTATACCAAAACTCTGTTTCATGAAGTTCATTCAAAAAATGTCATATTGCTGAAAGCCAGTAAAGCTTTGCACATTGTATACAGTGGCCCAACAAACACTGCAATGACAGGCTGTTTTCAATACATACGGAACTAAAGGAAAACGGCAACCGTACATTGAGCCGATTCCTGGCCATAATATTTTGTTTATTGGACCAGTTGATGTAAATCTTGTGTTGGGCTGATATATAAATATAATTTGTTTTACGACACCAGGGTGAAATGCCAACTGTACGTTGGGCCAATTCCTGACCATATTTATTTTTCAATTATGGGCCAGTTAATATAAAACATGTAGGACAGATATATATTATGGTGTTCAAAAAAATCGAACCTTCAGGAATTTGAAGGGCAAAGTGCTTTTTCGGTTCCACTACAGGTGGGAACTACACCATACTTTGCAATATTTCTTTGGCCTTCTCAAACCCATGCCTCATTTCAACGCGAGTTGCAATGCAAGTCCAACCTTGATCTCAGCAGGGCTTGACGTGGGGGAACTCAAGTTGTCCATCGGATCTCTCCACTCTGTTCAGAAAGAGTCAAGGACTAAGATCGCTGAAAAGATAAAAAAGAATTCCAGCTACACACACCCTTGGTTCTACATTTTGATTGAAAGCTCTTGCCAACCATCAATGGTAGCAGCTGCAGTGGTCACCTGGCGATTGTTGTTACAGAGAATGGTATGGAGAAGATTCCAGCGATCCCTAAGATCCCTGCTGGAATGGGTGCAGCAATGGGAGCGGCAGTGTTAAAGACACTAGATGAATGGCCGGAAGTGAAGCCCTGGATTGCCGGGCTCTGTTTTGAGACTACAGCGTCTAACACCAGGACTCACAGCGGAGCTTGCTTGAAAGAGGACTC
The DNA here is from genome assembly GCF_032717465.1 of Coenobita brevimanus. Lineage (NCBI taxonomy): Eukaryota > Metazoa > Arthropoda > Malacostraca > Decapoda > Coenobitidae > Coenobita > Coenobita brevimanus. Next base: position 28,407,223 of record NC_136970.1, on the reverse strand, counting down.
CAAGCCCTGCTGTTGTTCTTGGCATGCAGGCATCACATGTGTGAACTCATAGTGGCAGGGATCTTTGACCTCTTTTTCTCTTCTTCTGGTCCTGAAATTCCTTCTTCAGTCGATTCAAAGAGTCCTGGAACAAAATTGACACAGATTCCTTCCCTACGATGATGACCTAGAGAAAAAAATCTCAGTCGTGGTTTGCCAACAGAGCCAAGGAAGGACATTGAACACTTCACACTCAGCCACATGGATCGTGCCCAACCCCGTGATGATTACCTTGAGCTCCTCCAGCTGTCTTTGGCTTTCCTCTGCAAAATGTCAACACAGATGACCTTTCACCGTCCAGGTGCCTATCATACAGCACGTTGGATGGCCAAAGGCCTTTTCTGCCTCAAGATCTTCCTTTTTAGAAATCAACTGAAGGATGCAGCACCCTTCCCCTTCACATAGCATCAAAAGGAGGCCATCAAACGGACCTGTGTCTTCCTCGTCACCATCTATGTGATGCACTGGTTTGAAGCCCCAAATGCTGTCGATGCTCCAATCAATGACCTGAATCTCCTGAAGAAGATTGAAGAATTCAAAGAGGTGGATTATGTTGTAGCAAAGAGGGCACTGGGCAAAGTCAAAAGCCACCTCTGGTACCTCAGTGAGGACCTGGCTCCACTAACCCTGTATTCTGACAAAGTCTCTGCTGAGGAAAAGCAGGAAATGCTGAAAAATATGATCACAGTGCTGCCGAGAAAGAAGGGTCTGCGCCGTTTGAACATGAACACGATTGATAAGACATCAGATCTGATAATCTCTAAGTTTGTCACCCACAAGTCAAAAAACCTCTTCCAGTGTTTGAAGATGGATACTCCAACAAGCATCAATGACCTCTGTTCTATTCCTGATGTCATGGCCCACCCCAGAGTGGTCAATGACGCTGCTGAGCGGGCAGTCAAACTGGCAATGGACTACAACAGTGGTCTGACGAAGACTGAAGAAGAATGACAGCTGATCTTCCTTGTTGTGCAGCACCATAGAGTCCTCTACGACTTGACCAAAAAATCCCACATGTAATAAACTGATTATGCTTATTGTATAGCTCAAAAATATTGTTTCTCTTTGTACCACATTGTTTATTTTTACCTTTCTCCACCATATACTTCACGTACCCAGATGAGTTAGATTTACAGAATGCAGGGATAGTGAGACACGACTTTGCAGTGATAAAAAACCATAAATTTTTGCTTCAGTGTTTTGTTAGTAAAGTGGAACAAATTGCATACTTTGCCCACCTAAATATCCATTTTTTTCCTCCCCTATAAGTGCTGAACATCCTAATATATATATATATATATATATATATATATATATATATATATATATATATATATATATATATATATATATATAGATATAGATATAGATATAGATATATATATATATATATATATATATATATATATATATATATATTTATTTATTTATTGCCAAACTCCTCAATCCCATACGGGGTGGCCACAAACAAATCGCCTCCACGTCGTCCTGTCCCCTGCCATCTCACTGCCCTGCTCCCAGCTCACACACCCCTCTGTCATATACCTCTCCACTCCATCCCTCCATCTCATCCTTGGCCTTCCCCTCCCTCCCTTCCCCTCCACCTCACTCACATACACTCTCCTCGTCAGTCTCTCACTTTCCATCTCCTCCACATGGCCGAACCACCTCAGTGTGTTTCTCCTCACGCTTCTTATCACATCCACATCCACACCACAACGCTTCTTCACATCCTCATTTGTCAACCTGTCTCTCCATGTGACTTCACATGCCCCTCTTAAATAACTCATTTCCACTGCTCTCACCTTCCAACCAGGTCAAGCTTCACTTCCATACGTTAGAGATGGTAGCACAATACTGTCATGTAGTAACTTTTTCACTTCCATGCTCACTTCCCTGTTTCTTATCACTGATTTCAAGGAACCAGCAACCTTTCTTCCTTGTTGTACCCTTTCAAGCACTTCACCCTCCAGACTTCTATCCTTACTCATCACACTATGCAAGTACTTAAACGTACTCACATTTTCCATTTCCTCACCATCCAGCCTCACTATACATTAACTGACTCCACCTCTCTTGAAGACCATAACTTTACTCTTCCCTGCATTCATCTTTAGATTCTGTTTCTTACACACTCTCCCAAACTCATCCACCAGGTCTTGTAGCTCCCCATCGTCCTCACTTAACTACGCAGTATCATCTGCAAACAACAGTACAGGGAGTTTCCAAACACTGCCCTCTCTCATTAGGGCGTCTCCAACATCCACTGCCCTACCTTGTATCTCTTTTATAACCCCATCCATGTACAGACTGAACAACCATGGAGACATGACACATCGCTGTTTCAACCCAACCTTCAAACAGAAAAATTCACTTGGTTCACTATCCACACGCACTGCAGCCTTAGCACCCTGAAACATACTCATCACAGCAGTCAACAGCTTCCCATATACTCCATATATTCTTAATACTTTCCATAATCCTTGTCTATCCACCCTGTCATATCCTTTTTCCAAATCCATGAAGGCTGCGTACAACTTCTTTTCCTTCTCTAGGAACTTTTCCACTAATGATCTAAGAATGAATGTCTGATCTACACAACCTCTTCCCTTCCTAAAACCTCCCCGTTCTTCTTTAACTAATTCCCCTGTTACTTCCCTAACTCTATCAATAAGTATCCTACCACATACTTTTCCTTTTACACTAAGAAGACAAATGCCCCTATGATTACCACACACTTCTTTTTCCCCTTTTCCTTTGTACAAGGGAATAATTATACCTGACTTCCAATGCTCTGGGACTCTACCTTCCTCCTAAGCCAATCTACACATCTTCCACATCCATTCTACTACTATTTCTCCCCCATGCTTCATCATTTCACAACACACTCCATCAATTCCTGGGGCTCTCCCCATTTTCACTTTCTTCATTGCTTCCATAACTTCCATATTACAGATTTCTTCCTGTCATCTCACCTCCCTCCTTCTCCAAGCCATTCCCCAGCCACTTATATATAGACTGAAAGACTGAAAGTTGAGAAGCTGAGGCTCAAAGAAGTGGCAGTTGATTACAGGACCAAATTAGAGGACGAGTTAGAATCAGTGATATACACACACACACACACACACACATATATATATATATATATATATATATATATATATATATATATATATATATATATATATATATATATAATCTCAACAGCCGTTTGCGTGTCCACTGCAGGATCGGCCTATCCCGACCGAAGTGGGGACGATACAGCCAATGTATCTCTACCAATTGGCTTAGGCTGTCTGGTAGAGATTGTATGTAGGGTGAGAAGTGCTTGTAAGTGTAATTGTAGTATTGTAGTGGCTTTGGATGTGTGTGTTGTCTGTAAACCAAGTGTAATCGGCTTGCACAAGCTGACTGGGTGCAAGCATACTTTATAGTATGCGACACTGGTTCAACCACAGCACCCCTTGTGTCCGCCAAAGCAGTGCGTGGCCAGAAGAACGTTCCCAAAGTTTATTACCCAGGCGGGGCGCGAACCCTCGTTCTTCAGTGTATGAAAATGCACTCTTTACCACTGTACCACAGAGGTTATATATATATATATATATATATATATATATATATATATATATATATATATATATATATATAGATAGATAGATAGATAGATATGTGTGTGTGTGTGTGTGTGTGTGTGTGTGTGTGTACCGGTGTGCGTGGTAGGTGGAGGCGCCCATCATCCACTCACTCAATGTAGAGTGATGCCATATGAACTCTACACTGAGTGACAAGCCAAATGGTTTCCTATACCCAGGGAACCATTTACTACACTAGGTGGTAACCATATAACCGGGGTTTCTGGCAGGGTTAAGTGTCCCCCAGATTCCCCTATCCAAAATCACTTAATCATGGCAGTCGTGTCAAAGATCCTCGAAGGGCCCAATACCTGCCCTGGGTCCCAAACAAATGTGCAGACTCGCATGGCCATGTGGAATGTGAGAGGTGTGAATGAGGAAAGCGAGAGGGTGGAAGTGGTGAATGTGTTCAAGAGTGCGAGATATGATGTGATGGCATTGTGTGAAACGAAGATGAAAGGGTGTGAAGTGGAGAGGTGGCAGGATGTGACATGTGTAAGATCGGGATTGAATGGGAGAGGAAGATGCAAGGAAAGAGTTGCTTTGTTGATGAATGAGGTGTGTCAGAGTGGAATGAGAGACTACAAATGTGTCAGCTGGATGTGTATGTATGTCAAGTTCAAGTTTGAGAAGGTGAAAGTGGCAGTGATTGTAGCATATGCACCATCTGAGGAGAGGAGTGAGTGAGAGAAAGACAGGTTTTGGGATGAGCTGGATGAAGTAATGGGAGAAATGCCCAGGAGCTATAAAGTGATCGTGATGGGGGATATGAAAGGAAGAGTAGGCACTGGTCCTGAGGATGATATAATGGGTTGTTATGGAGTACCAGGAGAAAATGATAATGGGGATCAACTAATGGATATGTTTCAGGAGAGGAGGTTGTGTATTTGTGATTCGTATTTCAGACACAAAGATGGACATAAATATACATGGCATAGAGGAAGCAGGGATCGTGCTGAAAGAAGCCTGATTGATTACGTGCTCGTAGAGAGGTCGATGATGTGAATGGTTGCTGATATGAGGGCTGTGAGAGGACGATGTGGAGGTTTGTCAGATCATATGTTTCCGGTATGCAAGATCAAGCTGAGAGGAGTGAGGTGGATCAAGAGAGAGAAGAGCAGTCAGGATGAAAGACTGAAAGTTGGGAAGCTGAGGATCAAAGAAGTGGCAGATGATTATAGGACCAAAGTAGAGGACGAGTTAGAATCAGTGATCTGGAATAGATTCCATCTGGACAGCCTGTGGAATGCATATAGGGACCGCTTAGTCAGGAATGCTAAAAAGGTGTGTGGTGTGGCAAGAGTATCAACAAAAAAGAAGGGTACAGCATGGTGGGGTGAGGAGGTTAAGAGAGAGGTGGAGGAAAAGAAGAAGAAGTGGCTAAAGTGGTTACAGGATAGGGGTTTAGTTGAAATAAGAACTGAGTATATCGAGAGCAAGAAGCACGTAAAGAGACTAGTGAAGAGGAAAAAGAAGGAGGTAAATGATGATCTAGGGAGAAAAATGAATGTGAACTACTCTGAAAATAGGAAGTTATTCTGGAAAGAGGTGCGGAAAGGTTGAAGTGAAAGCAGAAAGAAATGTGATAGTGTGAAGGATACAGGTGGTAGGTTACTAACCCATGGAGATGAAGTAAGGGCCAGATGGAAAGAATATTTTGAAAGCCTGGTGAATGGGAATAGATAGTGCAGAGAAGGAATGCAGTGCCAGGAGACGTGACACTCGCACAAGTGAAGAGCGCTGTGAAACGGCTGAAAAATGGGAAAGCATTTGGGGTTGATGAGGTGTATGCAGAGATGCTTATGTGTGGTGGACAGAGCAACCTACTAAGCCGCTACGTGTAATTGGGTTATATGGCTACCACCGATTGTAATAAATTTGTCTAGGTTTGTCACTTAGGAAAGAATTATCTGAATGTAACTCTACATGTAGTGAGTGGGTGGTGGCGTTTCCAGGTACCATCAGTTAAAATTACATGAATAATCTTATTCTTCCTCCTGTGAAATGATGTTATTCAGCTTAGAGAAGAGTTTTTGGAACTCAAGGGGTTCGATTCAGCCTTCATTAGCGCCTTCACTGCTAGAATTGTTCTTAGTATTCGTTTGGAAACAGCACGAAAACTAAAAACTAAAACTCTTCGTAGTAAAAGGGTTAGATATGCCATTGTTACATCGACATGTAATTCCTTCATCAACAAGCCTTCATGAAGTTAAGTATTCCTTAGCACTTTATATTGCGAAATTCCAGATTGTTTTATTTACATTTGAATTAGTCACAGGGATCTGCGTGTGTTAATGCTGTCAGAATTAACCCTCTAGTGGTAGGGACAACTCAGATGGTTTAATCAGCTAGGGTCAATTTTATTCAGCTACGAGTGGATCAAAAGAGAGAGGGTTAATGCTGTCAACTCTTCTGGTCGGCGAAAGTATAAGAGTTTTTCCCAGCTAACGTGGGACGACGCCAGTTCAGATTTGAGTCACTGGAGTCTGAGAATGCCAATGTGGAAGATATGTCACCGAAACTCCCAGAAATAAATATTACTAACCTTCCACGATTTGGACGTTGTCTATTTTTGGCCAAGATGCCGGTCAAAAAAAGGTTAGGATGGAACATAAGTGTTATGGAATGAGTGGTATATGAGAACCTGAAAATAGATAAATAAATCATTAGAAAGATGAGTGGATGTTAGGGTGAGTTTGGACAAACAGCTAAGCGGACATACAAACATTGATTAATATACATAGAGATAGATTAGGAGATAACTGGCAGTACTGAAAATAGAATAAAAACGAGGGACAATGGAGAGGGAGTGTTTGAGAGTACAGGAGGGAAGGACGAGGGAGAGATGTGCAGGGAGGGTTGATGAAGAAATAGGAATAAGAAACGAGGGAGTGGGAGGAGCGAATGGGCTGGGAGAGAGAGAGAGAGAGAGAGAGTGCAGAGGGAGTGTAAACTTAGGCAATACGGTGTGGAGAAGGAGAAACTGGACTCGGTAAAATAAAAGAGACCGAGAGAAACAGATATTGGTTAGTCAATACATATGAGATTATTCTTTTATTACCAAGAGTGAGATCTCATGAACTGACTGAAATCTTCAATTGCTATCAAGATTATCATAAGGGCCATTAGCATATTGAATAAGTCAGTATATTTCATAAACCGAAGACCTGACTAAAGTTGCTTCGTGATTGCAAGACTGGACGCGGTAAAACAAAGAAAATACAAGTGGTTCGTATAAATATATCATGAGACTAAACCCTTTAGTACTACGAGTAGGATCTCATGATCTGAATGAAATCGTCGATTTCCGTTAAGATTATAATTAGGGCCATCAGCATATTAAATATTTAATAAACTGAATAACTGAATGAAGTTGCTTGCTGGTAGCAAGACTAAAGTAAGAGAGCTTATCCTTCTGGTGGGGTTGCAGAGGGAAAATGTAAAATTAATGTTTTTGTTGTTGTGGCCCCTGGCTAATTTGAAATATACGTCGTGAGCCAGGCGGAGTGCAGACTCGGCAAATAACTTTGGTCTTTCAAAGCCGCCCTTCCCACCTTTCAGAATTCTTGATGAGGAAAAATGTAATACAAAGAAAAAAAAAAAAAAGAAATGGACAGACTAGAGACAAACTATTTAGAAGAGGAGGAGTGAGAGGAATGGGTATGAGAAGAGAGGGTAGAAAGCAAGAAGAGGAAAACAGCACCACGATATGTTGAGGAAAGTAAAAAGACTACAAGAAGAACGATAAAGTTTGGAAAATGTAGGAAGGGAAGAAGAGGAAAAAAAATAGAACGAACAGCAGAAAAAAATAATGGACAAAGTTACATTGCCGGGAATAGTCACCGAGGGCATCACAACACCCCCAGGAGGAGCCTATAGACAGAGCGTGGCCCGACTCCGGGCGACAAGGACGTAAGTCCGCCCAGGTCGCTCGCCCGTATGACCCGGAACTCGCCCGCTGCTACCATAGCAGGAAACAAAGACTACCTTGTGGGCGAGGTGACCCTCAACAGGACAGCCAGTCAGAGTTGCCAGGTTGGTGGATTATCCGCCAAATTGGGCAGTATTAAATTGAGGCTGGCGGGTAAAATTTAACATTGGAGGTTGTGCGTTTTTTTGGGGGGGGCGAGTTGATATCTTAACTGGCAGGTTTTCGGCGGCTTCAGTTCGAGAGGGTATCTGCTAAATTAACCTTACTGTAGCTCTTGTCTCTTAGCAAAAACAAGGGTGACCGGAGAGATCAAGATCGAGGGCAGGTGGTGGTGGGTGGAACTGACGAAACCAATAGCACCAGGTCCAGCCCTCCTCGGAATATGACTCCCCTATTCCACACTCAAACACAGGTCACGAGGCCTGGCGGCCATGTATGCCGTGGTGGTAAAATAAGAGAGGCAGCATTTCAATTTTAGTCAGGGAGCAGTGAAGGGAGGTTTGCTGGATATTGGAACTGGGAAGAGTGTGGGTAAATATGCAAAGTATAACAGAAAATAAAATAAAAGCTGTGAAAAAGAAAATGGATTGCGATAATGGATTGTTTGTCCCAGGTGTTGAAACAAGTGCATTTTGCAAATTTAATATATGACTAATGTGAGGCTAATGTATGAAGTTTGTATAAGATATAACTATTTTTCACGTTGCTCACCTGTAAACCTAATATTATTAGTCTGTGATTACTGACAATGCGGTTTTTGGGCGGGTGAGAAGGCTGACATTTTGGCGGGTTTGGGAGAGGAACTTGGTGGGTTGGCAGTTTCTGACCTGGCAACCCTGGAGCCAGTAGCCTCTCAGCCCTTCAGGAGATGGCCTGTAGCTGCTCGGAAGGCCTTCAGGAGACGGCGGGTAACCACTCTGCCCTTTAGGAGACGGCCGGTAGCCGCTCCCCATTAACCCGTTGGCTGCGGTATTTACTTGAATGGGACCCTTTGCCTGTGCGGCTATCTCGCCAAAACTAAGGTCTCGCAAAACAACATAAAATATATATCAGTGTACTCGCCATATATCTGTGTATCCTCTGGTAAACATTTTTTTTTCTATAATGCCGTGGTAATGGCGAAGTTGTGAACAGAAGTTAGAGAAGTTGGTGACATAAAGCATCCTACATTTACCGAGTGTGAGGGAAAATGGAGCAACTGAGCAGACCCTATAGTAAACTGAATACACCTATACAAATGTAAATCACATCGAGAAATGGGTGTGCTGATAAAGTACGGGGCTGATGTGGACCGTGGAATATAAGAACAATACATGGATATGGATATGGCATGAATATGAGTGATAGGGTGAGGTTCTAGTCACACCGAAATATCGACATAACTATACACCTGATAATAGCATGCTAAAATGCCCTGTTATGTTCACAACTTAGCTAGTTAGTGACACTAAGAATCTGAGAATTTGTCGTGTGTGTGTGTGTGTGTGTGTGTGTGTGTGTGTGTGTGTGTGTGTGTGCAAACACAAACCACTGGGGGAAAAGGGGGAGTGCTGATGAAAAAGCTCATGTGTACTGTGAAAAACAAGAAAAAAGCCCACTAGCTACACCACGCCCCTCATGCAAGACGCCCGTGCTCTCACACACACACACACACACACACACACACACACACACACACGAAAAATACGAGGATATGGGTATGGAAACAAATCATAGGGGGAAAGAGTGGTGTACTGATGAAGAGAGAGAGAGAGAGAGGAGACAAAGACGGTGCTTGCTCAGGTCACCACAGGCCAGGTGTGGGTAAGGGATGAACGGACGAAGGCGGGGATGCCGGAAATCAAGTGTGCAGAGTGAATTGCACCTATTTCCTTTGTCTATTAAATCTATTTCCATACTCATCAGATGTGATTATAGATGATCACTAACAATCTGTGGTCGGATGAGGTCGAGGAAGCCTAATGTTCAAATACTGTGGGTGATGTATCGGGGTTGTCACTTTAGCGGGGTTAAGTTTGAGATTTCCTGCATTCCTCACATTCCTTTGACATTGTATAGTACGGAAGACATGGATATGGATGAAAGAGTTATGTTCAAGTCATATAGGCACACATACATATGGATGGGATAACAGCTGGCTAAAATGCTGTCATTATTATACTGTGGTGGCTTCTATAAGGGTGGTTTCAATGAAGCGGGGTCAAGGTTCAGGTAAATTATCCTGCCTTCCTCACATTCATTTGAAACTGAACAGTACTGAATGTAATAAGCATGGATATGGATTACAGGGTTATGGTCAAGTCATATAGACACATAACTGTACAAGGGATAATAGCTAGCTGTAAATCGCGAAATGGTTGAAGAGTCTTATTATACTTTTTTTTTTTTTTTTTTTTCACTGAAAGGCATATGGGAAACTATGGTTTGAATGTCTTTCATTTCCAAGGGCCTTGGTAGCTCGGTGATAAACGACTGAATGATGACAAAGAGAGGTGGTTGGCTATGGACGTATATTGAGGGTTTTTTATCATTTTGTTTTTACTCGTGGAATTTACCTGAGGAAAATGACACAAGTTTGAAGAACTTGAAATGTTATATATATATATATATATATATATATATATATATATATATATATATATATATATATATAATTTCTTAGTTATTATTTATTTATTTTTTATACACTCAGACTCGCCTAGCCATTAAAATATAACGTAGAACATAGCATGTATTGCAACACTATAGTTGGAGGTAGAATACTCCCGTGACTGCTTGCTGCATCCACACTCCATCGTGACTGGCAGGTGACTGACCAGAGAGATGGTGAGAAGGGGTTGACAGGTGTCGCTGTGACCTACAATCTGTCCCACTTTGGGAAGTAGGTCCGGGCCAGATGTGGGTGTATCGCACGCACTCAGGAATGTCCAGATATGGGTGTTTCGAAGCTTATGGGTTAAGAGCCACAGCCCGTAGCCAGGCTCAGGCAATGCCCGATAGCCACGCCCCCAAAAGGCCACGGCCTGTAGCCAGGCCCTATGGCCCGTTGCAGGAGACGGCCTGCAGCCACTCCTCATCTGCATGTCGTCCTCCATATAGAGCCTCGGCAATGGCCAGTAGCCGTGCCGACAAGCAAGTGATGGCCAGTAGCCGCATTTTGCCTGCGCCTCCTTCAGGAAGTTGGACCCAGGCAACGGCCAGCAGCCGCGCTGATGACGAAGGGACAGAATGTAGCCGTCCTCGTTTTGTTGCCCATGGGAACCCAGCGATGGCCAGTAGCCATGCCAGGGAGGAGCGCCAAAGCCCCTCGCCCCCTGTGACTCCATGAAGAGAGGGCGATCTGCCATCGGACCTGCTGACTGGCGGGGGCGCAGATGACCCTGCTGTCCACCGCGAACTAGGCAACCTTCAGGAGGAAGGTCCCAGCCCCAGGGACTACTGGCAAGGCCCTGTTCTATCCCCAAGGCTCGTCTCAGTACAGCTGGCCACAGAGGGGCCCTATGTGATGGACTCCGACAGAGGCCGACGCTGCAGCCAGCTCCTGATGGCGTCCCCGACTGCAGGAGACGCAGCTGACAGGATCCCGAGGCCACCCCCAGGACTCCCGGGGGGGATCTCCCCCCACCCAGAAGCAGGCGACACTTGTCCTTTATCAGGTGCCTAAGTGAGCGCTTCCGGAACCTCTTTGGCCCCAGTCCTGAGGGCTGTACTCTAGTTCCCAGCTCCGACAGTGAGAGGCCCTTCGCTGCACACAGCCCCGGATGAGAGAGGACATCCCTATGAGTGGTCCTGTGGCCATGGGATGCAAAGGCCCCTGGGGAGGCTCAGCCCCTGTCAGGAATAGGGCTGTGAACTTTCCCGCTGCGCTCTGCCCTCACCGCCACCCTACCCAGATCCCAACAGGGAGTGACAGTGAAACAGTGACTTATACACAGGGCTGTGTGTTAATATGTGAAAGGGGATATTAAGTAAAAGATCTGCCAGTGATCTAGTGACTTGAGGGTAGACCCACAGTGAGAACAGTGACATGAGGAAAAGCTGAATAGTGACTATAGTGACCTCAGTGAATGTGCAAGACCAGCATCTCGGCCCCGGTAATAAAGTTCCTCAGTGTAGTAGGGCCGAAGACCGAACCACGCACCCCAGTGTCAGTGTGAACTTCCCCTAGTGTGACATTGAATAATTCTTCCTGCCCAACATCACGAGTACTGTACAGTGTGCTGTTCACTTTGACCCAGAGCTATTGTCTAAACAGTATCCTGTGCGATACTGCTACCCATGACCTCAGTGCATGTCCTATAATTGTCTAGATTACTGTTTTGTGACATCTATCTGTTCCTAAGCATCGAATTTGTCAATATACGAGTAAGGTTGTTGCCCTGAGTTTTTGTGCCCTGCCTCTCTCTTGATATTTAAACTCCAGTCTGGGAAGGACCCAGCTGCATCCTAGGCATTTCTAGTGAGGGAAGCCGCCTAAAAACACCTAGACATAACAAAAGTAAAAATAGGGAGCTCAAAGACTTCAACACTGGTGCTCATCAGGTAGTTTATGGACTGAAAACTAAACTCTGCTCTATGATCTTGACCTTCAACCAATTACTTTTAAAATCGAATTACGTCATTCTTGCTTGAGCCTTAACTCTTAGTACAAGTTTGATCTTTTTTGGTCTAAAACAGTATAAGTTGACCTTGCCCTTTGACCTTCACATTTGACCTTTCCCTATGACAGTATCCTTTAAATGACTTCGACAAATCCAGTTCCTTTATCCTTGTCTAACCCTGAACTCTTCCTCAAAGTCTGATCAAAATCGGATAAAAAAGGTTTCAACTGACCATGCTAAGTGAACTTGGCCTCTGATCTGTTGCACCAAACACAATAACTCAGGCCCATTGAAGGCTTTCGACCCTTCCACCAAAGATAGTATTTTTTAAAGTTTCATTTACACACACACACACACACACACACAAGAGCATGGAGTGATGATGAATACCAGGAAATGTTGTCGGACATGGCTAGTTACTTAAGGGAAATGATTGAGAAAAGCAACAATATAATTTTAATGTGTGACTTCAATTGTAAAGAGGTGAACTGGGAGGAATGGGACTCAGGAGGCTGCGAGGATTCGTGGAGCAGTATATTATTAAGTATAACAATGAACTTTGTGATGATGCAATGGGTCAAAGAAGAAACACGGTTCCGAGGTGAGGACACACCAGCAAGACTGGATTTACTGTTTTAAAAGAACCCGATGTAATAGAATCTTAGAAATATCTGTGTCCTATTGGAAAAAGTGATCATGTGGTCATTGAGTTCCAGATGATAACAGGGAACGTGGAGCCAAGAGACGAGCTTTATAGGCAGGGAAGATACAACTTTGGGAAAGCAAATTTTACAGGACTGAGACAAATTTTCGAAAATGCAGATTGGAGAAAATTCAGAGACACAAGAGTGATACAGAGGAAGTGGGATATTATTCCAGACCTCTATAATTCAGGAGTGGAAAAATTTGTGCCAAGAGTAAGGGGGAAAGAAAACAGGAAAATGGAGTGGTTTAATAGAAAGTGTATGATAGCAAAAAAAGAGAGAGACACGGCGTGAAACAATTGGAGAAAGAGAGGTAACAACAGAACAAAGGAAGAATATAAAAGAACTAGAAATGAATACACAAGAATACGTAAAGAGGAAGAAAGGAATTTTGAAAAAGGTATAATAGACAACTGTAAGGATGAACCCTAACTGTTTTATAGATTTGTCAATGGTAAACAGAAACAAAAGGAAAGAATCACCAAATTGAAAGTAGAAAGAGAGGTCTATAAAGATGCGGCAATGCAAGCAGAAATAATGAACAAATGTTTCCAATCAGTTTTCACTAATGAAAAGAAGTTTGTGGAAGGAGAGGGAGTATCTAGAAATGTAGTGATAAAGGATATAAAGGTGGAAGTACAGGAAGTATATAATTTACTGGAAACTCAAGATATTAGGAAAGCCCCAGGACCAGATGGAGTCTCTAACTGGGTACTGAAGGAATGCAGAGAACAACTGGTGGATAAGATTCACAGTTTAATTGTGTGTTCTCTGGAAGAGGGGAAAGTGCCTCAAGAATGGAAGAGGGCAAATGTGGTACAGTCAGGGAAAGTTCCTCATTACCCACCTTTTGAAGCACTGGTGTGAGACTGGCGAATGTGATGTGGCAGCCAGACCTCATGTGTCTGGTAACTGTGAGTGTGAAGGAGGGGGAGGCCAGGAACTGGGGGGACAGGAGGGTTTGGTGATAGGTTGGGAATCACGTGTCAGTCTGCAGTGTATGACTTGGACGGTGTGTCTGAGTTATTTTATTAAGGATAGATGACAGTATGATGCTAGCATTTTATTAACAAAATTACGTAGATGTCTGTACAGTTCATGTTGTCAAGAAAGTTATTGAAGTTTGCTGGGTTCGGGCAGAGGTTTGAATGCTTTCGTTCCCTCTCGACTTTAACAAGAGACGTTTCCTCAGGAGATATTCATAACAATATAACATATATTTATATTTTGTGTTGACTTGAAAACAAATCCCCCCCCCCCTCTCTCTCTCTCTCGTCAAGCCACGGTGGCGAGTGGACGACCCTGATCACCTCTCCCACAACCCTTGTCTTGCTTTCCCTTGCCCTTCACTTTTCTGGTGCTGGTGATGGGTACAAGGCACTATGGAGTACTCGGGCCTGCCCTCCCTTTCTGTTTTGGAGGAGGACCTTGTGCTGAGTGATGACGAGGATGATGACACAGCCAACAACCACTGGCCCCGTTTGCCTCATTCAACTGAAATGGGGCCGTCAACCACTCCTGTACTTCATGACCCGCCCTCTGTACCACCTCCTGGCTGTGTCCCTAAGGCTGCCTCCTCCTCCAAGCAACCCATAGATGACTTTCTCAACAGTAGTGGGGAGCATTTATCACCTATCTCTAAAGTCTCACGGCAGAACGAAGGTATGGACTCTGAGTGCAGTGATTACCGTGACAACCCACCCTCTCCCAGGCTACTGCCTCCACATCCTCCTCCCTCCTTTCCAGCCTTTGCACCCCGGAATGGTTACATCAAATTCATGTTTAATGGCAATCCATTGATTGATATCAAGTTGCAATGGCTGGTGGAAGTGAATCGTGCATACCACCTTGAGCGTACCCTGGCTAAGGTCAAAATGTCAGCAGTGACTTCCCGTTTTGTATACGTCTCTAGGAAGCGTTTGGACATTGTGCAGAGTGCAGACTGCAGTGATTTTCTTGCTCTTAAACTTACCCAGCAAGACTCCCCTGACAGGCCTCACAAACTACCAACCTACCTTGTTACTCGTTACCCATTGGTTTTGACCCCCTCCTCAGTAAGGAAATGGATGGTGTTTACTCTGCACATTGCTTCCTTCAAGACGGAAGGCCCATTAACAGGATAGTAGTGGTTTGGACTCTCCAGGACCCACCACCGTCGTCTTTTGCTTTTAGTTTCCTGCCGTGTCTCCCACCCTGTGAAGTACGTCAGTTGGATAATGACAAGCCATCGTGTTACAAGTGCTGGGGTGTTGGACACATATCCCGCTACTGCTCAGCCCCAGAAAAGTGTGCATTCTGTTCTGGTGGTCATGACTCCTGCACCTGCCCCCACCGCACCCCACCAGCCCCACCCACGGATGCAGGGGACCACACCTCAAGGCCCCCACCACCACCTGAGATCACTGAACACTGGAAGTGCCCTCTTTCCCAGCAGCCGAGAGCGAGTGTCTGGCATGGTTGTGCTAGACGTAAGGCCATTTTTACATCGTTGTGCACCTCACCACTGCCGCTACCACCTCAGCCACGCATCAGCATGTCATCGTCACCTACTCCTGCATCTCCTTCTCTGCAGGACCTAGCCCTTCGCACCACTGTAGGCAAGCTTATAACTACGTGTGCCTCCCCTGAATCGCAGCTTGACAACAATGAGGCCCACAGGGCTAGCTTGGCTGCCAGTCAGGCCAACACTGAAGCCACCCTCAACACTCTCGTGGAGACACAGCAGGCCATGATCGACTCAGTCACGTCACTCACAGAGAAACTGGACATTTTTACCTCACGCTGTGATGAAGTAGGTGACCGAGCACCCTCTTCTCATAAACCAGCTTGTTTGGCAGGTTCGTCCACACCCAGTTCACGCACTTCAAAGAAACATCCCATTCAATATGGCCAAGCAATTACATGTCGTGTCATGGAATGCTTGTGGTATCATGGCATTTGACAAACTTGCTTCCCTCCAGTCATATGTATACAGCTATCATCCTCTAGTGGTCCTCATTCAAGAAGCTTTTGTTGGCCCCCTTCAACACTGTGACACCCCCACTCTTAAAGAATATGTTTCTTATGTTAATCATGTATGAAATGGTCTCATTACTTACATTCACTCTTCCTTGCAGCACCAATTTCTCCACAACTCCGATGATCCAGACACCACCTACCAGCTGTTTGAGGCGAATGTGGGCAGTGCAGCATCCAGGTATGCAATGTATACTGTGCCCCCAGTAAGTTAGATGTGGATGTCCTTCCTCCTCCAACAGACCAAGGTATCCTCTACATGGGGGATTCCAATGCTCATCATCCAGATCTGGGAGACCTGTCTACGATGAACCGAAATGGGCTCCACCTTCTACAATACATTCAATGCAACCACCTTACTTGCTGGACCATGGGAGAGGCTACTTACTCTTGTGGAGGGACGCTGGACCACATCGTCACAGCCGCCTGGTTGCAGCCCACGTCAGGAGTAACTCCATCCCGGCTCTCTTTGATCATGTGGCTGTCAGCATCCAGTACTTACTCCCAAACAGACACCCCACCACTCGTCCACGTGTCTGCATCGCTATTCCTCCTAAGTATTGTCCTAACTACATTGCCTACATGACCACCCTTTTCCCTACTTTTGGTCTGGTGTCACCTGAGGCCTTGTACTCCTCTTTAGTTTCTGCAACACGTGATTTATATTCTAGATATATTTCCAGGCCACACATACAACGTAGAGAGGGTGCGTATTCATGGACTCTTGACCGCCGCATCAGCATTGGAGGCTGGCCTTTCTCTTTCAAGTGGACCCTACTGCTGACCATCTTCACCGATACCAAGCCTCGAGGAATGAACTAGTACAAATACAGGGCTGCATGAGGACTGAGTCTTGGCAATATTTCACAGACAAAATCAACCAGCAAACAAGTGTGGGAACCATGTGGCAGATGATACGGACTGTAACAAGAAGGAAGCCCGCCACTGCCCTCCACTGCCCTCAGCCACAGTCCTGGTATGTATGCCCAAAGCTTAATTGATGAGTGGGCCAGACAGTTGCAAGTAGACAGTCTCCCCGGTCATGTTCAAGTGGCACTGTCGGCATGTGCGGGTCATTGTGCACTATGGTTGATGAAGGAGATGTCGAGGACACCACACTCGTTACAGAGGATGAACTGCGACAAGCTCTTACTTGGGGGAAGTCGACTGCTCCAGGGGATGACGGGATAACATACTCTGTTCTCCGACAGCTTCAGCAAGTACCAGGTGACCCTTTACTTCACCTGTTCAACCTTTGCTACAAACTTGGTCACATGCCTACTGCTTGGACCTGCAGCACCATTGTCCCCATCCCCAAGCCTGGCACGGACGAGTTTAGGCCAGTTTCCCTAACTTCTTGTTTCAGCAAGGTGATGGGGCGGATATTGCTCACTCGTCTCATGTTCAGGCTAGAATTCGTTTTGTCTCACAGACTCTTGGGCTTCCTCCCACAGTGCTGCACACACCACTGCCTCCTAGAATTATACTCCTGCCTCTCACCAAAAGTGTGGTTGCTTTCATCGATCTGAAGAGTGCCTTTGATGTTGCCAATAGGGACATTATCCTCGAGCAGTTGGTGGACTTCGGCATCAGAGGACGACTATTGGAGTGGGTATGAGGATATATCACCAACAGGTCCTCCCAGGTCCTTTTCAAGGATATGTGCAGCTCTACAAAAGCTTTCAATTTAGGAACTCCTCAGGGTGGTGTTCTTAGTCCCTTCTTGTTCAATGTTTTGATGCACCGACTACTCTCAAGGCTGCCTGACATCCCTGGTTCCACCATCACCTGCTATGATGACGACATATGTATACACTCTACATCCACACACGATCTCCATCAGTTACTCACCTCCTTTTTTACATCTGCCTCTGACTGTGATTTAATTATATCAACAGAAAAAAGCAGAATCTTTATGCTCCGGAAGCCGAGGCTGCTTCCAGAGTTCACCATCGGTGAGTGCATCGTGCCTCTGTGCAGACAATACCTCTACCTGGGTGCACTGGTTTCCATCCCCCACACCACTCGGGCACAGTGCACTCACCCCATTGTTCAGGATTTTTTGCATAGGCTACAAAAGCACCTCTCCCCCCTCAAGTGGCTCGTCAATAACATTACTGGAATCTCCATCCCTGTGGCTAGAACCATTTATATTACCTTCATCCATTCTGTTATAGATTACCTCTCTCCTGCCTTAATTCAGCTTCCCCTGTCATCCCTGCAACCCCTTGAGATGTTTCAAAATAAAGTAATGAGTAATTGTGGGCTGTCCAATGTCTACAAGGATTGTCAATATGCAAACTAAACTGAATTTGCCATCCATTATCAACAGAATTTATTCAACAGTTACATGTGTCACTCTTACATGTCTCCATTACCCTCAAGTTGTCCCCCATTATTCCAATATAATTAGAAATGTCTTGCAGCCCCGCCCACGTGTACCTCCTCTTCAGGCTGGCGGCCGTGTCCTCATTGAGACTGTCTCTTCTTTCATTCAGAGGCTAAACATCGACATTCCACAGGCTGAATTTTTTCCTTGTCCCCTCCTGTGGATGATTCCTCCCCCGTCGGTTCACTACACCCCACTTCCAAGATGGCTCTGCCTGCTCTACAAAGACAGCTGGTGCTGGGGGACATTGCTATGGTGTCGTCCTCAGAGCCCATACTGAACCACTTCTACACAGATGGGTCCGTGCAGCCAGATGGTTCAGTGAGGTGTGCTGTCTTCTCCCCTGATGTCGCTCCTCCGTCAGGGGGATGGGTGGGTCGCAGACTCCCAGCCCCCGCCAATTCCACTTACTGTGAGTTGTGTGGCATACTGGATGCAGGCAGACTCCTCTGTCAACGTGGTTTTAGTGGTTTGATGATTTGTGACTCTAAGTCTGCCCTTCAGGCTCATTCCTCCCCTAAACCGAAAGGCATTGTTGTGCATAGAATATTGTCCTTCTTGGCCCTAGTCCTTCAATGTGCACTGACAGTAAATTTTTTGTGGGTTCCCTCCCATATAGGTATTATTCACAGTGAAAGCATCGATAACTTAGCGAAAGCTGCCTGTAGGCTACCTATCCGTGGTGGTGGTCCTTCACCCTCACTCTCCTGCTACCTATCCAGGGTCTGTGCTCATACCTTCCATTCCATAAGCCACCACAGAGACCATCAGAGAGCCCACAGCGTCTCTATCCAACTTTATGATGTGTTCCACCACCACTGCTACAAGTACCGTCATCGGAAACTCAGGGCGAGGAGGCACAACGTGGTGGCTGCCAGGTTACGCCTCGGCTGCAGGCCAGTGTGGCAAGTCACAGTGTTGAAGGACGCTCCCCAGTTCACCTCGTGCCTCCTGTGTCGTGCCCCCAACAGTAATACGCTGAAACACTACTCTCTGCACTGCCCTCAAGTCGAAGGTTTGCTGCCCCGAGGACGCCCACAGGTGGATATTTGTCGGCATCTGCTGTTGGGCGACAACTTGGATGACCTCACTCGGTACCCACGTTTTGGTGGGTGCTGAGGATGCTGCCGTGCTAGCTGGTCCTTCCTCACATTATTTGCTGTCCACACATATCTGCCATAATCCTCTAATGTGTTACTGTTAACATTTTTTTTTTCTCACTACTACTTACTTTTATGCCAACGGCCATACCACGTTGAGTACACCGCTTCCCGTCCGATCAGCGAAGTTAAGCAACGTTGGGTCTGGTTAGTACTTGGATGGGTGACCGCCTGGGAACACCAGATGCTGTTGGCATCCCTACGAGTCAAGTGGGGTTGGTGGAGGATTAGTGCCCCTCCCTGTAAAACAATTAACTCTAAGCCCTTGGTCACCCCGTCTGGGATACATGGCGTCTGGCAATGAATGAATGAATGAAACTTACTTTTGACTAATTGATTCTGATGTTATTAACGTAAATTTGTCGATAAATTGTACATTGAACTGACGCCTTTGACGTAATAAATTGATTAAAACTAAAAATCTGTGTGTGTGTGTGTGTGTGTGTGTGTGTGTGTACATACTTCTGAATTTGTTTATTTATCTTCTGTCATCCCACTATAAACATCCGCCTACAAACACATCTTGTGTTATTTTAATAATTCTTCATCTCGAACGTAGAGTCTAGTGTAGTGTCTAATAATAATAAAAAAGAACAGTATATACGAGCGATTAACAGACTCTTCGTTTTCCTTTAGACAGAATGACGTGGGAAGTCCTAATCATAAGATCAGTCTCTGTAACTGTCATTCTTATTGAACATTACACGACGAAGGCAAGGAAGCAAACTTTTGACAGTAAACATTATATAAAGCAGTAATATAGACAAAGTCAGAGAACAGTGTGATACCATACTATCAACATACCGCTTTTGCACCGTGAGAATACGTCGGACGCATTATCATTGGCTATGGATACTGTGACGTGAGCAACTCTCCAAACC
Source organism: Coenobita brevimanus (assembly GCF_032717465.1). Lineage (NCBI taxonomy): Eukaryota > Metazoa > Arthropoda > Malacostraca > Decapoda > Coenobitidae > Coenobita > Coenobita brevimanus. The sequence continues at coordinate 28,386,871 of NC_136970.1, read as the reverse complement.
CTCCCACCCCCGGCCAAGCTCCCTTCCACTCACAGTTACCAGACAGGTGGGGTCTGGCTGCTGCTTTGTGACTATACGTCGACCACCAATGATCCGAACAGTGGGTAATGCGGAACTTTTCCTGACTGTACCAATTTATAAGGGAGGAAACAGGGAAGAACCCCTGAATTATAGACCAGTGTCCCTAACCTGCATGGTCACAAAATTGTGCGAGAGAAATCTGAAAGTTAGATGAATAAAATATGTGGAAGAGATGAATATTCTGGCTGATAGTCAGTTTGGATTCAGAAGTGGAAGGTCATGTGTTTTCAACTAGTTGAGCTTTTGCTCAAGAGCGATCGATGTGCTACAGGAGAGATGGTTGGGTGGATTGTGTGTATTTAGATTTGGAGAAGGCCTTTGACAAGGTACCCCATAAGAGACTAATGTGGAAACTAGAGCATATAGGAGGACTGAAGGGGAACCTCCTGGAATGGATGAAAGACTTTTTGAGAGAGACAAATGAGGACAGTAATAAAGGATAAGATGTCTGGATGGAGGGAAATAACAAGTGGAGTCCCACAGGGCTCGGGGTTGGCGCCAGTAATGTTCCTGATTTACGTAAATGATATGGTAGATGGAGTGAACAGCTATGCTAGTCTGCTGATGATACGTAGATCTTGAGGAAGGTAGAGGTTGAGGAGGATTGTAAAAGGCTGCAGGAGGTTCTAGATAAGATACACGATTGGAGTCGGATGTGGGAAATGAAATTCAATGCAAAGAAATGTAAAATATTGGAAATGGGTAAAAGTACCAAGAGGCCATCACTGAATTATCTGATGGGTAATGAACCAATCACAAAAGCGAGAGAAGAGAAAGATTTGGGAGTGCTGGTCCAGGACAGTTTGTCCCCTGAAAAACATGTTAACAAAACAGTTAGAGACATAATCTCTTGACTAACATAAGAGTAGCTTTTCATTATATTGATGAGGAGATGAAAAAATTGATAATGGCCATGATCCGCCCCAGATTAGAATATGCAGCAGCAGTGTGATCCCCACACAAAAAGAAAGATATGAACAAGATTGAGAGAACACAAAGAACAGCAACCAAAATGGTCCCTAGTTTGGCAGATCTGTCTTACAGAGAGAGGCTGGAAAAGCTTGATTTGCCTTCCTTAGAGAAAAAGAGAAAGAGAGGCGACATGACTGCAGTGTTCATGACCATGATGGGAGTAGATAAAATTGACAAAGAAGATCTGTTTGTATGAGATAAGAGAGTAACAAGAGGACACGGAATGAAACTGAAGAAGCCAAGCTGCTTGAAAGATTTCAAGAAATATAGTTTTCCTTATAGATGTATGGACCTGTGGAACAGCCTAGACAAAGAGATCGTCCAGTCAAGAAACTTAAACGTTTAAGGCTAAATTTGACTTACTGAGAAACAGAGACAGGACCCCACGAGCGTAACTCATTTCCTGTATATCTCAATTTGGTAAATACACACGACCGCGCGCGCGATAGTAAAACAATACCCAGTTCTCGCTTGGTGAGGGAGTGTGTAAAAAGATGTCATCACATGGTTAAGGATATCCAGGGAATAATTAGTTCGTACTTTTATTTTTTTTTCCCACATCCGCCAGGAAGTAAAGTAAGGATAATACTCGGTGTTTCCTGTGCACAGATTTATATAATTATAAATGATGGACAAGTGTACATCACTGTTAATTATAAGCTCACCATTTTTATACTTTTTCGTATTCTTCAATATCATATTCATTCTAATATAACTGCGGATTGTTTGGTAACTATATGTGCGAGAGCAAATGTACAGTTTTACACAGGCAATCAAATACCTACACATATTTGGCTTAAGAAAGTAATGACTATAACCCAGTAACTTCTCCATCATCATCATCATCATCATCCATTTTCATTTTTGACATATAAAGCTTGAAAACGTATGAAATGGAAAGCATCTGCGTTGGAGAAAACTATACTTTCTTCAGTAATGTCTGGCCTAAAATTGCGAATCTCTCAGCCTTGAATGCTGCACTGTAGCAAGATACTGATTACAAAGAAGTGTTATGGACAAGATGTTGAGCCTTGGTAGTGCATTAAGTTGCCACGGAACTACGTTCATTATGCTACAAAATGACGAATATCTCAGTTAAGTTAGGGTGAACAAACTACAGTATATACATCAACATGGCCTTGTGAACTGTCTCATACATCCATAATCATTCATAATTCAAGCCGTCGACACTCCCAGCTTCACCTCAGAAGCATAGGTATTCCACGGAAAGATCTGCCTCACATAATTAACACCTTCACAGTGAGGACGTCTAGTTATTATCGTGTCCTTACTATCTGTTTAGTTTATTGTTTTAAGTAGAAACTATTTTACTTAGAGGAGAGTATTAGAGCTAAAGTGGTTAGCTTTAACCGTCGTTAAACCTCTCAATAGCTAGACGCCCTCACTAGGTTGGCAAACTCGTGTATGGTTGCATAGCTAAAATAAAAATTAAAAATGTGGCATCGTGCCAAAGGGTTGTCACTCTCGCAACGCTTGTGGGGGAGAGCTTACTCCTTCATTTCTGACGTTAAAGAAGGGGTACAGACCTTGTCATGAGCATGGTCATGCGTGCTTCATCCCATTATATCCACACAGCATCAGTTTTTCCGCAACTTCGGTTGTCTGTTCGTTAGCACATTGTTTACTATATCCATTCACATTTTTCTTAGCCTTCCACGCCTACTCCTCCTCTCAGACCCACTTATATATATCCTTTTCAGTTTTCACAACCCCAGTCATGTCAATTCCTTTTGTGTGACTAATAAACACGCTATTCTCTCATCGTTCCTTTGATCAACAACCATACATAATCACCAGCTCTCATGAATTCCAGTATATTTCTTATTCTGTACAATCTATGCAAAACACCGATATAATTTCAAATGATGGTAACTAAACAGAAACAAATAATTAAGTAAACAGCATCGTCAAAGCAGTATAAATTAAGAAGCCATGATAATGAATGGGTTAAGGAATGAAAGCGTGAATTATATTTCCGCATCTATCTATCTGTCTATCTGTCTTTCAGTTTGTCTGTCAACCTATCTGTCTATCTATTAATTTATATCTGTCTACCTATCTATCTGTCTCTATCTGTAGCTGGACGTCTAAATCTGGGAGGGGAACGACAGTGGCTCCCACAACACTGTGTCCTCTTCCATCAGGCAGCCCTCACTTCCTCCCCACATCAGCCCCATTCATATACCTGTCCTCCCTCTCGCTCCTTCTCATTCTCCTTCTCCCCCGCCCCC